>NC_133514.1:122009500-122311500 GCF_049354715.1 Callithrix jacchus
TCAAAATACGTCGAGAAACAGACCATGAAAGTATGAAAGGAGAATAACCCTTGGGCCCCAGCATCACTCAGCTAACAGGAAGAGTTGAACTGGGGAACTGTGAGGGCCAGCCTGCCTCCCATTCCCTCCAGAGTCACCCCTGCTCCCTGAGACGGATGCAGATCTGATGGCCTCCTTTGGAAAGGTTGATCAGAAACTCACAAGAATGCAGCTGTTTGTCTTTTGTCTACCTGTGACCTGGAAGCCTCCTCCCCACTTCCAGCTGCCCCACCGTTCTGGACGGAACCAGTGTTTTTCTTACATATGTTGATTGATGTTTCATATCTCCCAAAAATGTATAAAACCAAGCTATGTCCCGACCACCTTGGACACAGGTCGTCAGGATTTCCTGAGGCTGTGTTACTGGCGCATGCCCGCAACCTTGGCAAAAAATAAACTTTCTAAATTAACTGAGACCTGCCTCAGATATTTGGGGTTCACAAAAGGAACCAAAATGACATTGGAAAATAATCACTTAATGCAAAAGGAAACAGTAAAGAGAAGACAGGAACCAAAACTCCGTAAGACGTGAAAAACAAATAGCAAATGGCAGTTGTAACGCAAGGGCACTCACAGATTAACATGAGTGGGTGGACCAGTTGGTCAGAAGGCAGGCATTGCATCGGTCAGCAGACCCATAGGAAAGCGGAGTGTTACCGAATATCAGAGAAGACTGAATTTAAAACCGAGTGCACCTACAAGTACAGAGGACGCTGTATAGTGAAAACCTATAGAATTGTGACGGTAAGAGCTGGACCCATCGGGAAGATGTGAGCATTGCTGGCACACGTGAGAACCACCTCAGCGGAGGCAGAAACCGTCTAAGCAAAGGAGAAGTGGGCGCGGCAAGACCGCGCAGGTTTCCCCACCACTGAGTCGTGGGGGCCACAGACCAGTCCTGAAGCTCTTCAGGGAACGAGGGAGACTCCGGAGGGTCCTGAGGAAGAGTGGGCCAGAGGACGTGCATCCCACTTCAGAGCAATGGAGGTTGCAGGGGGTGCCCCTGTCGGCATGGTGGGCTGTGGAGCTGGAGCGGAAGCAGCCGTTCTGGAATGTCCCGTGCCCATGGCCAGCTGGCTCTCAGCAAGAGTACCAGGCCCCTCCATGGGAAAGACCTGTGGGTCCTGAGAGTGGGGTGGGGGTGTTGAGGGCCCCCCTTTTTCTCCCAGCGGGAGTCTGAACGTGTTGCTGAGATTGTGGGGTGGGAAAGCCCTCTGGGTCCTGAGCGGCATGGGTAACTTTTGTGGGAAAGATGAGAGGTCAGCACACCCACGTGTTGTGACTGCATTGTGCGTGTTCTGGGTTTGCCCCTCGAGGGTGTCGGAAACGGAGGCTGTGTTCGTTCTCACTGCACACAGTGTGTGGAGCTTTGCTTTGATGGCTATACAAGCATCTCTTGCCAGAATGAGAGCCTCATGACTACCGCTGCACTGTGAACGGTCAGGAGACCTACCTCGCCCACCTCGTACTTCGGGGCTTTTTTTCTTTTTGAAGAGACAGGGTTTCACTCTGCTGCCCCGGCTGGAGTGCAGTGGCAGGATCACGGCTCACTGGAACCTCGAACTCCTAGGCTCAAGGGATTCTTCCACCTCTGCCTCCTGAGTGGCTGGGAGCACAGGGGCACCCCACTATGCCTGGCTAATTTTTTAAAATTGTTTTTGTAGAGATGAGGACTCCCTGTTTTGCCCATTGAGACCATACTGGTCTCAAACTCCTGGCCTCTAGCAATCCTCCCACCTCAGCATCCCACAGTGCTGGGACTGCAGGTGAACACCATGCCCAGTGGTGTTAAAGTGGTCTTTGGCACACCGAGGCAAAGGCTCTTGGTCGCGTGCCTTGACCATGTGATGCCAGCCACTCAGGTGCGTGCAATTTAGAATTTGGGTACAAAACTGCTGGATCAAATAGTTTTCTTAATGATTGCCCAATTATAAGTGAGGGATAGAATTTTTTTCTCGTCCTTTCTTACCGATGCATGAAGTAGCTATTCTTGCCCTAAAATACTCAACTTCTCACTTTAAGGAGCCCCAGCCTGAGGAGCAGACTCTTGGAGGGAAGGGTCGAGCCCATGGGGCTCGCCAGCTCCCTGCTGGGAAGGGTCCCTGCCTCCTCTTCCACCTGCAACACACACTCAGATTCATTCTAATGCCATGAGATTGCTGAGGAGGAGAGCATGACAGCATCCACACCCGGAACTGCTGCATGCATTCCCGGCCGCTGGGGCCCTCGGGGGCCTGGGTCTCAGGCGCAGCCCCTGCGGAGGTGCTGCTGGCTTTCTGGGCCTGGGCCCAGGCCCGCTCTCAGCAGCTGACCAGCTCTTGCTGCCTTCTTTCCTTGACAGGGCCCAGCCTGTGTTGTAGGTGGTTGGACTGTTGGGTCCCCGCTCATCTGGTGGCTCCCTGCAGGTCCCTGTGAAATGCAGGCTTTGCCTACTTTAACCAGGCAGCCCCACGCCACCCTCACGCCACATTTCACTCTAGAAATTCATTGGAGAAATAAACCACCCTCCGCAGCTGTCCTGACATGTGCAGACCTGGCCACCCCAGCATGGGTTTTTAGTGACGTGGTGGCCTCACTGTGTGCAGAGCTGATCTTCCCTCTTCCTGCAGCCACGGAAACCCTGTGGCTATGGATTGCTCCTTTCCCACTGGATTAGATGCTGGTGTGACACGATCACCCATGTATTCACCACACTGACAGCTTTCTGGTGCTAAATTGTGCACTGTGACAGCCCAGTGTGTTTGGAAAACAAATATGGGTAGGGGGCAGTTTACATATGTATTCTTCTATTTGGATTCTTGCCTTATTCCACGTTAAATCTGAGATAAATGTTTGAGCTTTAAATTTTCTCCAAATTAAATCTGTCAATATTTCTCTACGGAGCTGTGCAGCTGGTTGTGTAAACAAAATACAAACATTGCATGTTATGCTGAGGAAATGAAGCTGGTGTCGGTTATAGACATTTACTCACTGTGGCATGCAGCTGTCTTTAATGTTTGAGGTAATTTTTAATTACTAAAATTCATTCATCTTGTATTTTTAAATGGCACACTACAATCATCGTTTAGCCGAGAATAAATGTTTTGTGCCATCTTAGCGGAGCGCTCGCGTACTTCATTATGGAGCTGGAGGCCCACAGAGGCTGAGGGCACAGCGTTCTCAGCACCAGGAGGGACCACGCGGGGCCTGGCGGGACCCACGGAGAGAGGGGCACTCCAGCCCAGGCTCTGTGACCCCTCAGGGTAGAAACCATTGACCTGCCCCCAGACATGCAGCCTCACGCAAGGCCTGGCCCTGTCGCCTGTCAGCCACGTTTTCCCAGAATATGTGGAAAATGTTTCTGTGAGCATTCTCGCCAGCATCCTGGGGTCCAGGTTCCTGTCTGTGAGATGGGAATGGTGGTGCCAGCCCACTGGGTTTGTTGTGAAAATCGAAGGAAGAGGCCCCCGGTACAGCTGGTCCTCAACCCACAGCATCCTCAGCTGTGGATCCATAAGAAACTTCGCAGCAAGCACTCTGAGCGCCTGTGGCCACCTCTTCTCACGGCAGCGACACGTGTGGCCACCTCTTCTCACGGCAGTGACACGTGTGGTCAGAGGCCTGAAGTCATCAGTAGCATGTTGGTGCAGGAGTGCTGTGAGCTCTGTGTGTGTGTGTGAGCCGTGTCTGTGTGTGTGAGCTGTGTCTGTGTGAGCCGTGTCTGTGTGTGTGAGCTGTCTGTATGAGCCGTGTCTGCGTGTGTGTCGTGTCTATGTGAGCTGTGTCTGAGCTGTGAGCCGTCTGTGTGTGTGAGCTGTGTCTGTATGAGCCGTGTCTGTGTGTGTGTCATGTCTGTGAGCCGTGTCTGTGTGTGTGAGCTGTGTGAGCCGTCTGTGTGTGTGAGCTGTCTGTGTGAGCCGTCTGCGTGTGAGCCATGTCTGTGTGAGCCGTGTCTTTGTGTGAGCCGTGTCTGTGTGAGCCGTCTGTGTGTGAGCCGTGTCTGTGTGAGCCGTCTGTGTGTGTGAGCTGTCTGTGTGAGCCGTCTGCGTGTGAGCCATGTCTGTGAGCCGTGTCTTTGTGTGAGCCGTGTCTGTGTGTGAGCCATGTCTGTTTGAGCCATGTCTGCATGAGCCGTGTCTGAGCTGTGTCTGCATGTGTGTCATGTCTGTGTGAGCCATGTCTGTGTGAGCTGTCTGTGTAGGAGCCGTGTCTGCGTGTGTGTCGTGTCTGTGTGAGCCGTGTCTGTGTGTGTGAGCTGTGTCTGTGTGAGCCGTGTCTGTGTGTGTGAGCTGTCTGTATGAGCCCTGTCTGCGTGTGTGTCATGTCTGTGTGAGCCGTGTCTGTGAGCTGTGTCTGAGCTGTGAGCCGTCTGTGTGTGTGAGCTGTGTCTGTATGAGCCGTGTCTGTGTGTGTGTCATGTCTGTGAGCCGTGTCTGTGTGTGTGAGCTGTGTGAGCCGTCTGTGTGTGTGAGCTGTCTGTGTGAGCCGTCTGCGTGTGAGCCATGTCTGTGTGAGCCGTGTCTTTGTGTGAGCCGTGTCTGTGTGAGCCGTCTGTGTGTGAGCCGTGTCTGTGTGAGCCGTCTGTGTGTGTGAGCTGTCTGTGTGAGCCGTCTGCGTGTGAGCCATGTCTGTGAGCCGTGTCTTTGTGTGAGCCGTGTCTGTGTGTGAGCCATGTCTGTTTGAGCCATGTCTGCATGAGCCGTGTCTGAGCTGTGTCTGCATGTGTGTCATGTCTGTGTGAGCCATGTCTGTGTGAGCTGTCTGTGTAGGAGCCGTGTCTGCGTGTGTGTCGTGTCTGTGTGAGCCGTGTGTGTGTGAGCCGTGTCTGTGTGAGCTGTGTCTGCATGGGTGTCGTGTCTGTGTGAGCGGTGTCTGCGTGGGAGCCGTGTCTGTGTGAGCGGTGTCTGCGTGTGTGAACCGTGTCTGTGTGTGTGAGCCGTGTCAGTGCGTGAGCTATGTTGGTGCGTCTGTGCAGGGCTCTGCAGCAGGAGCTGAGGTAGCCCCTTCATGGGCTTCATTCGAGTCCTGTGGCACCCTGGCAAGGCACGCTGGCTTTTCTGAAGGTGTCCTGCTATCGACATCATGGCTGTGTGTTTTAATCAGCCTTTTGAGGGGAATGCTGTGGCGTATTTCTAAACTTCAAACAGAAAGAGTCACGGCTGTTTCCCATTCTTTGTGTTTCTCTTCCTGCTTCTAGAACTCTTGTCTTCCATGGACGGCTTCCCCACTTGATTTTAGGAAGAAAGGAATTGTTGGAACTGGTTCTTCTGTCTCTCACCCTCCCCCTCCTCCCCCTGCTTGTCTCCAGGGTCCCTCCTGGCCAATGTCGGCCCCATCTCCACTTTCTTTGGGGGACACTGCCCCTGCTTGCTCAGTGCCCTGTCTGTCCAGCCCAGCCTCGCCACGAAGGAGGTGACCACACCTGCCGACCCTGAGGGCCTGGCCTCATATGGGAGGGGCGAGCTGGGTCACCAGACTCTTAGGGTCGGGCCGCACACTCCCGAGGCCCCGTGAATACTAGGTCCTGGCCCGGCCTCTCCTGGACTTAGTGACCATCCCACACTCGATCTGAGATTGCGCTTTGGCATTCCTGTTCAGCCATGACTGTCCTCCTCCCTGAGGTCAGCGCTGTGCACCGCTCAGGGAGCCCCGAACACTGCCTCTGTTCACAACGGTCTCTTGTCCAGCCCTCGACCTCAGGCGATCCACCGCCTGGGCCTCCCAGAGTGCTGGGTTTACAGGCGTGAGCCACCACACCCAGTCTACTCCGCTCTTAAATGATGGGATACATTGCTGTTTAGGAAAGGATCTTATGAATCCAGGGGTCCCAGCATGTCGTGGAAGACAGCAGTTCTCATCTTGCATGGCAGGCCAGGGAGGGAGGAAAGGAGGGAGGGGCTGTCATCCTGCAGCCCAGCGTATGCCACCTGGACAGGACTTGGAGGTGTGGGGCCCTCGTGTGCCTCTCACACTGTGTTCCCTGGACCATAGACGGTTGAGTTCTCTGAACAAGCTCGTCGTGACTGGTCGGCGGTGGGTGCCAGCCCTGGGTTCTCTCATGTTCCGTCGGTCTGTCCGATTGGCTACTGCTTTTCCTTTTGTCTCAGTGCAGTGTGGTCTTTCTTGGCTTCAGGTTATTTCTGTGCTGTGGTTTGTGCACGTTAGCCTCGAGCATGTGTGCTACATGCGTGCTATGTATGCACGCAGCTGTATCATATGTAGTGTGTCACATTCATGTTAGCTGCATTGTATCTCCGTTAGCCAAGAAAGTATTTTTAGGGTATTCACATATGGTGACTCACTCATTTCTCTCGGTGGTTTTCAGGACTGTAACTGGAGACTGGCATGGCCCAGTTGCCCCCATCAGGCCGTGTGCCCTTCACCAGGCTTCCGTCGTTAAGGGTGTAGCTGAGGTTCCTGGGCGCAACACCGGGAGGTGGGTGTCCAGGAGGACACTCGCAGGCTAGTGTTTCAGTGCTCTGGGAATCTCGTGGGTGTGTCCGTTCAAGTCAGCCACTGTCACTGGAACCAGGTGCATCTGCAGTGGCTCATAAGTAAAGGCTAGTGGCATTTGCTGGTTATGCAAAGGGCTGGTGTTCTCTTCGCTTATTTTTTAGGGTGACCATTTTAGCAAGACCTGAGGAAATGAGAATTTCTGGATTGCAGCCCCTTGATGACCTGGGAGGTGCTTGTTAGCATAACTGACTGGTGACTTCCTGTCCTGCCCTCACACTCCCGATCTGAGGTTTCCAGCAAGACCCGTGTGTTTATGAGCTGCTGGAACACCTGTTTGCAGATGGTGAGGAGCCACTTTGTCATTGGTGTCCTCGTGTATAACAGGCCGGTGGCTCTGCTGTCCACGCCTGTGTGGCGTGGCCCCAGGTCTGGTGGCCCATGTGCATCCTTGACCAGAGAATTCTGCTGTGTCCTGTGTTAAAACCACAGAGGCCCCTTTCCAAGTACAGACCCCGCAGTCACCCGGCGTGTGTTTGCATGCCCTGGACATCTCACACCATGCTTGCTTCTCTGCAGAGGCCACAAGAGGAAGCTGAACGAAGAGGATGCCGCCAGTGAGTCCAGCAGGGGGTCCAGCAACGAGGACGAGGGCAGCAGCTCTGAGGCCGACGAGATGGCTGCGGCGCTGGAGGCGGAGCTGAATGACCTCATGTGAGCACAGGCGGCAGGCAGGCGGGACCGAAGCCATCCGGACCAGCCCGCGGTCCACGCGCTTTTTCCCGAAGGACATGTATATTTGCAGAGCTCCACATACAGAAACACATTATTTTACAGAAATAGGTGTTTTTAAGAAGTTTTACTACAGGAAAGTCTACTTTTGTAAGTGACAGGTGTTAAAGGGCCGGGCGTGCTGTGCCAAAGATCTTAGCAGAGCCTTGTGGGGCCCAGGCTCGCCCCGCCTGCTGTCTCTGTGAGGGTGGGTCGGTGTGTTTTCCTGCGTGGCCCACTCTGGCCCCGCCTGCTGTCTCAGTGAGCAGTGGGTGGTGTGTTTCCCCCAGTGTACCAGAGCACATTCTTTAGGGGAAGGCTTCAGGGTCCCTCAAGACATGGACAAGGACTTTAAATGGGACAGCATGTGTGCCAAGTGCCGAGCCCCACACAGTCATGCCTGGAGCACCTGCCACTCCCACCCAGGGGACCCATTTCTGGGGAATGGCGCAACTCTGGGCGGCCTGGAGCTTCCTGTGCAGGGTCCATGCCATGTGGTCTGGGCAGCCACCCTGCCGTCCTCCCACTGGCATCCTGGCGAGGGGGCGTTGCTTTTGCTGGGCAGCCTTTTATGTGTTAGATCTGATGTAAAGTTTCTGTAAATCTATTTCATATCTGACCCACCAGACGGATTTTTCTTTCATTTAATAAAAATCCTTTTTGTAAATTATCTTCTTGTGGTGTGTGGCAGCGGTGGCACCTGGCTTCTCCCTTGCTGGGATCCAGCTCCTGAGCTGAATGCTTATGGGGCGTGGGGTAGGCGGGCTCTGAGCTCGTGGTGGGTTTGTCTGCGTGTGACCAGGGGTGGCAGTTTAAACAGGAGAGGGTCTCACTCTGGCTGCTACTCTCCTTTGTGTGGGAGGAATTTTTCCACAGATCTCACTGAAACATTAAAAATCCAAGAGACCATTGTTGTTTCTAATTATTAGATTTTTACAAAACTTAACCCTGAGATGCCCAAGAAAGCGCTTCTGTTGGGAGCACGTTCACAGGTGGAAAGTGGGGCTCCACCCTGGGCTGTCTGCTCCCTGGGGGTGGTCAGAGTCTGGCTCGCAGCCCCTAAGAGAAAGGCATGCAACAGCTTGTGTGTGTCTGCAGGAGGTCAGGCATGTGGCGGTCTCTCTCTCTTCTGGTCATGCTGCCCTGAGAACCCTAGAGCAAGCAGCCTCAGTCGGCAGCTGGAGGAGGAGGGGACGTGAGCCCAGGCTGCTATCAGTCCTGCCAGGACCCCTCGATCTCACAGCCTGGGCTGACGTCCCCTCCTCCCGGCGTCAGTCCCGCAGTGTGATGGGCTCAAGGCTGCACCTTGAGGCTGTGACCCTTCTCCAAAAGCACTCTCCCCTGTGTTCCGACAGCACCCTTACCTGACTGCAGCTCGGGATGTGGCGGGTGTGATGGACGTCTCCGTCCACAGGATGCAGCTCTTGCAGGACCTCTGGGCTCAGGCTGCTTCTGCTGGGTGTGGGGCCTTCCCGTGGGGTTCCCAAGGGAGGTGTCCTCAGTGGATAGAGGACCCCAGGGGTCCTTGTGCTGTCATCAAGGTATGGTGAGATGGCAGCAGAGGAAAGGCAGCGTCTCCCAGCAGCGTGCCAGCCCCAGGTGACTGAGGTACTAACCAGGTTATTTGCAGGGCCGTGTGACAAGGCAGCTTCACCACCCAGCCCACCTGTGGGTTCTCCAAGGTCCGAGCTCTGAGGAGGCCT
This sequence comes from Callithrix jacchus, assembly GCF_049354715.1. Taxonomy (NCBI): domain Eukaryota; kingdom Metazoa; phylum Chordata; class Mammalia; order Primates; family Cebidae; genus Callithrix; species Callithrix jacchus. Next base: position 122,018,446 of record NC_133514.1, read on the forward strand.
CAGGGCAGCAGGCGCTGCTCAGGGAGCTCCTCCTGTCCAGGGAAGCAGGATGCAAACTGGACCCCACCTCAGGTTCACTTTCTCTGCAAGCAAGTCAGAATCTAAGATGAATTGGACAGAAAACAAAAATAATGTACAGGTTGATATCCCAAAGAGAGCATAAAATTCTATGGTTTATAGGGGCACAAAACGTGCAGGGAGTGATGTGCTGGGTGGGGGCCAGGGAGGCCAAACGAGGCCTCTGGGGAAGGCTCGGGGACCCTCCTCTCCATCCACAGGGGTTTCTCAGGGGACCCCTCCTCTCGCTCCACAGGGGTTTCTCAGGGGACCCTCCTCTCGGTCCACAGGGTTTCTCAGGGGACCCTCCTCTCGGTCCACAGGGGTTTCTCAGGGGACCCTCCTCTCCCTCCACAGGGGTTTCTCAGGGGACCCTCCTCTCCACAGGGGTTTCTCAGGGGACCCTCCTCTCCGCAGGGGTTTCTCAGGGGACCCTCCTCTCCCTCCACAGGGGTTTCTCAGGGGACCCTCCTCTCCACAGGGGTTTCTCAGGGGACCCTCCTCTCCGCAGGGTTTCTCAGGGGACCCTCCTCTCCACAGGGGTTTCTCAGGGGACCCTCCTCTCCGCAGGGTTTCTCAGGGGACCCTCCTCTCCGCAGGGTTTCTCAGGGGACCCTCCTCTCCCTCCGCAGGGGTTTCTCAGGGGACCCTCCTCTCCGCAGGGGTTTCTCAGGGGACCCTCCTCTCCCTCCGCAGGGTTTCTCAGGGGACCCTCCTCTCCGCAGGGTTTCTCAGGGGACCCTCCTCTCCGCAGGGTTTCTCAGGGGACCCTCCTCTCCCTCCGCAGGGGTTTCTCAGGGGACCCTCCTCTCCGCAGGGGTTTCTCAGGGGACCCTCCTCTCCCTCCGCAGGGTTTCTCAGGGGACCCTCCTCTCCGCAGGGGTTTCTCAGGGGACCCTCCTCTCCGCAGGGTTTCTCAGGGGACCCTCCTCTCCGCAGGGGTTTCTCAGGGGACCCTCCTCTCCCTCCGCAGGGGTTTCTCAGGGGACCCTCCTCTCCCTCCGCAGGGGTTTCTCAGGGGACCCTCCTCTCCGCAGGGTTTCTCAGGGGACCCTCCTCTTCCTCCGCGGGGGTTTCTCAGGGGACCCTCCTCTCCCTCCGCAGGGTTTCTCAGGGCTTGGGCTAATTCTACCTGTGGGGAGTCCTGCTCGGTCCGAGTTGGCGCCTTGTACTGCTCCTGGTCAAGTCCCCTCTGACTTTTTAGGTGTTAGTGATGCCCTGCAGGGCCTCATTGAACACAGCGTGGAAATATAGATGGGACTTCAAGGGCAGCAAGAATGGGGACCCCTCTGCTACCTATTCTGGCCTAGGGGCGGAGAGGACAGGAGGAGGGTGGCTGGGGCCTGCTGGCGGGAGGGGCCAGGCATTGTGTAGCTTTCAGTACCTACCTGGCCCCCACGTGGGTCTGGTTCCGGGAGGGGCCCAGCCACGTCCAGCTTTCTGGACCAGCCTGACTCTGGGTGCTCTGCCCAGTCTGAGCATCTAGTCTCTCATATTATCAGCGAGTTGATGATGTGTTTGTACCCCCGCCCTGTGTGTCCTAAAAGATGGTTTGTTTGGTTTTTTTTTTTGAGATGGAGTCTCCCTCTGTAGCCCAGGCTGGAGGGCAAAGGCATTTGCATTCCCAGAAAAGACACAAACATCCTCCAGTTGTGCGAAAAGCATCCCATTTCATTCCCACTTCTTCGGGCAGGAAGATGTGGAGGGAGGGGTCAGCCGATGAGCGTGGGGTTTCCCTCAGAGGGGGTGCAGATGTGGAATTAGGCTGTGCTGATGATTACACAACTGAGAATGTACTGAAATTCCACTGAATCGTACACATTAAAGAGGTGAACTCATGGTATGTGAATTAAAATAGTTTTTAAGAGTAAATGACCACCTAGTGACCCAGCGCCCCGTGTGAGAAACAGGGTTCTCGGAGCCTTTCCTGTCCGGTACTCCCCACACCGCGATACCCTTAGACAAATCTTGAGTTTCGTGTTAATCGCTATGTTTTTCTGTGTAACTACCACATGCATATTCACACGTAAGCACTGCACGTTTGGTTTTGCCCATTTTTGTACACAATACGATTTTCAGCTTACCATGGTTTGACCATAGTTTTTTGACTTTAGAGTGATTCCAAAGGGATACATGGTCACTAGAATCCGTGCTTCCAGTATGCACACAGTCGAATCTTACCATCTCAGTTCAGCAGCGAGTACCTCCCGAGGCAGTCGGGTCACAGGATAGCACCTAGCAGGCTTTTGCCGGACGAGTTTGCCCGACTGTCGGCAGACATGAGGAGCCTGACGTGTTTAATGCGGGCTGGGCTCAGCCATGGTGTGTGGAGGGTTAAGTGTTTCAATGCATTTCCAACTTGGGACACTTGGGTTTTTCAGGACGTGGCCCCGTGGTCAGTAGGGAGGGAACCTTTGCTTTCTGACCGGGTGCTTCAGGGCTTTGTCCACGTGCGCAGCGTGGTCTGTCATTGTCCTCCATGCTCGGTGGCGTTCTGTTCCACAGCTTGTTTTGCCAGATGTGTGTTGCTTCTGGCTCTTGCTGTGCAAATGCAGCCCCTGAGCGTTCTTTACATATCTCCGGGGCACTCGTGAATGAGCCTCCGGAGTTAAATAGAGCTGCTGGGACTGGGGCCACCTTACTGCGGTTTTCCTGGATAGCATGGAGTGAGTTTCCCATCAGTGACGTGGGTCCACACTCTCTCCCAGTGAGGGATGCTGACTCACGCTCCCTCCTGCGGTGAGAACCCACCAGGGTCTCCTGCTCTGTGTTCCTGCCGGTGGAAGTTGTTTTTGATGGAAGCGCCTCCTCTGTCGAGTGAGGTCCCCACAGTTGGAGGTGAACATGAAGCCGGCAGGGTAGGAGGTTGGAGCAAGGAGGGCCCGGCCCATCCAGTAGCAGCACCCCCACACCTGGGCAGCCGAAAACGGGTTTCCAACCACAGAAGGACCCGAAGGGCGATTTCACAGCAAGCCCCTCCCAGGTGGACAAAGTTGTTTGTCTAGAGAGAATCTTCTAGACCCTCAGAGTTGCAGACCCAGGAAGCTGGGGCCCCGGCACTGTCATCAGCCTTCCGAAAATGTCTGCAGGAGCTTATTCCCGCAGTTGATGGAATCACAGTTAACTGTCACCTTTTTCTAGAAGTGACCGACAAGCACAGGGAGTGGGCTTGAGGCTCCTGGACAGTTCCCTGCAGGGCCTGGTGGGTGGTGACCACGTGGCGGGCAGCTTGCAGCCAATGGGAGCCAGCGCAGCTGTCAGGTGCAGTGTCAACAAGACCGCAGGTTTTAGGAGAGAGCCTCTGAGGTGCAGCTTGATGTGTCACCACAGTGCATGTCGTGCGCTTGGCCAGCCTCGGACTGCCCAGGAAGCTCCTCCGCCTGGGGCTGGGAATGCCTCTGCTGGTTTTCCTGAGACATGGCCCTTGTGGGCACTGATGGTCCCCGAGTGACCAGGGTCACGAGCAGTGCAGCCCCAGCCCTGCGTGAGAGTGACCAGGGTCAGCAATAGCTCAACCCCATGTGAGAATGACCAGGGTCAGTAGCAGCACCAGCCCCACCTGAGAGTGACCAGGGTCAGCAGCTCAGCCCTGCATGAGAGTGACCAGGGTCAGCAGCAGTTCAGCCCCAGCCCCGAGTGGGAAAGTGTGGTTTTGTCCTAGGCCCAGGAAGCCCCTTTCCAGACACAAGTGGGGTGGGTTTCAGGGCTCCCTAAGTCGGAGCCGCCCTAATGGCCAGGATTGCTTCTTTGGAAAAGCAACAGTAACGAGATTATGAAGAGAGCAGAGGCCACGTCTGCCTCAGCCCTGGTGTTGGGAATGTGGCTGCTCTCCCCACACCCTGGGCTCCAGGCGTTGGCACCATTTCGGCCCCTCGGATTATTTTTCATTGTTGTTAGAACTAGTTTCTAAAGGTGCATTTTTTAAATTTTGCAGTGAAGAAGGAAGGAAAGACATCAGTGAGGCTCTGTGAACAGCTCCTGATACCTGCGTTGGGGTAACGATGACGCTGTCAGCAGCTGGAGGCTGAGCTCTGGGCAGTGCTTTCCCGGGGAGGCCAGCACGGGGGCTGTCGTCTGAAAGTTAGAAATTGGCTTGGCCTGAGCTGACAGAATGACTTACACATGAGCCGCCTGGGCCAGAGATAAACATCCCTGGGGTCGGGTTATGTATTTGTTAAGGAACCTTGAGATCTTTGGAAGAGTCGGGCAAGAGCAATGAGTTCTGCTGCGCCCTGAGACGACAGAAGGCAACAACCAAGACAGAAACGCCTTGAAAGTCACCCAGATGTCATCTCAACCCTCCCTTCATTCCAGGCATTTCCCGGAAGATGCACTTGGATCATCGAAGGCATTGAGTCTGCTGTGCGTCGCCTTGACACCTCAGTGCCAATGCTGGTGTTCCTTTTTAGGTGCGAGCCCAATTAGGTGGAAGGCTGTGCCCGTCTCTCCTGCACGACCAGACTTGGAATAGCATCGAGCCTGAGGCAGGGCCCCATGTGCTTGAAGGAGGCACAGGTTCAGAAGAGGAGGCTGACCTGCCCCAAGACAGCCCTGTGCTGCCCGAGCTGAGATCCCTGGATGCCCCTCCCAGGTCCGGACTCAGCAGTGTGCACTCTGGGAATAAACGTGGATGTGCAGCCTGGAACCTTCGTCTACAGGTCAAGAGGGAGCCCAGGGTATGTCCTTCCTCATCCGGCTCAGCTGGGCGTGGGAAGGGGTTGTTGCCCCTTCTCTCTTCTCCCTGTTGTCCTGTTGGCCCACCGCAGCCTGGGCTACCAGAGAGAAGAGCACAGCCCACCGTCCTCTGTTGCTCCTGTCATCCACCCATCCCAGGAAGGACTCACACAGCTTGGTTTCTTGCGTTCCTGCTCCCACAGCCCTTCTCCTTCCCGCTGAGTTTCCCGGCCTTGTTCTGCCCACTGGGACAGCTCTGCTTTTCGCAGGAGGCCAGACTCCTGGAATCTTTCTCCCAACAACCCCAACTTCGAACTCGATCTCACCTTTTTTATTTAAAAAAAAATATACTGATGGACTCCAGAATGGCCTGTTAGACACTGCTGGGAACCCCACAACTGAAACTCGCTCACCGTGTTGAACCGTGTTTTTAAATGGAGGAGACTTCCCCCGAGGGCACCTGTGGAGCCCTGGCGCCTTGAACCTTATTCTGATGGCTTTGTGGGCAGGAGAGAAGCCAGCATCCAAGTAGGGCTTCCAGCAGGAGACCTGTTAGCCACGAGCTCAGAGGGCTCCGCTCTCGGTGCAGGACAGGACGCGGACGAGGCCCTTCACGCCAAGGACATGAGTCAGGAAAATTGCCTGTTTCGGTCTCAGCTTAGGTGAAGGAAGGGAAAACATCCTCGGAAATTAGTGATGACAAGCTGGTTCCTAAGCACATCCATAGCCAAGATTTATGCTACGTGCATAATCTGAGAAACCTCAAGTGGGTAATGGGGTTGACGGTGGCATCCTCAGCGGCCAGCAGAAGTGAGCAAACATCCTTCCTTAAGGTACACAGCTTAGATTTCAACTAATTCCCCAGATAAAATTATAGGTAACTCAAGTGTGAGGGAGAGGCGGGAAATCTGCAGACAGTGGCAGGTGTCAGATGCTCGATTGTCAGAAGCTGAGACCGGCAGGTTGATCTCCGTAAGGAAATAAAGGAAAGGGGTGTGTGTGTGACAGAGGCTGTTAGAGCACCACCACGCAGGCCGGGTGTAGCAGCTCCACCGGGAATCCCCCCAACTCTGGGAGGCCAAGGCAGGTTGAGCCCAGCAGTTTGAGACCAGGATGGGCAACATGGCAAAACCTCATCTCCACAAAACAAAAAAAAATTTTTTTTAATTTTTAAAATTATCACACATTTTTGGAGATACTTTTTCACTTTAAAAATCCTAGAGTTCAACTGAAATTAAAAATTCAATGAACAGATCAAATAGCACATTAGACATGGCTGAAGAGAAAACCAGTGAACTGGAAGCCAGATCCAAAGAAATTATTCAGAAATCAATGTGGCAAGATGGGAAATATTAAAGAGAAGCTGAGACACATGGTCGGAGTTGGAAGGTCCAGGGTACATCCTGAAATCCAGATTTCAGGAAGAAAATCTGGGGAACGTGAAAAGGTAATTGAAGAGATGATGGCTTAGAATTTTCCAAAATTGTTTTAAAACCTCAGGCCTTAGATTCTAGAATCTCACTAAATCCAAACTAATATAATTAAAATGAAATCAGAACGTATAGTGAAATTCAGAACAAAAATCCTAAAGTTTGCAGATAATTTAGATTCTCTGAAACATTCAACAGAAACAAATAGAAGACAGGGAAAACACGTCTTCAAAGTACTTCGAGGAAATAACTATTGGTCTAGAACTGTGCCCAGTGAAATTGTTGTTCAAGATTAAAGGTAGAGTGAAACACTTTCAGACAAAAGCTGTGAGTTTGGCACCAACAGACCCCCATGAAAGAAAACCCTAAAGGATGTTGTAATTGCCCCGTGGACCCCACCCGAGTACAGCAGCCTACTCAGTATTGGAGATACATACCACTAATAACAGAGATCTAAAAATAAAAGGTACATAATACATATCTTAGAGCTGTGCTGTTACCAGCAAAATCTGATAAAACCATAAGGAGAAACTGACAAATTCAGCAACATTTTGGGAGATTTTAGTACCTCATGAATAATTGATAAGACACACACAAATCAGAAAGAATACAGAAAAACAGCGTAATAAACAAGTTTGGTGTAATGGACGTATATAGGATATTTCCATAGTTTTCTGACAAGTGCGATTGTTTAGACATCAGTGGAATAATAACGAGAAAAACCTCATACATTTGAAAATTTAAAAGCAAGGTATTAACTCGTGAGCCAAGAATCAGCCACAATGGAAACCGAACAGACCTCTGTGTGAACCACATTTCAAAACTTGTGGCAATGCAGCCTAAGTGATATTTAAATGTTTGGTTTTCTATTTGATAAAACTCTTAACATCCATTCATGCTTGCAGAGAGGGGTCTATAAATTTACCAAGGATAGACTCTTCCTAATCTAATGGGCAGCCGCATAAAAGTCTATATAAAATGTGTAGGGTTTTTTCCTATAAGTAAATTTGCAGTTTTTCTTAGAGACAGGATCTTGCTCTGTTGCCCAGGCTGGAGTGCAGTGCCCCAACCGTAGTTCACCTCAAACTGCTGGGCCCAAGTGATCCTTGTGCCTCAGCCTCCCTAGTAACAGCCCACAGCGTGGGCCACCACACTCAGCTAACTTTGTAACTTTTAGTAAAGATGGGGGTCTCAGTATGTTGCCCAGTCTGGTCTTGAACTCCTGGTCTCAAGTGATCCTCCCACCTCAGCTTCCTAAAGTGCTGTGATTACTGAGACTGGCCCAAAACATGTAAGTAATACTGAAATATTAAAGTATTTACTGTTCAAGAAAAATCCAACTTGGCATTATTAGGTTGTATGCTGGTCTCTAATGCCCCCAAATGACAAATGATTAGAATTAAAAAGCATTTATTTGGTAGCTGCATGCAAAGTCAGTGTACATATATCATTTCCATTTCTAGGAACTAGAACAAGCAAAATGTAATTTAAAAGTATTACAGCATCAAAAAAAAATGAGTACTAAGAATATATCTAACTTAAAAACTAATAGCTCTTTGAGAAAATGCTACCGCTTTATTGAAAATATTGAAGCCTTAACTGGAGAGTGTCGTGGTCACGGATAGGCTTCGTATCTTAAAGTTGCCACCCAAGTGAGTCCACGTTTCTTGTTACAAATGCCAAGTTATCTGTGGAGAAGCTGTAGTCACCTTTCGCTGAGTTATGCTGCATAAGGAGTGAGCCCAAAATCCCAGTGGCTCTCAGCAAGGGCTTCCTTCCCGGCTGAAGGTGCACGTCACCCACAAGTTGGCGACCACTCTACACATGCGTCCATTCCAGGCAGAGTCTTATGAGGAGCCAGGGTGTGTGGGATCCAGGGTGTGGGGTCTGGGGTGTGTGGGGTCTGGGGTGTGTGGGATCTGGGGTGTGGGGGGTCTGGGGTGTGTGGAATCTGGGGTGTGTGGGATCCAGGGTGTGGGGTCTGGAGTGCGGGGTCTGGGGTGTGTGGGTTCTGGGGTGTGTGGGGTCTGGGGTGTATGTGGTCTGGGGTGTGTGTGGTCTGGAGTGTGGGATCTGGGGTGTGTGGAGTCTGGGGTGTGTGGGATCTGGGGTGTGTGGGATCCAGGGTGTGGGGTCTGGGGTGTGTGGGGTCTGGGTGTCTGGGGTGTGTGGGATCTGGGGTGTGGGATCTGGGGGCTGTGGGATCCAGGCAGGGCAGCTCCCACCGGGACGCCGCACACCATTCAGACTCGGCCAGCTCCAACATGGTCCCGAGGTAAGGAACAGCGGGCAGGAGCCCTCCAACCACGGGGGCAGAGGACGCCACGTGACAGTGCTGCCCTGATATTGCTGGTCCTTTGAAGTGTGCGGACTTGGTGCTGGAGGCGGAACTGGGAAGCAGATGTTTGAACGTCAGGATGGAAGCGTTTTTTTGGAAATTTGCTTCCTCAAATGCTCGGTCTGGCTGTGGGTGGTGGGCGGTTGAGGAGCTGAGACCCAGCGAATCCCCCGGATCCCCAGCCATAGGGCAGGGCCGGACTCCATGGTGGCGCCAGTGCAGGATGTGGGGAAGATGCCCCGGTGAAGCGGGGAGGAGGGGTCGTTCCAGAGCCAGCGCAGCACGGGTGCCTGGCCTCCGTGGGTGGGTGACGGGGTGGGATGTCCTCGTGGGAGCCGGTCCAGGGGGAGGAGGCGTGGGACAAGGAGGTGCGGGGCAGGAGTTGCAGGGCGGGAAGGTGCCGGGCGGGAGGTGCGGAGAGCCTGGCCCGTGAGAAGTCCCTGTGGGAGCCGGTCCAGGGAGAGGAGGCGTGGGACAAGGAGGCGCAGGATGGGGAGGTGCGGGACGTGGTGGTGCAGGGCGGGAGGTGCGGGGCGGGAGGTTCGGGGAGCCTGGCCCGTGAGAAGTCCCTGTGGGAGCTGGTCCGCGGGGAGGAGGCGCCGGGAGCCCCGCAGCCTGGCTCTGCACCACGTCCTTCCCCCACGGTGACTACTGGAGCCCACACTTGCCGTCTGCAGCCCCTGTGACTCGCCTCAGTTTCTTAGGACGCAGTGCAGGTTGGTCCTCCCTCCTCCTCACAGCAGAGACCGGCGGAGGCAGCGTCTGCTCGGAGTGGGCCGGTGGGTCCCCGGGCCGGTGAAACCAGGTGCACAGAAAGCGAGCAGCAGGCGGGAAACCGAGTGTCTTTTATTCTCCACTGTTTTCACAGGAGATGTCAGCTTTCAGCTCGCAGGATCTGGAGTGAGAGCGTGTGATGCTTCCCAGCGTTAGAGCAGGTGCTTCTGCAAGCGCCTGGGGCTGCGGTTGGAATCTGGAGGCTCAGGGCCACCTCCCTTCACGCCGTCTTCCTGGGGACCCGGCTCTTATGCTGCCCTCAGGCCCCAGCGTCCCGAGCCCGTGGATGCTCATGGATGCCATGGGTGCCCGTGGGTGCTGTGGATGCCCGTGGACACCGTGGGTGCCGTGGATGCCCGTGGATGCCGTGGACGCCTGCAGCTTCCCAGTCCAAGGGAGGCCTCACCTGCCCGTGCCCGGCTGCCTCGCCACTTCACCGACACCTGGAGGAGCAGCAGGGTGCCCTGGGCCTTGGTTGCCTCCAGAGGCTGGTGCACAACCGCTGTCCCGGAGCCAGCAGCCGGCCTGGCAGAGGCTGGGGTGTGGGCTGGCGTCCGAAACAGAATGTAGAATCACCGTGGAGGGCGGCGCTCCCGCTGGAGGAATGCAAAGTCGGCTTTGGCCTCCTCCTCCCTCCGGCGCCTGGGCCTTCTGTGCTGACAGCACCCGCGTGGTCACCCCCCTGCAGACTGGGGAGGGAATCACTCCTTTCCCCGGGTACCGGCCCCCTAGAGCCTTCCAGCACGTTGCCCTTAAAAGCTAATTCTTCTGCCAGTCATTTCCTTTCCTAAATACCTGAGGGAGGGAGGGATGTCGTTCCTGTGACAGACTTCACGCCTCTGAACACAGGCAGCGGCCACTGCCTCCTCTAGGGACCCTGCGCTAACCCTAACCCTCGTCCCTGCCTTGACCTGGCCTCGTTCCTGCCTTTTCTAAAAGCTCCACTTCCAAGAGGCACAAGAAGACAATTCACAGAGGGTGTTTTTGTGCCAGAACAGGACAGCTTCAGGAAGCCTCTAGAAAACATTCTGTCCCGTGAGGGACATGCACGGGGCAAAGTTAGGGTCCTCCTGGCGGGAAGAAAGTTATGATGGGGGCATCCCGGCACCCGCTGGGGAGGAGGAGGTTTTGATGGGCCCATCTTGGCACCAGGGCACCAGCACAGCACATACTGTGGCTGTTGTTTCAGGCACATGAGGACCCCCAGGTCATCTGACAGGCAATGACCAGCCCCTCCCCAGAGCACCCCCACCTCCTAAATGCCTGCAGGCTGGGCCCTGTTTGAGGAGCACGTGGCCAGACGTGCTTCCCACGAGTGCCCCCAAAATAGACCAAGAAGGCCACTCTTTCCTGTTAACCTCACACTGGTTGGATTTAGGGGATTCAGGAGGATGCAGAAGTGATACCCACCCGGGGCCGCCCTTGACCTTGACCTTGGCCTCCAGGAAGGCCAGAGCTACAAGGCACCAGGGAGGGACATGCCGGGGAGGGACGTGCCGGGAACTTTCCTGTCATCCTGACTCAGGCAGTTTCGGCAACTCTGTGCAGACCTGAAGCACAGCCCATTGGGAGACAGCGCCATCCAGGGGGGATGTGGATGGTTTTGCCTCCACACTCCACAGAGCGCTAGGAGCAGAGCTGGGCCCTGCTGAGATGCCGGCAAAGGCCAGAGCCTCGGTGGTGGGTGCAGCCGTGTGCTGAGGACCAGCTGCTTTCCTGGCCCCGTGAGAGCTGTGCATTCCTGTGCTGACGCTGGCCCACAGCAAGGGTCAGGCGTGGTGGCGGGCCCCTGCGTCCTGCTGCGGGAGCTGAGAGCTGTCCTTGTTGGTGCCACACTCTGGAGGCCACACTGCCCACTCATCTTCTGCAGTCTCAGCCCCACGGAGACCTGATTCCAGGGCTTCGTTTCACTTCTCTGACTCCAGTCTGCACCTGAACGGCAGGAATGGCCCTAAAACACCGGCTCTGGGTCTGCTCGTGGAGCTGGGAGAAAGCTGCAGGACGGATGACAATTCTGTCCATCTGAGCCCATCCCTGGTTCCTGTGACCAGTTCATGAGGCCAGCAGGGAGTGATCAGGTGGGGCTAACTTCCATCCTGAGCTTACCAGCCTCTGCTCAGAGGGGCACGAACATCCCAGGTTCATCCAGGACCCTGGACAGGGTCCCAGATGGAGGCAAGGGAGCTGGTTCCACACCCAGCAGCGGGACCACAGGGACCCTCTGAGACCCCTGGGGCCTGGTGACTTCTGGGTCCGACACCACAGGCACTGGAGCCACTCACCCCTGGGCTGGGGGAACAGCACGCTGGGAATCCGCTCTCCACGGCTGGTGTGTGCCCTGCAGGTCGCACCCAGACCACAGGAGCCCGGAGCCTGGCCAACACCAGATGACTATGATCATCGGACCAGGACCCAAAAGACACTCCCGGGGCCGGGACAAAGCCGCAGCACCTGGGCCTGTTGGTGTCACTGGCCACGCTGTGGATCTCCCCCAGCTGCTTCCCCGGTTCTGGTCCACTGTGGTGGTTTGACTTCTGATACAAACACGCTTTCTGCTTTGGTTGGAAAGTGTTGAGTAATGTCCCCGGATCCAGCAGCACCGCTGGCCTTTGGCAGGCCACGCTGTCCACCTGGGGTTAAAACTTGCAGGGAGTGGATGTGAATCACACAATGCAGAGGGAAGGTAGTTGCACCCATCTCGAAGACTGTAAGGCCCCGTGCTGAGGGCCAGGTTTTGCTTGGTCTTGATTTCCGATCTGCTCCTGGGCACCCGGCAGCCTCAGCAGCACCCACGCTGGTCACGCCTGCCTGGTGAGGAGGCCGTGGCCATGCTCTTGGGGTGTCACGGACCCTTCCACATTTCCTCTGTAGACACGCACACTTCTCCCGTGTGGACCAGGAACAGGTGGTCTGCAGCCTGTGGGCAGCCCCCATGGGCCGACCTGGGCCCCACTTCTCTGCACCCACAGCCTGGCCTTAGCCGCTGCCCAAATGCCATGTGAGTTCCCTGGTGTCCTGTGTGCTCACCTTGCTCCCAAGCCCTGGATGTCACCCACGGCCTTGGCAGCCCTGACCTGAGACTCCACAGCCAGTGTTGCACATGATGTGGGCATTTGTTCATGCCCATAGAGGGTGTGATGACCCTCCCAGATGCACACCTGCATACACGCCTCACGCCCTGGGGCTGGCTGGATTCTCACCTGCACACGAGAGGTGATTCCTGCATCACGAACCTCTAACGTCCCTGGGCCAGGTCCTGCACTGGTTACAATGGAATGATTCGTGTGAGAATGAAAGTCCTCTTAGGAGATGGTCTCTATTCTGAGCTATGTGCCACAGTGTGAGCTGATGGGGAACTTGGTCCTGGGTCAGACAGTGTCATAATTGGACGTGTCCCTGTGGAGGGAACGTGGTCCTGGGTCAGACAGTATCATAATTGGACGTGTCCCTGTGGAGGGAACGTGGTCCTGGGTTAGAGGGTGTCACGATGGGACGAGTCCTCATGGAGGGAACTTGGTCCTGGGTCAGACAGTGTCATAATTGGACGTGTCCCTGTGGAGGGAACGTGGTCCTGGGTTAGAGGGTGTCACGATGGGACGAGTCCTCATGGAGGGAACATGGTCCTGGGTCAGACAGTGTCACGATGGGATGAGTCCTCGTGGAGGGAACGTGGTCCTGGGTTAGAGGGTGTCACGATGGGACGAGTCCTCATGGAGGGAACTTGGTCCTGGGTCAGACTGTGTCATGATAGGATGAATCCTCGTGGAGGGAACTTGGTCCTGGGTCAGACAGTGTCATAATTGGACGTGTCCCTGTGGAGGGAACGTGGTCCTGGGTTAGAGGGTGTCACGATGGGACGAGTCCTCATGGAGGGAACATGGTCCTGGGTCAGACAGTGTCACGATGGGATGAGTCCTCGTGGAGGGAACGTGGTCCTGGGTTAGAGGGTGTCACGATGGGACGAGTCCTCATGGAGGGAACTTGGTCCTGGGTCAGACTGTGTCATGATAGGATGAATCCTCGTGGAGGGAACTTGGTCCTGGGTCAGACAGTGTCATAATTGGACGTGTCCCTGTGGAGGGAACGTGGTCCTGGGTTAGAGGGTGTCACGATGGGACGAGTCCTCATGGAGGGAACATGGTCCTGGGTCAGACAGTGTCACGATGGGATGAGTCCTCGTGGAGGGAACGTGGTCCTGGGTTAGAGGGTGTCACGATGGGACGAGTCCTCATGGAGGGAACATGGTCCTGGGTCAGACAGTGTCACGATGGGATGAGTCCTCATGGAGGGAACGTGGTCCTGGGTTAGAGGGTGTCACGATGGGACGAGTCCTCATGGAGGGAACTTGGTCCTGGGTCAGACAGTGTCATAATTGGACGTGTCCCTGTGGAGGGAACGTGGTCCTGGGTCAGACTGTGTCATGATGGGATGAATCCTCGTGGAGGGAACGTGGTCCTGGGTCAGACGGTGTCACAATGGGACAAATCCTCATGGAGGGAACATGGTCCTGGGTCAGACGGTGTCACGATGGGACGAGTCCTCATGGGGGGCTTTGAGCAATTTCCAGTTTTCCTGGGACAGCTGCCTCCTGCCTCTCCCATCTCCCCAGAAATGATGTCGTCCTCCAGAAGCCAGCCCAGGTCTGCGCATGAGGCCTACGGAAATGGAGGACGTGGCTTCTTGCTCAGGGAGGGTGGCCAGGGGCAAATGTAGGGACCCACCTGCCTCATGCACATCGGTCAGGGGCCTTAGAGCAGCCCCAGCCAGGCCAGCCTCCCCGCTTCACCAGAGGCTCACCCCAGAGCCCAGGGCTCCCTGAAGCTGGGGCCGGCAAACACTTCAGTGACGTCTGCGGTCACCTCCCAGGGAAGGGATGGCCTCTGAGTCACAGGGAGCCAGAACTTCAGAGCTGGGGCCCCTCTTCCCACTGACAGAGGGCCAGACCCCTCTCCCAAAGCAGCACTTGGCCCGCCCGGCCGGGTCCTCCTGCCCTGGTGCTACCCTGGCCACCGACTCCGCAGATATCACAGTCTCCGACAGCCAGCATGAACCTGATTTGCATGGGTTTCAGATCCTTCCAGTGGCTTCCGTGGTCTCGGTGTTAGGACATGTAAGCAAGGTGAATGTGGCAGCTGAGGTTAGGATGGAGACAAGCCCCCCACACCCTGCACTCCCTGAAGCCCTTGCCTCTTGTCCGAGGCGCAGCCTGCGATCTGCAGATGACGTAATGTGTAAAAGGCGTTCGTTCTGGTTTTGGTTAAGCCTTCAGCTGTCTTTTCCCTGCACTGACACCCAAGGAGCTCTGGCTTGGTCCTGTGGGAAGGATGGGCAGGTGGGAAAGCCACAGGCAGAGGAGTGCCTTCTCCCTGGGATCCTCAGCAAGGGTTTCCTGGCAGAGCGGAGGAGAAAGACCCAAAGAATTTAACCCATCTGAACAACCCAGAGGAACCAAGCGGAGCAAAGTGGGCAGATACTCGCCTCCAACATCTGTGTCTCGGCCCCAGGAAAGGAGGAATGCCGGGCTAGGAGAGCAGCCGGGGAAGTCGTGGCCAAGCCTCGCCTCGTTTGGGAAAACACAGACACGTGCAGATCCAAGGAGCTCACAGCGCCAAGTAGGACAAACCGAGACACGCCAGAATTAAACGCCTAAAAACTAAAGATAAAGACAAACACGTTGCACAGCTGGGGGAAGACACACGGCCAGCAGGAAACCCAGCTCAATGACAGTGGGTTTTTCACCTGAGTCATGGGACCCAAAGCAAGTGGGACTTTTTCAGGCACTGAAAGAAAAGAACCTCCCAGCACCAAGTCTGCATCTGCAAACCTTCCTCCCTGGAGCCCGGGGCCAGCTGCCCGCATTCCTGCGATGGTTTTGATGTGCAAATGTTTTTGCACACAGCAGGGACCCCCGCAGCAGGGACCCCGCACACCTGTGGCCCACATTATGGAACTGGACGCCACCGTCGGTCAGGGAGGAAGGTGCCTTCGAAGCAGGTCTGCAGCTTGGTAAAGCAGCAGGCAGTGAGTAAGGTGAGGAGGCAAAGCTGAACCAGTGGTGGAGGCCACGGCCGAGCTTGCTGGGTGGCGTGGTGGCAGCAGGGGGGCCCAGGCGGAGCAGGGACCCCCGCAGCAGGGACCCTGCACACCTGTGGCCCGGCCTGTGGGGCCCCACCTGGGTGACCAGGCGAAGCAGCCGAGCCCCCTGGGCATGGCAGAATCAGTGGCTGCCAGTGAGAGGTGAGGTCGCCCGGTGACTCAGGGCCAGGCAGGGCCCCACGGTCAGAGGGTGTGATGTTCACAACACTTCACATGGCCCAGTCCCTCCCACTCGGACTGCAGATTCGGAGCAAACGGTGCAGAAACCCGCTACGTCTCAGGTTTTCGTGGCGTTTTTGTTTTGTTCTGGACAGGATCTTGCTCTGTCATCCAGGCTGGAGTACGGTGTTGCGATCACAGCTCACTGCAGCCTCCACCTCCTAGCTTCAAGTGATCCTCCTGCCTCAGCCTCCTGACTGGCTGGGACTACAGGGACATGCATGACACCACAGCTGGCCCCAAGGGTTTTCTGAAACCCAGCATGATACCATGATGCTTGAAACACTTTTAAAGAAGCCATGCTCTGAAATGTACCCGGCGAGGGCAGCCCCATCAACCCCATCCTGGGTAAATCAGCCCAGCGGTTTCAGAACCACATGGAGGCAGCATCAACTCACACCTTAAGTCTGTTTCAGGTCACAAAGCAAAGGTCCTACCACAGAGCGTGCCGTCTGCACGTCGGTCGACACCTGAGTATTCCCTCTACGCAGAGGTGACCTGCACCTTCGCACCACAGGGTCTCACGTGCAGAGTTGGCAGAAATCAAACCCAGGCAGGAGTAGGTGGGGTGGGGGGGCTGTGGAGATGTTGGTCAAAGGTCCCCATTTCTGCCACATGGGAGGGGACAGTTTGAGTCAGTAACACAGTGGCCCTGTCGTCAGGGGCCACATTCAGAGACCCTGGCACAGGCCCAGAGCCCACTGCGTGTGCTGCGCACCGATTCCTGTTTCCTCCTTAATAATTTAACCGGTAGAATATTCCTTCTTTCCATAGATTCTCAGCAACCTCAGCAAGTGATGCTTTTCCTGTCTTTCCTGAGCTGAGAACTCTCACCTTTCCACGTGAGGACACTCTTTTGGCTTCTCGCTGGCAGATGTGAATTGCTGACGTCATTGCTGTTGTGCTTTGAGGCCAATCGTTAATAGGCAAAATGAGGGTCCCTTGAACACCAGCACTTTGGTGCCACGACAGTCAGTCTGACAACTGAGATGGCTCCTGAGCCACCAAGGACAGGGACGTCGAAGGATCATTCAGCTTTGGGACACAACCAGGTGGTCTCAGAGGGAAGCAGCTGCGTCCCTGTGCCAAGGTCGCAGGTGTGGGCACCCGTCCTGGAGCCCAGGGTATTCGCGGCACCCGGAGGAGCCCAGCGGCCCATTGTGGCTCCACACCCAGCAGGTTCCCTGAGACCAGGCTTTGTTTTTGCAGCTGTTGTCTCCTCCCACAAGGTTTCCAGCGCTCTGCTCTCCCTGTGCGCTCCTCAAGCACCTTGCTGAAGCTCCTGCCCCAGCCCTTCCCGCTGTGCCCATCACCGAGCCCAGCACAGAGCAGGCGCTCAGAGACCACTCACTGGTGCAGGAGACACAGCAACATTGAGAACAGGTGCTTCCCGCTCCAGGAGAGAACAGAGAACCATCCGAGAGGGTCCCGCTGGGCGCCAGGCTCAGGACGCCGGCCCCTCACAGGTGCCTGGGGCAGCAGAGATGAGGAAGACCGGGTGCTCTAGTGCCCCCAGTGGCCTACACACTCATCCCCTGAGGGACCTGGGGCTCCAGTGCCCCCCGCACTCATCCCTGGAGGGGCCCCCACATCTGCTGGTCTCCTAGCTGGATCTCCATGCAGGATTGAGATTGAGGAAGGGATCCCTGAAAGATAAAAATAGTAATAATGTCAACGTTGTTGTAATAATGATGACGTTTGAAATATCTCTGGTCTAAGTGACTCACCAGGTACTCCGGGCACCAAAAAAGAAGAAAAGACCGACACTGTCTTTTCTTTTTTTGCTGAAAAAGCCAACTGATTCCCCGTGGAGAGCACCTGCCTGGGCAGAGACTCATTCATTCCATCCAGGACTCCGCGGCCTCCCTTAGTGAACAAGACAGCACCGCCCCTCGGCTCCGAGAGCCCCCACGCCCCTGGGCTTCACAAGGCGCGTCACAAGGAAAATGCAAACTGCACCCTGGGAGGGTGTGAAGTTGGGTCCCACCCCCCTGGGCAGTTCCAGAATCCAGCCAGGGCTGGAGGGGCGGGAGGGCAAGAGTTGGGGGCTCTCCAGTGGGAGTCGCGTCTCAGCAGCAGGGAGAGGGTTTGGCGCCCCGGCCCCGTTTCTGCTTCCAGACCCTCATGCCCTCCTCTCACGGCTGGCTCTGCGCAGGGCCCTGGCACTGCCTGTGAGCCACGTGTGTCACGTGCAGGTGACAGTGAGGGGCTGATGTCCAGAGTTTCCTCGCGCCTTCCTGCTGCAGGAAAATCCAGCCACGTGCGGGTCAGCTCAGCCCTGCGGCGCCTGGAGACCCGCCCTGCCCTCCTCGTCCGGGGTCCGTGGGTGCCTGGACTGCGTCCGTGGGGCAGTTCCTGCCGTGTCTGCGGCGACCCGGACCCTTTTGAAGACTGCGGCTCAGGCATTTCATCGGATAACCTCCACGCAGGCTCCCCTCACATGTCCTTGGGACCATATTTGTGGTTTTGTGTCTTCACAGGAGTCTCCCGAGATCACAGTGCCCCTTCCCTGGCGGCGTCTGGACAGGAGCAGGTGTCCGCGTGTGCCGTGGCCGGGCGCGCCCAGCCGGAGCGTCTGAGACCTGCAGGCACCCGCCTCCCACAGGCTGCGGCCCCTCGTCCTGGCACCGCTGACGGCTCTGCCCCGCCCCGCGGCTCCCTGCTTCGGCCGCTGCTCCCAGGTTTATCAGCTGAAATTCCACCGTGGAGAACCCCGGTCTTCCCCGCCACGCACCTCCCCACTCAGCTCACCAGTGCAGGCTCCGGTGTCAGATCCACGCCGGGGTCGGAGTCCAGGCTCCGGTCCTCAGCTGGTTCCCTTCTGGCCGATCCACGCCCACTCAGGCCGGCTCTGCCTCCGACACGCGCAGCCTCTCCTCCGGGGGCGGCTCCACACTCTGCTGCGCCCCTCCAGCCGTGGAGTGACTGTCCCGGCTGCACCTGCCGCTCAGCCTGAAGGAGCTTCCCCCACGCCCGCACACCTGGCCCGACGTCCCCTCCCCCCACGCCCCTCCCATCCCCCCACGCCCGCTCACCTGGGACCCACCTCCCCTCCCCCACGCCCCTCCCATTCCCCACGCCCGCTCACCTGGGACCCACCTCCCCTCCCCCACGCCCCTCCCATCCCCCACGCCCGCACACCTGGGACCCACCTCCCCTCCCCCACGCCCCTCCACTCCCCCACGCCCGCACACCTGGCCCGACCTCCCCTCCCCCACGCCCGCACACCTGGGACCCACCTCCCCTCCCCCACACCCGCACACCTGGGATCCACCTCCCCTCCCCCACGCCCACACACCTGGGTCCGACCTCCCCTCAGGGGCCTTGTTAGCGCCTCTTTGCTCTGTTCTCTGAGGGTGGGGGTAATGCTGGCAGCCGGCAACGTCCGGAGAGGCATCCGATTAACAGCATAGGGCAGGGGGATGCTGCTGAGCACAGAACAAAAAGGACCCAGAGCAGACGACCTACAGCCAAGTCACTGCTGGGCGCCCGGAGTGGGTAGAGGGTCCGCTCCCTCAGAGGCTGACCCTGTGTGCAGAGGCAAACTGTTTCCTTTCCCCGGAATCTCCGAGGCTCTATGCACATCCCAGTCATACGTGTGTATCTGTTGTGTATAGGTGTGTGTGTGCATATCTGTATAGGTGTGTCAATATCTGTGTATAGGTGTATCTGTGTGTATAGGTGTGTGTGTGCATATCTATAGGTGTGTGTATCTATGTGTATAGGTGTGTGTCAATATCTGTGTATAGGTGTGTATCTATGTATAGATGTATCTGTGTGTATAGGTGTGTGTGCATATCTGTGTATAGGTGTGTATCTGTATAGGTGTGTGTATATCTGTATTAGCTGTGTATCTGTGTATAGGTGTGTGTGCATATCTGTGTATAGGTGTATCTGTGTATAGGTGTGTGCATATCTGTATAGGTGTGTATCTGTGTATAGGTGTGTGTAAATATGTGTATGTGTGTGTGCATATCTGTATAGTGTGTGTATCTGTGTATATAGATGTGTGTAAATATCTGTGTATAGGTGTGTGCATATCTGTATAGATGTGTGTATCTGTGTATTGTGTGTGTAAATATCTGTATATAGGTGTGTGTGTTTATGCGTACAGGTGTGTGGGCATATGTGTATAGGTGTATGTGTATCTATGTATAGGTGTGTGCATATCTGTGTATCTGTGTATAGGTGTGTGTAAATATCTGTGTATAGGTGTTTGCATATCTGTATAGTTGTGTGTGCATCTGTGTGAATAGGTGTGTGTGCATATCTGTGTATAGGTGTGTATCTGTGTCTGGGTGTATCTGTATAGGTGTGTGTATCTGTATGTGTATGTGTATCTGTATATAGATGTGTGTGTCTGTGTATAGGTGTGTGTGCATATCCATGTATAGGTGTATCTGTGTGTGTATAGATGTGTGCATATCTGTTTACAAGTGTGTATAGGTGTATAGGTGTGTATGTAAATATCTGTGTATTGGTGTGTATCTGTGTGTATAGGTGTGTGTAAATATCTGTATTTAGATGTGTGTGTGCATATCTGTGTATAGGTGTGTATCTGTGTAGAGGTACATCTGTGTGTATAGGTGTGTAAATATCTGTATAGGTGTATCTGTGCATATAGGTGTGTATCTGTATGTGTATACGTGTGTGTGCATATCTGTATATAGATGTGTGGGTCTGTGTGCAGGTGTATGTGTGTGTCTACTGCTCGTGTGTACACACGTATGACTGTGTGCTTCTGTGTGTATGAACATGTATGTGTACATAAGAAAACAGACAAGGCCAGGTGCAGTGGCACACACTTGCATCTCAGTTACTCAGGAGGCCAAGGTGGGAGAATCATTGAGTACAGGAGTTCGAGACCAGCCTGGGCAACACAGCGAGACCCCATCTCCACAAAAACATGTAAAAACTAGCCAGGTGTCATGGCACCCTTGTATCCAAGCTACTCAGGAGGCTGAGGCGGGAGGATCACTTGAGCCCTGGAGGTGGAGGCTGCAGTGAGATGTGATCGTGTCACTGGAAGGGTGACAAAGCGAGACCCTCTCTAAAAGAAGAAAGATAAAGCCAGAGACGATAAAGCTGGAAAGTGTCCGAGATCCACGTGTCACAGCAGCAAGCCGCCCTCTCAATCCTGGGCAGCTTGGAGGGGCTGTGACTTGACATGCATAGGGCCATCCTGAAAAAAAGGTGTTTATTAATTAATGTATTTATTCAACAAAACTATAAAATGCCCGTGTGACGAGGTGGCATGCTGTGCTCTGCGGTCTGCTGAGTGACGGGGGCTGGTGGCTGCAGCGTTATCGGGCTTGGCCCCCCCGGTCCCCATGGTCAACCCCACAGTCCCCATGGCCACTCCTTGTCTGGTGGGTCCCTCCCTCTGCCTTACTGTCTAGAGCAGGGATATCCTCCGTGGTAGGGACTCCGGCCAGTGCTGGATCTGTGTGCTGTAGCAGCACTGAGCCCTTCCATGGGGCCACAGCACCCCTCTGCCCTCCCCAGAAAATCGTAAATGATGGACGTGTTGTGTGTTCACCCTTCACAGCTGCTCGAGATGTGTGTTAGCCTCGGTCCTTTGAGGACATGTGGAAGAGATTCCTTGGGGCAGTGCTGTGCTGGAGGACAGGAAGGCGCTGGAGGGGCAAGGAGGAGGTGGGCAGCGACAGGGCAGGGAGGAGCTCAGACCGAAGCACAGAGCTTGGTTGACCCATGGAGGACCTTGAGTCTGTCACCTGCCAGGAGAGCTGCTCACAGCAAGGGGGGCTGCAGGGTCCCTGCCACTTGCCACCTGCGCTGGCCACCAACCTCTGGTAATCTCGATGCAGGGCACCAGCGAGGGACCAGGTGGTCACGACCACTGCATGGGCTGGAGAAGGACAGTGGTTAGTCCCAGCTTCAAGGAGATCCTCAGAAACGTTGCCCAGGTGGATCCATGCATGGGCACATTTGCTCTGGGCGTGGTGAAGGTAGTTACGCCTCTAGAATCTGACCTACACAGATGAGATGTTTAATTTTCATTTTGCCTTTGAATCCACTCTGCATTGGACATTGGCATGAGCAAAAGCTGTGGTGGCCATGTGTCTCCACAGTCCAGGACTTCCTCAACGCCGGCTGAGGGGCCCAGCAGGGCCCGTGGTTTCCCACGGCACCTCACTGGCTCTTGCAAAGGGCAGGCTTGGATGCTGGATCATGCTTAAGTGAAAATTCTAAAGATACCCAGCGATAAAAATAGGACACAGACATCTTCACACTCACCCCCAGAGCAGGCTTCAGGGTTTAGTAAGAACATCTTGTGCAAAATGACAGGGTGGAGGCCCCTTTGAAAAATCCCAGGACCTCTTAACCAATCGCAAAGAAACTCAACAGCTGAGAGCCTGCGGGGTGATGAAGGTGAGGGCAGAGGCAGGGGTGGAGTGGGCAGCAGGTGGGGAGGCTCAGGGCAGCAGCTCTGGGTGTGAAAGGGGAAGATGGCTGGCCTCCCATGAGCCGCACTGAGGAGGTAGCCCAGATGCCCTTAGTAACTGGAAAAAAAGAAGTCTGGGTTTAAGTTCCGTCCCCACAATCCCTAAGGTGAAACTAAATGAATAGGCATGATCAGTGATTTTCAAGAAAGGATTTAAATAAGGGGCCCAAAGAGCTCCCCAGCCAGGCTGGGGAATAAGTGGTTGAGAACAGGCAGCCCAAATTGGAGGCCCAGAATGGAGGTTGCAAAACTAAGGATGTTCTAGGGTAGAGGCCTGTAATGGAGGATGGTGTCAGGCTTAGGGTGGAGGATGGAGGCAGCTCTAAGGTGGAGGACTGTCCTGGAGGATGGAGGCAGCTCTAGGATGGAGGACTGTCCTGGAGGATGGAGATGACTCTAGGGTAAGGACTGTCCTGGAGGATGGAAGCAGCTCTAAGGTGGAGGAGTGTCCTGGAGGATGGAGGCAGCTCTAAGGTGGAGGAGTGTCCTGGAGGATGGAGGCAGCTCTAGGATGGAGGAGTGTCCTGGAGGATGGAGGCAGCTCTAGGATGGAGGACTGTCCTGGAGGATGGAGGCAGCTCTAAGGTGGAGGAGTGTCCTGGAGGATGGAGGCAGCTCTAAGGTGGAGGACTGTCCTGGAGGATGGAGACAACTCTAGGATGGAGGACTGTCCTGGAGGATGGAGATGACTCTAGGGTAAGGACTGTCCTGGAGGATGGAAGCAGCTCTAAGGTGGAGGACTGTCCTGGAGGATGGAGGCAGCTCTAGGATGGAGGACTGTCCTGGAGGATGGAGGCAGCTCTAGGATGGAGGACTGTCCTGGAGGATGGAGACAACTCTAGGATGGAGGACTGTCCTGGAGGATGGAGATGACTCTAGGGTAAGGACTGTCCTGGAGGATGGAAGCAGCTCTAAGGTGGAGGACTGTCCTGGAGGATGGAGGCAGCTCTAGGATGGAGGACTGTCCCAGGGGATGGAGACAACTCTTAGGTGAGGACTGTCCTGGAGGATGGAGGCAGCTCTAAGATGGAGGACTGTCACTGAGGATGGTCCCAGACTCCATATTGAATGGCTTCCACATTAGGGAAGGCAGCAGGAAATGAGGTTATATCAAATAATTTAATAGGGACTTTCAGACTTACGAGAGTGTGGATATTTCCGGGAGTATGGGATGGGATCTGTGCCGTGTGTGAGCCACACGCTGCATAGACGTCCACACTCAAGCGTTAGATGATCTCTGGGTTGGATACCGTGGGGAGCACTGATCTTTAATATGAAGACAGGAATGAATTGGGCGTGCGCCTGCTCGCAGAGGGCAACCTCTCTCTGCAGCGGTGTCAGGGTTTGGTTCTTTTTCTTCAAAGTCTGGCTCATCTTCCTCCGTGCTCTTGTCCCTCCCTGATTTGAGAAACTCCTGCTCCAGAGTTTCTCATTTCTCCCGCTCCCCCCAGGCTGTTTTCCGTGGCCTCCCTGGTGCGTGGCTCCCACGTGGCTGGGCAGCCTCATCATTGCTGGGGCCAGGGTGGTGCTTCCTTGAGGCACAAGCATGTTGAGGCATTAACAGCTCCAGGTCTGCTAGAGGAGGGAGGGGCGTGAACTCTTCTTCCCAGAGTCCCGACTCTCTGACCCTTGGTGATGAGGAATCCACACAGCTGGCAGGCCGTGCATGGGCAGGAGCTGGGGCCGAGGCCACGCTCTCTGGACTGGAGCTGTGGCAGCTGCCCTGCTGCCAGGCGTGGAGCTGCAGTGCATGGAGCCGCCGTGTCCCTGTCCCTGCCAAGCCCTGCGTCCAGATGTGGAGGGGAGGCCCTGCTCCACCATCTTGCGAAGCCAAGTCTGTGTTCATTGTCTCCAAGAGAGCATGTGGAGCAGCGGCCAGGGGCTCTGACCTCATGGTCTGAGTTCCTGACTTTTACTTAAAAAGGCATCTCTGAGGAAAGAGCCTCTAATGTGCTGCTTAATCTTCTGTGTGGTTTAGTCAGACAGTGGGCAGGTGGGGTGGCACCCCGGGACAGTGCAGAAACAACTGTCCAGAGACAAAGCCTCCTCAGGGCTGTGGCTCCCGGGAGCTGTCTGGGAGCAGACCCTGAGGAGAGAAAAGAAACTCTGAGGGGCACCATCAGAACAGCACACAAACAGTGAGAGGAAGGGGTTCTTGTTTCAAAGTTCATCAACTTTAAAGACCCTGTTATGTGAAGCATCAGCAAAGAGATCAGGCATTAAAGGCATGTTTGCTGAAGACAGCACAAATTATAGACGTATGTGTTTAGCTGTGGGTTTCCATTCCAGCAACGGAAAAAGATATAAATATGAAACCCACACACATACGAACTTAAATTTGTTTGCATATATTACATTATAAATACATATGTGCATTTTAGAAGATCATCCCTGGACCCAGCCTGCATGCGGCTGCAGAGTGGTCACTGTCTGTGAGGGGACCCCTGTCCCCCTTGGCTCAGAGGTGAACATAGTGACACGTTCCCAACCATCCCGTTCAGACACATGGGAGTAGGTGGGCCCATCGCTGGCCACAGGCTTTGAAAATACGTGTGCGGCTCGATTTTGAGTTCTTGATGGAAATGCCTCCAACTCCGGAGAAGCGTGGTGGGCGGCTGACACAGCCCACAGCCCTTCAGTGAGACACACGGCGACCTGCAGCCCACCCAGCCCTCTGGAACAGCGCCCACGTTGTAAAATGCCTGCTTCCAGCTGCAGCCCTGCCGGCCCCATCCCCAAACAGGAACACCCGTCTGCTCGTCACCCCCGCCCACAACCCCACCCCAGGGGCGCGGGGCCGTGAAGCTGCCGGAAGACTCAGCCAGCGAGAGCGTGTTGTCCAGTCCCCGCACTGAGTCTGAGGCCCCAGCTCCTCAGCCTCCACCGTGGATTAAAAGCCTGTTGTCACCCATCCTTGGGACACTCAGAGTCCTGTGCCACTGAAAATGTGTGGTTTGATAGAGAAGTGATTCCCAAAGGGAGGTGCTGGTCCTATGAGAAGGGGCGGTTTAGGGCAAGAAAAATAACTGACATGACTCCACCACACACGGCCCGGACTTGGAGGTCAGAGGAGATGAGCAGGAGAGGATGCCGAGGTAGGTCTCTGCTAAAGGACTGGGTGGCCTGTGCAGAAGCGTGGGTGGGCCAGCCCTGGCCCGGGCACCAGAATCTACAGCCAGAGGCCGTCCGGGAAGGCCAGGCACACACACTGGCCATGGCCTGAGAGGACTCTGCTCTGGGCACTCATAAAGCTGGAGGATTGAAGGGAGCACCCCAGGTCCAGCCTCGGGGAGGATGGAGCAGCAACTGCTATGTACATCAGCGCAGGCTGGGTGTGCCAGGGGTGCTCTCCGCCCTGGTACAGTTGGGACTTTGCTTCCTGCATCTGCGGCCCCGCTGACCCCACCCTCTGGAGGCTGCCCTTCAATACTAGGCAGGGGCTTTCTGGGCTGGGACTCTGTTAGTCCTGAAAAATCCTAAATCGCGGCCATGCACAGTGGCTCACGCCTGTAATCCCAGCACTGTGGGAGGCCGAGGCGGGAAGGTCACTTGAGTCCAGGCACTTGAGACCAGCCTGGACAACATGGGCAAGACCCCGTATCCGGGTGTGGTGGTGCACACCTGTAGTCCCAGCTACTTGGGAGGCTGAGGTGGGAGGATTGCTCAAGCCTGGGAGTTTGAGGTAGAAGTGAACCGTGATCACCTCACTGCACGGCAGCCTGAGCGACAGAGTGAGATGCTGAGTCAAAAATAAATAAACCAACAAAATGAAAGACCCGATACTGAGTGCGGGGCGAGGTTCCTCAGCGGCCCTAAATTTCACTGCCAGGCAGGGGCGTGAGAGCGGCAGCTCCTCCCATCTGCGTGTCTCACTTTGCCCTCCCTTTGCTTCCTATGAAGCTGATTACACATTTTCAGATATTTCTGGTACACTCACATGTGCACATACTTTGCAAACCATAAGAATTATAAAGAAATCCACATGTAAACAGAATTCCTCAAGAACATTTGGCCGTGTGATTACCTGACATGAAGCGTGCACACCTGTTATAACAGGGTAGCCTGTGAGCCTTTGAGCCGCAGCCTGTTTTCCTTCAGGGTTTCATTCGAGTGTAAGAATCCACCCATTACTTGCACACTCAGTAGGGACGGCATCAGCCCCGCTGTGCTGCAGGCTGGCTCCAAAATCACCACGCCCTCCCTGGAGTCGGCACCACGCCCGCCGAGTGCCCGGCGTAGGCTAGCCCAGTGAGCAAGGTCGCTGGTTTCAGAACGGAATAAGCAGCCGCCTTGTGGAACACAACATATCACATCCTTGAAAACTGGAGCTGCTCTAAGGTCGCATTTGCAGATGAAGTGACCGTCTGTCCCTGCTGGTCTGGAGACACCTCGCTGAGGCCTGGACTCTGAGAACCACGTGCCACCTCCTCTGTGACTTTTCTCCTCAACCAAGCAGTGCTGGGAACGGCCCCAGCCTCCAAACACACTCCTCATTTTGAGTGTGCCTGTGGTGGGGGCGGCTGGGAGGAAGAGCCTGGGCTGGCACCCCAGTGTCCCTGTCCCCCGACAGTGCCCTCCTCGCTGGGGAAGGAAGGCCAAGCTAAGCATCAGTGAGGTTCATCCTTGAGGGAAAGCCCTGGACATTTGTGGGAGCACCCACGGCAGCCTGGGCCCTGTCTGTGTGGCAGGGCCTGTGGCACTCGGGGTGTGTCTTCCACCGTAGTGGAGGCAGGAACGCGGGACGTTTAAATCCCGCTTGGTTCTGTGCGGAGGGTCTCAGGAGGGACCCGCTCCCTCTGCTCCGTAACAACACGCGTCTCCCCGGTGTTCCTCTAGATCCAGGGGCAACTGCATTTCCTTCTAAAACTAACACTTTCCCTTTATAACTCGGTCAGAGTTCAATTAGACACAAGAAACAAAAACAACAAAAATAACAAAAAGCACATTGGAAAATTAGCAGCATTTGGCATTTTTCCTTGTCAGTGGCAAACATCTCCACTGTGGCCGCACCCTCCTGGAGCCTCCCCGGTGCCCTCACAGCGCCCACCGCGCACGCCATCACTTGCTGTACCTGTTTGAAGACCTGCGGAGCGATTTTATTTTTGGTCCCAATGATTTCTGGTTCACAGGTGTTGAGGGTAAGGAAATTTCCAGTCATTCCACAGCAAACATCGGGAAACACGTGGGCAGGGGAACAGTTGAGACTCTGGGCCTCTGCCCGCCAGGCTGCAGCTTCCCTCTCAGGCTGCAACACTGAAACTCGGACTCCATGGCCGGCAGCTGCCCCCAGGTGACCGTTTCCAGAGTCGGTGTTGGCGGTGGTCGCGCTGACCTGCCTGTTCTCTATCAGCTGTGTGATTGTGTCCAGGTGTAGATGCCCTGGGGTCTCAGGGCCCCCAGCAAGCAGCCCCAGGCCCTGCTTGGAGGGGCCCTTGATACCTGTTCACTGAAACAGACAACCAGATGCATGAGGCCATTGCGGTCCCTCTGAATAAACAATGCTTCACAGAGGTCTCTCCTTTCAAAACCTGCACAGCGAATGGCTCGGGCTTCAGAGCCACTCTGGCGAGCTGTCGGCTGGCAGGTGAATGGGCAGCTCTTCCTGCTTTCCAAGCCTGTGTCCCCAGCTGCAGTGCAGACCTGAGCTCTGCCCCATGGTGGCTGTGGGACCCGTGCTGTGGGCACTGCCCTCTCTGTGGGCGGCGAGTGGTGGCTGTCCTCCATTTCCCACCCAGTGTCTACTGGGCCTTGTTCAGTGTCATTGGGAGCTGCAGGCTGGGCTGGCAGGTGGCTCCCATGCCACCGCCTTAGGCTCCACCTGGCCCTGCTGCTCCCTCGGGGAAAGCCCAGCCCCATAACCCGGCCCACCTGGCAGCAGCGTGCCACCTATCGGCGAGGTTTGCACCCTTCAAAAATCTCTGTTGTGCATCTAAACGCACCCAGGCTTCCTATCACATGTGTCTGTGAGAAGCTGGGTCCCCAAGGCGTGGCTCCTGTAGTACTGAGAAGTCTGCATGTAACTGGGTGTGCATGGAGCCAAGCACATGCCTCAGAGCAGATGAACACTGGGAAGTCTCAAACATTTCTTTTTAAAGCTGCTTCTTGTGGATATTTATCTCATTATCCAACAAGCAAACGTTTGTATGAAAGCAAACCCAGAATCAGTGTTCTTGCCAGTTACTAAGGAAAGTTTGTCCCTATGATACCTCACCTGGTGATTACATTCCCACCTCTGATAATAGATGGGAAAATGCACACCACTGGGGGAGAAGGGAGGGAGGCAGAAAATGGAGCACTGAAAGGGGCAAAGAGCAGCAGAAGCAGCCAGCAGCCCAACTGCAGCATCCTCAGACCCTGGCATGCAGAGGCCTGTCCATGGCATCATGGCATGTCTATTTCACAGGATCGCATCACATGGATGACATCACACTGGATAAGATCACATAGGCTGACATCACAGAGGATGACATCACACAGATGGATGACATCACACATGATAAGATCACACAGGCTGATATCACAGAGGATGATGTCACATGGATGACATCACACAGGATAAGATCACACAGGGTGACATCGCAGAGGAAGAAATTACACAGATGGATGACATCACACAGGATAAGATCACACTGGCTGACATCACACAGATGGATGACATCACACAGGATAAGATTACACAGGCTGACATCACAGAGGAAGATGTCACACGGATGACATCACACAGGATAAGATCACACAGGCTGATATCACAGAGAATGACGTCATACAGATGGATGACATCACACAGGCTGACATCGCAGAGGATGACATCACACGGATGACATCACACAGGATAAGATCACACAGGCTGACATCGCAGAGGAAGATGTCATATGGATGACATCACACAGGATAAGATCACACAGGGTGACATCGCAGAGGACAACATCACACAGATGGATGACATCACACAGGATAAGATCACACAGGATGACATCACAGAGGATGACATCACACAGATGGATGACATCACACAGGATAAGATCACACAGGCTGACATCACAGAGGATGACATCACACGGATGACATCACACAGGATAAGATCACACAGGCTGATATCACAGAGGATGACATCACACGGATGACATCACACAGGATAAGATCACACAGGCTGACATCACAGAGGACGACATCACATGGATGACATCACACAGGATAAGATCACACAGGCTGACATCACAGAGGATGATATCACACAGATGACATCACACAGGCTGACATCACAGGGGATGATGTCATGCAGATGGATGACATCACACAGGATAAGATCACACAGGCTGACATCACAGGGGATGATGTCATGCAGACGGATGACATCACACAGGCTGACATTGCAGAGGATGACCTCACACGGATGACATCACACAGGATAAGATCACACAGAGTGACATCACAGAGGATGACATCACACAGGATAAGATCACACAGGATGACATCACAGAGGATGATGTCACACAGATGGATGACATCACACAGGATAAGATCACACACGCTGACATCACAGAGGATGACATCACACAGATGGATGACATCACACAGGCTGACATCACAGAGGATGATGTCACACAGATGACATTGCAGAGGATGACATCACACAGGATAATGTCACACAGATGATATCACACTGGATGACACCACACAGGATGACGTTGCATAGGATGACATCGCACTGGATGACACTGCACTGGATGTCATCACACAGGATAGGATCACACAGGGTAAGATCACACAGGATGACATCATGCAGATGACATCACACAGGATGACATCACACAGAGGACATCACACAGGATTAGTTCACAGAGGATGACATCACACAGAGGACATCACACAGGATGACATCATAGAGGATGACATCACAGGATGAAACAGATGGCATCACACAAGATAAGATCACATAGGATGACACCACACAGAAGACATCACATGGATGATGTCACACAGATGACGTCACACAGACGACATCACACAGGTGACATCACACAGGATGGCATCACACAGATGACATCACACAGGATGACATCACAGGAGGACACCACATGGATATCACACAGGATGACACTACACTGATGACACCACACAGATGACATCACACAGGATGGCATTACATGGATGACATCACACAGGATTCTTAGGGTGCTGCTTCACCAGCCAGAAACCTCCATGGCTGGCAGCCCCTCTGCCTGAGTTTTGCTCACCCCTGTGGGGCTTGTTCTGCCCATTAGGCCCAGCAGGCTGCACTCGGCTCTCACTTCCGGCCTGGATCCCACACTTGCCAAGGGTGAGCCAGGCACGGAGCGGCAAGGGGTGTGTGAGTGAGCAAGTGCAGGGTCCAGCCGCAGTGCAGTGAGGGATGCTGGCTGCTGCGGTGGGGTGGGCAGCTTCAGGAACCACCAAGTTGCTGGCTCCATGGGAGGCTGCTTCTGGACCAGACATACCACAAGCAGCTTCTGCTGCAAGTACCAGCATCTGGACAAGGGGAACATGGTGGTGCCCTAAAGCTTGGAGACTGCAGGAACTGCAGAGCCCCAAAGAGGGTGTCACAGCATGTCACAGCCCTGGCTCAGGGTGCCCCGAGGTCTGGGCTCCCAGAGGAGCAGCAGCTCTTCTCTCCTTGCTGCGTGCAGCATGGCAGGTGAGGTGTGTTTTGGGGAGGGGTGTTTCAGCCCATTTGCATTACAGCTGTTTCAGTCCAGCCTGTGGCTGCTGCACTGGCTCACCCCCACTGCTGCCTCCTTCTTCCTGTGAAGCAGAGGGCAGGAGAGCTAGAGCGTTACAGCAGCTGTGGCTCAGAGAATCCCAAGGTCTGGGCCCCCTGAACGGTATCCACCCTGCACTCCTGCAGTCCAGAAATGTCACTGCCCACAGCTCAGTGAGCCAGCCAGTCCCTTTTACTCTCACCGTTCAGTGGGTCCTGAGTTCTTGTCCCATGTCAAGGAAGAATGAGTTTACATGGATAACTGGGGGGTGAGCCAGGTGGAGAGGAGCTTTAGTGAGCAACAGAAGAGCTCTCAGGAGACCCAAAGTGGGTAGCTCCTTTCCACAGGGAGACAGGTTGCCCTGTTGAGTGTCACATTTGGCTGAGTCTGGAGTTTTCGTGTGCTCAGAATGGAGGAAGTCCATGCTGCTTGGTCCACAGGCAGCCATTGGAAGGCTTGGGGTAAAGTTCCATCAGATTGGCCAAAAGGCAACAATGAAGTTGTCACTCCCAGTGGTGGACTCCACCCAGAATGACAGCCTGGCTCCAGGTTTCAGGCCATCCTCAGCTTGGAGGTGGGGTTTCACTGGGACCCACCCCTTCCCACATAGTAACCTATCTGCCTCTCCCTGCCACCAGCATCAACTTGCTGTTCATCGCCCAGGCTGTCTGTGCGGAGGGGTGCCTCAAGCCCACGTTGAGCCACCTGGGCCCCCTGGCTCCCTTCCCTGAGCTCATCAGTGCCCAAAGCTTCAGAGGTGGCCAAGGTGGGGGGGCTGGGGTGTCAGCACTGCTCCAAGTGTGTGCAACTGGCTGGGTTGCAGCAGTGCCCGGACTCAGCTACAACTTTGCTCTGCACTGGAGCAGACACCAGGAATGGGGAGAGGCAAGACAGCAGGAACAGGCACTTCTGAGCCTGTAGGGCAACGGGGCTTCCCAGGCCACTGAGAGCACAGGGATGCCAGGGTCCAGAGCCGTGGCCGGGTGCTGCAGCTGCAGTGGAGTATGAGCTCCCACCCTGCAGACTCAGGAGGGCACAGGGCCCCTACCTGCTCCACGGAGTGCGCAGCCCCAACGCCTCCCCCGCTGCAGTTGGTGTCCCCACCACAGCCACTCCAGATGGGCTGCTGCCGCCATTGACACCATGTGATGATGTTATGGATGGTGTCCCATGGGTGGCATCATAAGGATGCTGTCACAAGGAGGGCAACACTTGTAGCCCGGCGTAGACTCAGGAAGAGCGTCTGTGCACTTTGTGTGGCCCATCACGTCCTGCAGGTAGGCTGCGAAAAGGCCCTCGAGGTCGAGAGGTGGCACTGGGGCCAGGACGGGGGAAGAGGTGGAGACAGTGGGCGAACGGGGTGGGAACGAGGCCCAGGCAGACGCAGCCTGGCAATTCTGCAGCCTGTGACAGGTGGGCACTGGGGTGAAGGGTAGAAACGGTGAAGCAGTGACTGGACAGGAAATGACCAATGACAGCCCAGTGTCCAGAAAACCAACCCCCGGCCCTCCCACTGCTGCACCCAAAGGAAAGAGCCCTCCCCACACATCAGGTCACAGTCGCCTTTACACACTTTGTGCCTCTCGCCAGGGCTGCCCCCCGCGGGGAGCAGATGACCTACGTGGCCCTGCCCTCCGCTGCTGTGCACGCCTGTCACCTGTCCCTGTGCCCGTCTCCCGCGTATGAGCGGAAGTGCCTCGATGATAGAGACCGTCTTCCCCACAGCTCAGCACACGGCCTTGGACTGAGGGGGTGACATGGGAAGGTTCCCCAATGAATGAAAATGAATCGTTTACAATAATAGAAGCTTGGCTCACAGCACCTGTGTCCCTGCGGACAAACAGGTGTTTCCAGGGTGGGCTAGAGCCGCCAACGTGCTGTGAGGCAGAGCGTCCCGGGTTCCCAGCTTGGCTGGCATCTGAGGTGAAGCAGGTGGAGGTCAGCTTGGGCTGCACCAGGACGAGCAGGGGTGGCCCCGGCCCAGCAACCACACACTCCCACTCCGCAGTTCCTGATGCATCCGCTGTGTGCAGAAACTAGAGACCGTGTGTTCCCTTTCCGGCACCCAGCAGTAACACTGCAGGAATTTTAAGTGCTGGGTCCTGCTCTGGACCCCACAACTGAACAGCGTGGGAAGACTCAGGACAGACGCACAGCACAGCCACATGCATTACTCAAGTGTTGGCAGATAAATCTTATGAAAAATTGCTGACGGAATTGGAATTATTCAGCTTGAAGGGAGAAGACAAGCTATGTGCATAACAGCCCACGTGTCTATTTTTAGCCCCTGCAATTCCCGTTTTGGGGGCTGGGAATTTGGAGGATGGTCAGAGCCGGTTCACTCTGGGGGCTGTGCTGCCTTCGGGGAGCCGGGTGGGAGCTGCACACCACCCCTGAGCCGGCCGCACCCTCGGAACCTGTTTCTCCAGTGAGCTCGCTCAGGATCACATTCTCCATAGTGGCCATGAATGAATATTCATTCGCCAAACAATGAACATAAGAGGGTTTCGCCTTTTCTATTCCTCTGAACCGTAGCTAAGGCCGGACTAAACCTTCCTCACCTGCGAAATGAGAGGGACCAGATGACTTCTAAGATTAAGTAGAAGCAGCTGAAATCTTATTTCAGCTCTAAAGCAGAGCAATTGTCTTTAACAGTTTGGGGTGGACACGCCGGGTACATGGTGCCCTCAAGGCAACGCTGCCCTCACCCCACCCCAGGGGCACTGGCAATGCCTGAAGACAGTTCTGATTGCCCAGCATGGGGAGGGGCATTGGCATCATGCAGGTGGGGCAGGCCCACTGCTGGCACCCCAAGACACACAGGACGCCCATGTGGGGAAGCCCAGCCAGAGGCCACACGTGGGTCCGAGGTGGGAGAGCCTGACCTGGTGTCACCGGGTCGAGTCGCCGGCACTGAGTGGTCCCAGGCCACAGCGCTACTCCCCACGGCGTCCCACAGCACAGGGCTCGGCCAGGCCTGACCACCACTGCCTGGATCCCAGCCTGCTCCATCAGGATCATTTGTGCCCCTGGCCACAGTAGCCGTCCCTTGAGGACAGGGCACCTGAGCCACACCAGCCAGGGAGTTTTGCCAGAACCTTCTCTCCCCTGGAGTCACTAAGACAGTGCCTGGAGCTGTCTGCCTCTGTCTTCCTGCGTGAGCACCTGCCAGGGGAGAGCCAGGACGCCGGGGGAAGCCAGGACGGGGCTGCAGTGCCTCACACAGGGGGAGGGGCATGCACCCCATGGCGCCTTATTTGAGCCCAGAATTTAGGCCACCTGAAGCCACACGGGTCACCATGACAAGCTGGGCGTGGGAGTGAAATTCCCCTGAGGGCAAAGCCAGTTTGAAAAGTGTCATTTTCAACCAAGGGTCCTGGCTAGTGCACTCACTTCTGTGTGAATGTTTTCAGTAAAGGGGAAACTAGAGAAATAAAAACTAAAATCACCACTAGCCCACCAGGCGAGTGGGAAGTGTTTTTGCAAAGCCTATGAGTCTTTGATCTGATCTGAAGTTGGAAATGCATCGACCAGAATTATTTTTCCTCCCTTCCTCTTCCTTATTTAATGTGAGGAAGTCTGAAAATTGGGGTCTTTCTGTTTCACTTCATTCACTCAGTCGCTCTGTGGTCAGGAGCAGCACTTTAAATTCTCAGATTTTACAAAGTTGTGAAACAACCTGCTTGTAAAATGCCGCTGGGGCTTTCAGGCAGAGTCTTCCCTGGCAAATCAGCACGTTTCACAGCTTAAACCCCAAAGGTCTGACGTGGGGGAGTGGCTCCTCCCATCCCAGCAACTGTGTCTTCAGGGACAGAGGCCAGAGAGTGGACAGGGCCCCTTTCCATGTTTTATGAATGTCAAAGTTACGTAAGTTGTTTGTAGAAAATATGGAAAGTACCAAGAAGCAGAAAGGGAGTCGGAATCCCTCAGATGCAGCGTCGGACGCACGGCCCAGGGATCTACCCATGGTGGACCCTCTTCAGGACGCAGAGGGGACACGTTTCCTCCGCGTGCTCCCGTCCAGCAGGCCCAGCTGCCCCCCTCCCAGGCTGGTGTGACTTTGCCTCCTGCTTTCTGTGGTTCCTGCTTAGGTGTGAGAGGCACTGGTGCCCACAGGGCACACTGAGCCTGAAGGCATCCAGCAACCCGCGCCTCGCACCGCCCAAATCCTGGGTTTCGGACTAGTGTGAAGCTTACGAGAAAGCCAGGCGGGTTCTCCAAGGTGGAGCCGCAGGTGGGCAGGGAGCGCAGTGACCAGCTGTCCTCAGCACAGGGTCAGCATGGGTCCATGTGCGGTTATCATCCAAGTGTCCTGAGCAGTGCCAGATGCAAGAGAGATTCTTCAGAAAGCTCTCAAGTGGCCGCGTGAACCCCGTACCATGCAGTTGGACCCCGAAAAAGGCTGAGGGCCATCCAGCCCCTGGTGCTGGACAGAGCCACGGTGCCCAGTGTTTCAATGTGGCGTCTGTTCACCTTCTTGGACCGAATTTTACATCTCTCCTTTATTTCCTTAGGAGAGAGTTTTAGAACCCGATAGCTGGGACAGTTAGAAGATACTTGCCTAATTTTATAGGAAAAGTGTCATTGTTTTAATTTGCATTCTTTAATTATAAGTGAGCTTCAACAGTTTTTTCAAATGTTCGATATTTACATTTTTTGTCACTTTTATTTTAGTCCTCTGCGAAAGAGCCTCCCAAATATTCCCGGAGCACAGGCTAAATTAAAACATCCTGACAAGGCGGCCCAGCCATGGGGGAGACACAGGGTCTGCGAAGCGCAAGGCTCGCCTGGGTGCTCTGGAGCTCCGGAGCCAGGCCGCCATGCGGGAACCCGGCCCAACCCGCAGCCTTCGGGGTCACTCGCGCCGCAGATGCCCCCGAGCCGCGTCCCCGGAGCCAGCAGATCCTTGCTTAGAGCCCAGTGTCGGGCGCACGGCCTAGGGATCTGCCCACGGTGGACCCTCTTCAGGACGCAGAAGGGACACGTTTCCCCTGCGCGCTCCCGTCCAGCAGGCCCAGCTGCCCCCACTCCCGGGCTTTTGTGGGTTTTTTCTGTGGAAGCCCCTTTTCCTTGGGTGGTTGGGACCCTGCACGTGGGACCCGCACCCCCTGCCCCCACCGCTCCACCGCGGGCCGCTGGACCCGGTCCTTCTCCAGGGCGGCACTGGGGAGGGGCGCGCCTTCCTCCAAGGGAGTCAAAGTGGCTTCCACCCAGGAGATTCCCGAGCGAGAGAAAACGTTCGGATCACATCCCGCCGGCAGCCCCGCCCTCCTTAGAAATATGGCCATCAGAAATACGGCCAGTTTGCTCATGAAAGGTAAACTTGATCCGTTTCTTCGGAACACGGTTGCACTGTGACAGCTGGGGTCGCACCCAGGGCGAAGGTGGGTCTGCCCTGTGCGAGCGACCTCCACCCCGGGGGTCCCAGTGCCTGCGCAGGGAACCGACCCGCCCTTCTCGTTCACCCCCAGGAGCAGGGGCTGCCCGTTCCTTAGTCTTTGCTCCTCACGGGGTTCCCCTGGCGACGGTTCTGGGGTCCCCATCGGATACCGTGTCTGCCCGGCTCGGGGTCTCTGGGTTCTGGGGACCAGAGCTCAGGTAGTTGCAGAGGGTGGTGGTGCAGCCAGTAGGCTTCTCCCACAGAAAGTGGGGCCTTTGCTCTGCGGGCCGCACAAACTCCAGCCTAGGCTTCAGGAGGGTGCCTGGTTCCCGCCCTGCACGCACTGAGGTGGGGAGAAAGAGCACGCACAGCATGCACACTCACACATGCATATGAATGCACAGTCACACGCACACAAATGCTCACTCAGACGTGCACACTCACACTTAAATGCACACACACGCACACACTGGCATGCACTCACACACATGCACACATGCATGCACTCACACACCAATGCACACACACGCCCACATGCTCATACACATGCACACACGAACTCACATACACATGTACACGTATGCACTCACTTGTGCACACCTTGCATGCAGTCACACATGCACACACATGCATGCACTCACATACATGCACTCACACATGCTCATTCACGCATGCACACATGAACACTCACATGCACACTCATGCCCGCACATGCATGCACTCATGCACACACACAATGCACATGTATGTGCACACATGCACACACGGTTGCACTCATGCACACATGCTCACTCACACGTGCACACACATTCACGTTCATGTGCACACTCACACACGCACACATGCACACTCACATACATGTGTGAACATGTATGTGCGTGTGTGTGCATGCACATGCACGCATGTGCATATTCACACACGTGTGCGGTCATGTATGCAGACGCATACATACACCCATGCGTGCACACTTACAGGTACACATGCACACACACTCCCATCTCGCAGGCCTGTGCACACGGCTGCACACAGGTGTAAGGCAGTGGCACGATGAGGGGTCTGTAGAGCAAGGCGTCTCCCACTGAACCTCCGTATCCTCCCGGGACTGAAGCTCCGCGTCTCTGCTGCTCCCAGGGGTCCCGCATGCCCCCCGCCGCATGGGCAGGACGTGACCAGGCTGAGCACAGCCCTGAGCGGCACAGGAGGCCCCCGAGAGGCCCTGGAGCCCTGCCTGCTCGGGCGCCCCAAAGGGAAAGCAGCCCATCATCAGGACACGCCTTAGAACCATGGGTGCACATAGCACCAAGCACACGAAAGAGACAGAAGGAAGGACGGCGCTCATGGGCTGGAAGCCGGCAGGGACAGGAGCCTCCACAGGCACCCCCGCGGGAAATTCCCGGGCCACAACGGGAGCAGTTTCTCAGGCTTTTTGTGCTGGGCCCTTGTCTTGTCCTTGGTATTCTGGAGGCCATGACCAGACTCTAGTCCCACAAGAAGTGCAGAAATTCCTAAGTGGCTCACATGTGCCTCCTGTGCCCTGGGAGCCCAACTCTGTGGCGCCTGCTGTGGAGCTGTGGTTCTCACCATGGCCAGGTGCAAGGCCACAGTCTGAAGTGTGGTCAGACCAGGGGAGCTCCTGGGTTCACCCCAGGCCCTGGGACTAGTAATCCCCTTCCCCAGCAGAACACCACAAAAGCCCTGGGTGCCAGAACCATCCAGCAGGAATGACACAGGAGCCACGGGGCCTTCGGGGGATTGATTTGTGCAAGAGTGCCTATTGAAAGCGAATTTCTGCCTGAAACACACATGTCCTTACAGGCAGCGGCCTTGCTACGCATGGAGGGAGAAGCCGAATATGTTTAGAAGATAAGCAGTATCCTCCAGAGAAGCTGGAGAGTGTCGAGGGTGGACACAGAGGCGGGAGACGGGGGAAACGAGCTCAGACCTGCAGGGGCTGCTGGGCTGGCCCAGAGTGTCCAGGGTTTGGGGGTGGAGGAAGGAAGCCAGTCTTTTCCAGTTACGGAGAAGCCACACAGACCCTGAAACCTGGTCCCCACACACAGACCTGAAAGCAGTTCGGTCCCAGGCCGGGCCACCACTGCTGTGGGTGGCGGAGTCTCTCGCTTTCACGTGTTCTGCTGAGCCTCTCCTGTGCCATCCTCATGGTCACTTGCAGGAAACACCTGTTCTCTCCATGCACCTGCTCTGACACAGTGACATGTTGAGGAAGGTGGCTGCTTCCCAGGCCAGCATGCCTGCAGCTTGCTTCTTCACCTGAGAATGGCTCCGTGCTCTAACCGAGTTTTGGGGGAGGGGACTGTGTCCTTCCTTCCCTCCCTCTCTCTGTCTCTCTCCTCTCTTTTCCTCCATGCCCCCATCCCATCTCTCTCTCCCTCCCTCTCATTTTCTGTCTCTCTTGCACTCTCTTCCTCCATTCTCCCTATTTCTCAGCACTGCCTCCTGCCTCTATGATCTGAGCACGTTTTCCACGGAGATTGAAGTGGGGAGGGGGCAGCTTGTGCTTTTGAAAGAATTTAAAGCACATTTTATAGGATGAGCTGACACGGTCAGGCATTGTCTTTCCTGAGTAACAACAGCAACAGCTCCAGGTCTCGGGCATTATCATTATCATGTCATTCCCGCGTGTGGCTTTTAACACAGCTAATGACATACGGTGTTGTCTTCTTCCGCAGAGTCTTCCAGCCTCTCTGGGGCAGAGACTGTGTCTGGTGAATGTCCAGGCCCCACAGTGCCTGGCACGCAGCACGGAGCAGATGTTAACACAACACGTGGACAAATGTTTACTGGACTGCAAAGGTAAGCTGCTCTATTCACAAAAGAGAAACACCTCTGCTCAGAATGTCACGGGTGCCATACAGTTTGGGGAGAAAAGGAAACCCCAATCACTCACAACGTTTCCCTGCACACGGTGCAGGGCTGGGCAGTGCAAATAACTTACATGGGTTTTTCATCCAATCCAAGGCCGTTTCCCAGAACCTACTGACAGTAGTGAAATGGAACGTTACATTCACAGCACAAAACCGACAGAGACGGAAAGGACGTCTGCATTCCACTGTGGTTTAAACGAAACGAGGAGAGGCTCGGAGGAAGCGCTGGCTGCTCGCTGCAGCACGAACGTTTCATAATCGCAGACACTATCGGGAAGTGTTATGTAAGTCGTCCATTAAGAACACTGATTATGAACGTTCACAAATACAAAAACCGCACGGCGTCAACCACATGCAGTTTGCCTTCAGGAAGAGAGAAGGAAGTGGTCACAGAAGGTGCGGGTCGCTGCCCAGATGTCCCTGGGCTAAGAGAGCTGAGCGTAGCAAACTCCTCCCTTGCCGACAGCGCATGAAGAGCCCAGCTGCTTACATTACAAAGGAATCTGACACGGAGAGCCAGTTCATCAGCGCTCACAGGAGTCATGTGGACATTTGAATCCACTTCCAACATTTTAATTTACACAAATTTCAGGAGCACATGTATTAGCTGAGTGGAAGGCGGTCGTATCCTCTGAAGCACACACGGGTCTGAGATTGCAGAGCAGAATCGCCTCCCTTGCCAAGAATATGCCCGGCAGACGGGACTCGGTGTGAATGTGTCCGTGTTTCAGTGGACAGCTTCCTATCAGAGCTCAAGTTAAGAAGAGAAAATAGAATAACAGGAAATGTGCACTTCGGGAATTCAGGGTTCAGATTAAAGTGAACAGAGGAGGAGGCCCAGAAAGCCCCAGAGAGAGCCTGTGTTCCCGGTGTGGTGAAGTGTTTGCTGCCAGAGCCGGCTGGCACCAAGAAGAGGGGCCAGGGTAGCACCACTGGAGAGGGACGGCCCTGCGGGCACCCGGGGGATCTGCCCGGACACAGACACGTGAGAGCCATCGGGGACCGGAAACAAAGACGAGCATTCAGAGCAGCCCCCCATGGGCCGGCAGCCCCGCCACGAGCAGCCTCTTCCCTCGGCATGCAGAGAGGGAGGCAGCAGATGCTAGAAATGGGCCCCTGCCTCCCATGAGCAAGAAACAGAAAAGAAGGGAGCGAGTAGAGAGCCAGGCAGAGGCACAGAAGAATACACGTGTCCAGAAGCCGGGAGAACCCGGGGCGGGCAGAGGTCGGCAGGGCTGAAGGACACGGGTACCCTGGGGGTGGTGAAGCTGCTTTAGAACAGATGTAGCAATGGCCGTACACTCTCAATAAACCAAAAGGCACTGACTTGTGCAGCTGAAGCGGTGACTTGCATGGGGTCCGTTCTAGCTCAGAAAAGCTGTGGGATACATCATCTTACTTTGAAAATCAGCCAAGAAATGAAACTTATAGTAAATGTCCGGAAGAAGATGACGAATTTGGAAAACACTAGTAGAGAAAGTAGTTTGACATCTAAGTTTATGACATTACCATTCACTTCCTATTACCGCTTTCAGCGAATGCTCGCCAACGACATGCTTCGGAGCCCAGCCCAC
Source organism: Callithrix jacchus (assembly GCF_049354715.1). NCBI lineage: Eukaryota > Metazoa > Chordata > Mammalia > Primates > Cebidae > Callithrix > Callithrix jacchus. The sequence continues at coordinate 122,059,077 of NC_133514.1, forward strand.
GCCAAGGGCCAAGGACACAGATAGGAAGGGCCCCTGCCCCAGAGGCTAGTGTCTAAGACAGACAAGCCGGAGACGCACAAACGGGATGCTCCTTTTCTTTTCTTCCTTCCTTCTTTTTTTTTGAGACAGTCTCTCTCTGTCACCCTGACTGGTGTGCAGTGGTGTGATCACGGCTCACTGTATCTCCCAACTCCTGGGGCTTAAGCAATCCTCCCATCTCAGCCTCCCAAGTACTTAATATTACAGGAATGTGCCACCACTCTCAGCCAATTTTTCATTTTTTTTTTTTTGTAGAGACAGGGTTTTGCTACGTTGCCCAGGTTCGTCTTAAAATCCTGGCCTCAAACGATCCTCCTGCCTCAGCCTCTCAAAATGCTGGGATTACAAGAATGAGCCACTGTGCCCAGCCTATTTCCTTAAAGAAATAAAATTTCAATTCCAGGTTGAGGCAACGTTCACACCAAGGATTTCCCACTAAGGATACATTGGTCGGGATTCAGCAACATCGCCACAGTCAAGAGAGTGGGTCAAGACTTGTCTGTGAAGACGTTTGTGGCGAAGTGTTTTATGTCAGTGAAAAACTGGAGAAAGCAACAGTGTCAACGTCTGAGACCCGGGGCCGGTTCACAGGCTCACGGGGAGGAGGAAACACACACAGGGCCCGCCCGCACCCGAGAGACACGGCCCGACAGGCTCATGCTGCACTCGCCCCCCAAATCGCTGAATAGAGTCTGACGCTGAAAACGCTTATTAAACAGAGCACATTCTTTGTTGTCTTTTTTGTGATATTGGCAGAGTTACTAGCTCGGATGCCTGATTCGTTGTATTTTGATTTCCGAAAGGCATTTGGTTAAGTCTCCGCCAACACCCTTCCAAACAAAATGGGAAATGAATCAGCAGGGCGGGCGTTAATAAGCCGGGTAACAGAATTAAGATTCTGAAACATCTGGCTCATGAAAAAGTTTAACCTAATAAAAACTACTGGAATAAAATGTCATTTACAAAACCTAGATTTTTAAAGAATCAAGTGACTGGAAATCATGGATCAGGGAAAATAAAAACTGTGCAGACCTAGAGCTTTCAGTTGACTAAAAAGTCAGTGCAGTCTGAAATGTGGCGTGGTCCCAGGAAAGGCTGGTGAACATTTTGGTTGGATCAGTAGAGGTATAGAGTCTGCAAAAGGGAGTGATGGGCTGGCTGCACTCCACAGCCACACACCTGTGTGAGTGTGATTATGTGTGTGTCCAGAGACTGGGTCAAGGTACAGGGTGTGAAAGAGGCTGCCAAGGCTGAAGCAGGCCAAGATGAACAGACCAAGGTCAGAGGATGCCCAGCCCAAGAAACCCTTCAACCCCCAAGTCCATTCCACCAGCTACAGGGCAACCCCTGTGTGACAGGCACAGACAGTGATCTGAGTTGTCTTGTTTACTTATTTCTAACGAGTGCATTTAACAGGGGCTCTGTGATAAAGGGGTCCTAGCTGATTCTGCCTCCTGCAGCATCAAATGTCCACGGGGCCCCCAGAGCTATGTCCCCAGGGGCAGATCTGCTTAGCCTCAAAGGCCTCTGCTAATCAGCAGCTGCCCCCAAAAAGAGCAACCGCTATGCCTCCCTTCCAAGGCCTGGTGCTCTGGCTGGAGCTGGAGAGGAATACTTCCTTCTTGAGGATGCAAATGAGAAGCATCCACAGGTTCCATGGCACAGAAGCATCAGGAGTCCCCAGCTGCCAGCTCCAGGGAATCTGCTCCATGAGAAGCGCCTCGGAGCTGACTGGAAACCTGCAGCCCCTTCCTTCAGAGTCTTGGGCAGGGTTCCTCAGCTCTTCCACTGTACCCCAAAGGCTGCTTGGGAGTGGTCACAGCAGGCAGGAGGCAGCCTGCGCCTCTAGAATGAACCAGTGTGTTTGTGTAAGCGTGCACCTGTGGGTGTATGAGTGTCCACGTGTGCCTGGATGAATGCGGTTATGAGCGTGCATGCATGTGAGTGTGAATGAGTGGGGCTGAGTGTGTATGTGAGTCAGTGTGCACCTGTGTGTGATTATTCGTGTGGCAGTGAGATGCATGGATTGCTGATGAGTGTGACTGTTGTGACTGTGGCAGTGTGTGAGTTGCATGAATTGCCGATGTGAGCGTGCACCTGTGTGTGTGTCCATGTGTGCCTAGATGAATGTGCTTATGGGTATATGCATGCGTGTGAGTGTGAATGAATGGGGTTATGAGTGTGTGAGAATCAGTGTGCACCTGTGTGTGATTGAGTATGGCAGTGTGTGAGAGTTGCATGATTGTCGATGTGAGTGTGCACCTATCTGTGTGAGTGTCAGCGCACGTGGTCCTGCCAGGGTGTGCTCTGGTGGGCCTGGTGTGCAGTGTGGGGGCCCAGCCTGTGCGCCCCAAGAGCAGCCGGGTGGGCTCCACTCTCCCTTCAAGTGGAAGTGGCCCTGGCTCCAAGCCCTGGCCGGGGGTCCGCTCGCCCTGGGGACCCGCAGATGACGCGAGAGGCGCCGCGCCACCGAAGGCCGGCCGGGGGCGGTGCGCGGGGCGGTGCCGGAGTCCGGGATACCGGGTCCAGAGACGCCGCGCTCCGCCGCGGGGAGGCGGCCGGCCGGGTGAGAGGAGTCGGCAGCTCGCGGAGTCTGGACCGCAGGTAAAGTTGCGCGCGCCGCGGGGCCGGGGTGGGGGGTCCGCAGCGGGGGAGCCGGGTCCGAAGCGGGCCCTGGGGGAGCAGGCTCCTGTCGGATGATGCCGCGCAGTTTCTTTTCGGGTTGCGCGTCGCGCGCGGGGGCCGGAGGCTCCAAGGGGGACCTTGGAACCCCCTCTTCGGGCCAAGGGGGCGGGGGAGGCTCCGGGGCGGGGCGGGGCTGGTGCCGCCCCCACGCGCTCAGCGTCCGGAGTCTGGGACTGGGGCTGGCGCCCGGCCGGAGGCGCTGGCGGGTCTGGCCGCACCGCGCGCGTGGATGGAGGTCTCGCGGCCGCGCCCCGCGGCGCGTTGCCCCGTCTGTCCGTGCTGGTCCCGCGGGAGCCCGGGTGAGCGGAAGGCGAGGAAGGGCGAACGGCGTCCGCGCCCTGCGAGGGGGAATCTGGGGAAAACCCGGCTCGGTTGGGGGCGCACCGGCTCGCGCGGAGAGCGGGCGGGAGGTGGGCGAAGGCTCGGCGCGCTCGTGCCCTTCCCGGTCCCCCTTCTCCCGGGAGATGAGCCCCCCTCTCCCACTCGCACCCCCCCGGTGCGCGCACACACGGGTCCACACGGGGCCGCGCTCCCACCTCTGCCTTCTCCGACCGGCCGGGGCGCGGCCAGAACTGAGGGAGAGAAGACCCCGCTCCCGCAGCCGCAAACTCCGGGACCCTGTGCGCGGCTCCTACCGCCAGTCTTTCCCGCCAAGCGCGGCCGGGGTCCGGACGGTGGCCCCTGGGGACGAGGGGTGTCCGCGCTGCGTGGCTCTCGGGTTCGGGTGTACAGAGGGAGCGTCGGGCAGGTGACCTGGGCGCCTGGCGCCCCGAACGTTTCCCCAAACCCGCGAGTCCCTGAGACCCTGGGGCGTCCTTGCGTTCTTTGTGTTCCTGGGATTTCGGGGTGGCAGGTGGAGCCCCCGTCCACGTGCCTGGCTCCCGGGGTCTTCCTACACAGCAGGGACCGTGCGACCCCTCTGTCACCTCCTCCGAAGGAGCGGGGAGCAATTCCACTTGCCTGGAGCATTCCAGGAAGTCTTTTTCCCCCGGGAGCCTCCTGGGTCCCCCCTTCCCGGCCTCCTGTGCTCAAGGCGAGTGTGAGCGCAGCGCCGGGAATGTTGTAAATAATGGATTTTGACCCGGTTGGGAGATCTGGGAGTGATTAAGTGCAGAGGTTGTTCCACACGCCAGGGCAGCGCGATTCATTCGGCTGAGAGCCCAGGGGGGCTTCCTGGGACCCCGAGCGGGTCAGCGGAAGAAGGGACCCTCTTGCCCCATCCCTGTTCTCTGGGGTGTGCAGGGCACACGGTTGGCCTTCAAAGGTTCTCTTCCTTAGCGATTCCTAGTCAGTCCGTGGGATGGGACTGCCAGGCTCTCTCAGTCGGTAATTTGGGGGCCATAGTGGCACATTATAGGGATGAGGTCCCCTTGGCCGTCCCATGCCGTGAAGGGCTGCTGTGTGTGCGTCTTCCCCGGGAAGAGGCGACGAAAACAACTTCCAGGTCTTTCCAAGGCCAGTGCCAATGGTTATATTTCGCTTTGCAAAAGCATGTTTTAAATCTTGAGATTTCGATAATTTAAGGGAAAATTGGGTGTTTTTGTAACATGAGAAGAAAAGGAGGGAAGTGAGTTCTTGGCTGCCACGGGCAGAAGGCTGCTCAGCTTTCCCTGCTCAGTGCCTGGCTGAGCCCTGCCTGTGCCAGGCGCCGGGAAAGCATGTGGGGTGCAATGGCCGAGCTGCGATCCTGTCTCTGCCCGGCGGGCGGCTGGGGCTAGTCACAGGTGCATGTGCCGCCACTCACCGGTCCTGCTGGTAGGAACAGGCTGGTCGGAATGATAGCCTTGTGGGTTTGCCCTGGTCAAAAGCAGGTGCCTGGGTTCTGAGTGTCTCGGGAGGATCCAGGCACCTGGCAGCTTTGTTGCTCTTTTGTCTGATGGTTCAGGGCGCTGCTTTTCCCGGAGAAGTGGGTCTCAGGCAGGCCCCTGGAGGGCAGCGAGCAGAGCAGAGGGCTGCTTGCCGTGGGAGGCGCTGCTGCAGCCCTGGCGGGCATGTGGGCGGAAGTGAAGGGAGCAGATGGGGCTGTGCTGACAGACATGAGCTCTGGGGGCCGGGAGGGGAGGCAGGCCTACAGGACGGCCACCTGTGCCTGGGTACTGCGCGCCTGTCCACTGACAGGTGATTTCTTGTGGAATGGGGACATCTTAGGGCTAATGTTTGGCCCAGGGGTGTTCCTGGTGGTGAGGAAAGGAGCCATGGGGCCCTTGTGGCCAGTGAGGTCGCTGAGATGAGAACGCGGGCTGCCCTCAGGTAACCCTGCCTGTGGGGAGGAGCCCAGCGAGGGCAGATGTGGACCAACGGTGTTTAAGACCCCCTTCCTCAGGGAAGGCCCTGTGGCTGCAGGCTTGGGGAGCAGGATCTCAGCCCCCTAGACCGCTGAATCAGAACCTTCCTCTGACAACACGTGCCTCTGCCCTTCCTGTGTGGGAGGCACGTGGGGTCCTTGCTGGTGTCGGGGAAAGACAGCCTGGCTCCTTCGCAGCCGCAGCTTTCCTGCAGGAGCCTTAGCAGTTCCTTCCCCGGGCGAGCGGCGCTGAGCAGACGGGAGGTGGGCTGGTGCCTGTACTTGCAGTGGGCCTGGCGTCTCTGGTGGGCACCTGCAGGCTCCGCTCACCCGCAGGCTGGTTTGTAGGGACACTGGGGAACCATGGCAAGGAGAACCCGAAGCAAATTTTAAGTCAAAATGGGTCCCTAGAGGTGACCAGGAGTTCACCCAGACTCGTGGAATTGCTTATAGGAATCTTATCAAGTCCTCTTCCTGTGACGGAAGAGCATGCCAGGCAGCCGCTGACGTCTGGCCGAGAGGAGCTCCGTGTGTTGGGGCACTGTGAACTAACAGGCGGCCTCCCTCTGCAGACAGCTGTGCGGACGTCCTGGGCACCCAAGAGACGCTGGGCAGGGCTTTAACTGCTGGTCTCTGATGCCCCCATGTCAGGTGATGGCGTTGGACCGAATGATGCCCTGATCTGTATCAAAATCAGCAATACAGTCCCTCAGAAAGAAAGCATGCACTGTTTTAGTTTGATTGTGTGTAGAAAAAGACTAATTAAAATGTAATGTAGAAATAGTGCGGAAGACCTTTATGTTGCTTTAGTCAGTTAAGGAAGCTGAGACTGTGAGAGGTGCCAGAGGGAAAGGGCCCTGGACCCTGTGAAGGCCGTGTCCTCCTCCCCTAAGCGGACCCTGGCGTCTCCTGGTCCAGCAAGTCCTCCGTCCCCACAGGGTTCCCTCGGCCGGGGCCTGCACCATGGCCACACCTGCCCTGCACCGCCCACCTTCACCCAGGCCCCGGGAAGGAGGGACGAGCACGCTGGGCCTGGCAGCCCTCCGAGGAGGTTCCCTGAGTTTAATGGCCTTCTGGATATCATTAACATTCTCAGAGAGTTAAGCGATGGAGTTGAAATCTTGGATTAGATGTGGGTAGTGAGCACATGAAATCAAAGGCTAGAATTATGGGACCCAGTGGAGCTTCCGAAACCTGCAGGCTGATCTGGACTTGGCAGCCATTTTTACTAAATTCCAGCTGGAAGAGACAAGTGTATTCTTGCCTGGGGTTAACGCGGTGGCAGAAGCCGTGTGGTCCTAGCTCGGCTCCCGGGTGCAGGGCACAGAGGGCTCCTGTGCCCCCAGCCGGTGCTCTCACCCATGTCTCTGCCCTCACGTGGAGGGGTTCATTGCCCTCACATTCATCACCTGGTTAATGGGAAGCCACGCAGCTGTGGGTTCCATGGGGTGGGTCGGGGTGGGCCTGGAACTGATTTTAGCACATGTCCTCTGTGACTCTCACCTTTGAGAAGTTTTGGAAATGATGATTCGTGGATGTGACTTGCGTTTTTGTAGTGAGATGGAACATGCAGAAAACATGAGCGTTTCTGTCATTGTGCAGTTTGTTTTGTGTGGTCCTGGTCACAGTATAAAATGTTTTACTCACGAGGGTTTAAAACTCATGGAAAGACCTGCAGATGTGGAAGTCTATTTTCTACTTTTCTCTGAGGTTTAGAAATGTTCAAAAAGTACCTAGGAGACCAGGTGAGTGTGGCTCATGGAGTGGTGTCTGGAGACCCTGGAGCAGCTGCGGGGAAGGTTGGCCATTCTAGCCGTGCCACTCTGGTCTGGAGAGCCTGGCTGGCCACCTGTCCCGGCCCGGCCCCTGTAGCGTCGGCACTAGTGGGGTAGGCCTGGCTGTGCCTTCTTCCTCCAGGGCTAAGCAGGCACCTGGCTGGCTCCCATCTCCAGCTCAGGCTCACACCCCAAGGACACCCCTCCCCTGCAGTGACACCTGTGTGCATACCCTCAGCCACCCCCAACCTGGCAGCAAACAGATTCTGAGCCTACAGTTGCTCCAGTGTGCATCTGTTACAGCCGGGAGGAGGGTTCCCGGCTTCTTTTTTTTTCTGTTCTTTTGGAAAGGATGTCTTTGTGTGCAGCAGATTAACAGGAAAAAAAGCTAGATGACAATTTTTATAACCGTATATTTTATTTACAATCTTAGCCATTCATGCAATGGAGGGACAATGCTTTGGTGAAATAAAATGCATTAATAGTTAACCCTTGACCAGGTGCGTGGCTCATGCCTGTAATCCCAGCACTTTGGGAGGCCAAGGCAGGCAGATCACCTGCGGTCAGGAGTTTGAGACCAGTCTGGCCAACATGGTGAAACCCAGTCTCTACTAAAAACATGAAAATTAGAGGGCGTGGTGGTGGGCGCATGAAATTCCAGCTACTCGGAGGCTGAGACAAGAGAATCACTTGAACCTGGGAGGTGGAGGTTGCAGTGAGCCGGGACTGTGCCACTGCACTCCAGCCTGGGTGACAGAGCAAGACTGGAAAAGAAAAGGCTTATGAGGTTGCCGGATCACCTCTGCCGTGGCAGGGCAGGGCCAGCCCCTCAGCCTCCGCCTCCGTCTCTTCTCAGAGGTTCACGGCCTCTTCAAGATGATGGTTTCTGACTGTGAACAAATTTCTCTGATTTAGTTTTCCCTTGTTTTCTGCCAAAAGAAAAGACATCTTTCAGAAGAGGGAAGACAGGAAATCTGTATCATTGGTTTTTTTCATGCTTGCCAAGTTAGAAACGGAAGCATTCTAGGGTGAAGAAAACTGCGGCTAGGAACGGGTGCAAGGGCTGGGGTCTGGCCAGGGGCCTGGACTCCGGGGGTCCGACTGCATGCCGGCCAAGATCCTCATGGCCTGTGGTCTGAGGCTTCTGCGGGGTTGACGGAGGAGCCATTCTGTCCCACCCTGCCCCGGCGGGGACCCTGCCCTCCTGTCCAGGAGCCCTCACAGCTCAGACGGGGCCCTCCTGCGTTTCCCAGCCGCAGGCCCCAGTCCTGGCTGGACTGAGCTGCCTCCGAGTTTGTCCTCGCTGCGGTGGCCTAGGGGTCATGCTGAGGCTTCTGCGTTGGTTTCTCCAGGGTTGGTGCCGGTGGGTCAGAATCTTAGGCCTGGCCGTGCCGCTGCTGTGTTCCCTTCAGGGAGCTCCAGCCTGCAGCAGGCCCGACCTTTGCTGGTGGCGAGTCATTCCTCAGCACCGGAATCTTGTTCCTTTGAAAAGCGTTGCCTGGCACCGAAGGCCTCCCGAGCCGGTAATGCGATAATGGGGTGGCCAGAGCCCCCACCACACCAGGGGTCTGTGCTGTTCTCTGCACCCAGGTCCCATGGAAAGGCGCTGCCCAACCCCACGCCTAAGCTGGCTGCCTTCACCACAGGCCTGCGTGACCTCTGTTTCCCAAATCCCACGAGAAGAGGGCATATGAGAGGGTGTTCTTCTTGCCCAGGCCAGAAGGCACCAACCATAGCTGCTGGACCCTGACCTTGCTTCTGGACTCTGCCCACCAGCACCCACTGGTCACTGCATGGGGCGTGCACAGGGAGTCACAGGGTGTGCTGAGCTCCTGCTGGGCTGGTGCTGCACCAGGCTCCGGGGGGACTTGGCACCCAGGCTGCACTCGTGGCACTCCTGGCTGGAGGCAGTGCTTGTCAGATGTCCAGATCCTTCCCCTGACAGGCTGTGGCTGTGAGGGGCGCTCCCATGGTTGCTCAGGTGCACCCGTGGCCAGTCCTGAGCCAAGGTGCAGAAACTCACCCCAGCCCCAGAGCTGCTGGCGCACCGCTGCTTCCCAGATTCTGGGCAGTTCAGTCAAGTCTGGGCTGATGCTCTTTGATGTGAACCTCGTTTGCCACCCTCTGAAGAAATCATTTCACACCAAAGGGAATGTGGCATCAAAAGAGGCCAACAATGAGCCCCACGGGAACAAGGGGAGGCCTCTGTCAGGTTTCCAGGTACAACAAATGCAGCTGAAAATGCCTTTTATTGCTTTTCCTTGCATTCTAAAAGCAGTGCACATTTATCACAGAAGGCTTAGAAATATATATTAAAAAGTATAATCACTCTAAAAAAATCTTTGTAAGATTGCCACCCACCATGCAGAGGCAATAGCTACTAATACGTTAGGATAGTGTCAATGTTTATTCACAAAATGACCACACACACGCACGTGCATGCACACACACATGCGTGCACACACTCGGGCGCGCACACGCATGCACACACACGGGGAAACACTCATGCAGGTTTGGGCTGTTTGATCTCGTGCTATCAGAAGCATCCCTGTGTTTGCATTTACGGTGCCCTCCTGTTATTGGCCATGTAGGTTGTTTCCAATTTGTCGATGTTCCAAATGCCACCATCACGGACATATTTGTAGATAAATCTTTGGAGAAACTTTGCACAGAGTCAAAAATTAGCAACATGAAGGCTCTAACACTGACAGCAGCTCGTCCCTCAGAAAAGCTGTGCCAGATGCATCCTTCACCTTCTCTACCTCCCCGCACCGTTTCAGCACTTCAACCTCTCCGGGGCTTTCCAAGTAAGTGGCTTTTTGCTGTGAAAGTGATACACAGCCATTAGGAAGCATGCCCGCGGCGGGAGGGTTGAGAGAAGGGCCTGGTCATGCTGCGAACCTGCAGAGCTTTCTCCAGACCTGGGCCCCATGAGCCGCACTCTCGCGGGAGGCTACAGTCGAGTTTCTAGAATCGCTGCACTTGATACCATCTGGCTAAGGTCGAACGCTTTTCTCCATTCCCTTTTCCCGTCTTCTGTCACCTGTTTCTCAGTGGTGATCTTACTGGTGTCCTGTTCCCATTTGTCACAGCTCTGACGTTTGCTTCTCCCAGGTCTTCACTGTGGTCCTGGTGCCATGTGCCGCCTGGCACCCTGCAGGGCCTCAGCCTCTTCATCTGATGGCCACATCCATCATGTGTGGTTGCAGGGCCGAAGGAAGTTAAATTAGCAGACATTTCTGAGTTGAGTGTGAGCTGGATTCTGTGCTGAGTTAGAGCTAGAAGAATGTCTCCACCCGCTAAAATCTAGAGTCTAGTTGGGGAGGAGGAAATGTACGCAGATGCACACCCACACCCACATCCACGCACACACGTGCACTCACACACGCATGCACAATACACACACACGCACACACGTGCACTCACACACATGCACAATACATGCACTCATGCACACACGTGCATAATACATGAACACATGCACGCATGACCACACACGCACATGCACACATGCACACAAGCATTCACACACACAGTACATGGGCATATGCACACACATGCATTCACGCACACACACAATACATGGGCACACCCACATATGCACACGTGCAGATACAGGCACACACACGTGCACTCACATGCACACATACATGTACTCATGCACACACACAGGCAGACACACACACATGTACACACACATGCACTCACACGCCTAGGGGACAGGGCAAAGCCGGGAAAACACGGAAGTGGCAGGAGGCTAGAGTGAAGGCCCCAGGGAGTGGCCGGGGATTGACCCAGCCAGGTCTGAGCTTAGTCTGTTCACACAGAGCTTCTGGACGTTAGTGTGACAGAGGAAGGAGGCAGCTGAGATGTGAACCCACACAGGTAGCAGGAGCCTGTCTCTAGGACAGCTTTATGCCTGGGGTCTTCCTCCCCCTGCCACGGTGCAGGACAGCAGGTCTCAATCATGCCCAGTGGGACTCAGGGATCCTTGTTCCAAGGGGCCGAGAGCCAGGCGTCCTGCCCACAAAGCTCACACAGAAGCTGCTATGTGGTCTCAGGCAGGGCCACGGTGTCGGGGGTCAGGGCTTGGGACAATCCTCAAGCCCCCAAGTGTTCGTGGTGGATGGTCTCACGGGTGTTTCTTCAGCCATGCTCTGCATGGGCTCAGTCGTTGCTGGAGCCCCTGAGTGATGGAAATCATTCTAGGAGCCTTCAAATGCTTCCCTTAACTTCAGCCCAGTCTCGAGAAGAAAGTGTTTCAGAATCAGAGGTCGTCTTTTATCTCTCAAATGACGGTTTTCAGAAAAACACTGGTAAAATTAATAGTTGCTAGGAGGAAGCGTCCGCAGGTGGATTCTCTGACCCTTCCTTGAAGTGTTTTGATTTGCTGATGAATTGGCCTCTTTCTCTCCTTTTTAATGCATGAAACTTCCTTTTTTAGACTGTAGTGGTGACCCTTTCTCAAATAAAACTAGAACTAGGGGCTTCAGAACCTCCCAGGCAAAATTAATCAAGAAGAAAATAACATTATTTCCTTTTGAGTCCAAGGGCAGTTCTCAAAACTCTGCATTGACTTAAGGCCAGAAAGAGAAAAGGAGTCAATGGGGGCTTTCAGAGCTTCTCCTTCCGCCCTTACTCATGGATCTGGGGTCTGTGTAGGGTCTCCGATTTCCACAGGGGCAAACTTCTTCATATTTCTTCCTGTGTAAATGTTAGAAACAGCCTGAAGCCTTGGGCTGCAGAGAGACCTCTGCCAAGGGGGAAGCTCTCTCGCCAGCAAGGGTCAGCACCCACCTCAGCCTGCCTGCGTCTGTCTGCACCTTGGGGCCGCACATGAAGATGGACTGGGTTTCCGAGTGGGTGGGTCAGGGGTACTGGGATCTCGTGTCCTCTGACGTTTTTGCGTGAAAGTGACGACCCCCAGGAGAGAGGAGCCGCCTGAGCCTGCAGGTGTTGGGTGCCATGTGCAGACCTCACCCTCCTCACTTGGCACCTGCCCCGGACACTGAAGATGAGCCGTTCTGCTCCACTCAAATGCCAAGTGCCCAGCGTCCTCACAGGAGAAGCAAGTGCTCAGTGACCATCTCAGCAGCACAGACTGCTGTGACACATCCCCCCACCGAGAGTTCTAGAGCTCTTCTGCGCTGGTGCGGTCACTCCATTTTACAGATGAGAAACTGGTATTACTTAGTGAGGAGCTCAAGACCACACATGTCCTACACCTGAGGCCCGGCTCACAAATTCTCCCTTCTCAGTGATCTCGCCTCCGGGACGGCCCCTCCTCCCGTCTTTCCTCCTGCCCAGCACACGCCCAAGAAGCAACTGCAGCTGTGAAGCCCCCACCTCAGCCGCAGCCCCAGAGTATAGCTGTGAGAAGCAGCTGGGCCTCACTGACGGACACTCCACTCACTGACGGGCACTCCACTCCACTCACCGACGGGCACTCCACTCCACTCACCGACGGGCACTCCACTCACTGACAGGCACTCCACTCACTGACGGGCACTCCACTCCACTCACTGACGGGCACTCCACTCACTGATGGGCACTCCACTCACTGACCCACTCCTCTTACTGATGGGCACTCCACTCACTGACCCACTCCACTCACTGACGGGCACTCCACTCACTGATGGACACTCCACTCACTGACCGGCACTCCACTCCACTCACTGATGGGCACTCCACTCGCTGATGGGCACTCCACTCACTGATGGGCACTCTACTCACTGATGGGCACTCCACTCACTGACGGGCACTCCACTCACTGACCCACTCCTCTCACTGATGGCACTCCACTCACTGATGGACACTCCACTCACTGACCGGCACTCCCACTCCACTCACTGACGGGCACTCCACTCATTGATGGACACTCCTCTCACTGACGGGCACTCCTCTCACTGATGGGCACTCCCACTCACTGACCCATTCCTCTCACTGATGGGCACTCCACTCACTGACCCACTCCACTCACTGATGGACACTCCACTCACTGACCGGCACTCCCACTCCACTCACTGATGGGCACTCCACTCACTGATGGACACTCCACTCACTGACCGGCACTCCACTCCACTCACTGATGGTCACTCCACTCACTGACCCACTCCTCTCACTGATGGGCACTCCACTCACTGACCCACTCCATTCACTGACGGGCACTCCACTCACTGATGGACACTCCACTCACTGACCCACTCCACTCACTGACGGGCACTCCACTCACTGACCCACTCCTCTTACTGATGGGCACTCCACTCACTGACCCACTCCACTCACTGATGGGCACTCCACTCACTGACGGGCACTCCACTCACTGACCCACTCCACTCACTGATGGGCACCCCACTCACTGATGGGCACTCCACTCACTGACCCACTCCTCTCACTGATGGGCACTCCACTCACTGACCCACTCCATTCACTGATGGGCACTCCACTCACTGACCCACTCCACTCACTGATGGGCACTCCACTCACTGACCCACTCCACTCACTGATGGGCACTCCACTCACTGATGGGCACTCCATTCACTGACCCACTCCACTCACTGACGGGCACTCCACTCACTGACCCACTCCTCTCACTGATGGGCACTCCACTCACTGACCCACTCCACTCACTGATGGACACTCCACTCACTGATGGGCACTCCACTCACTGACCGGCACTGCACTCCACTCACTGATGGGCACTCCACTCACTGACCCACTCCTCTCACTGATGGGCACTCCACTCACTGACCCACTCCACTCACTGACGGGCACTCCACTCACTGATGGACACTCCTCTCACTGATGGGCACTCCACTCACTGATGGGCACTCCTCTCACTGATGGGCACTCCACTCACTGATGGGCACTCCTCTCACTGATGGGCACTCCACTCACTGACCCACTCCACTCACTGACGGACACTCCACTCACTGACGGGCACTCCACTCACTGACCCACTCCACTCACTGATGGGCACTCCACTCACTGACCCACTCCACTCACTGACGGACACTCCACTCACTGACGGGCACTCCACTCACTGACGGGCACTCCACTCCTCTCACTGACGGGCACTCCACTCACTGACCCACTCCACTCACTGACGGGCACTCCACTCACTGACCCACTCCACTCACTGACCCACTCCACTCACTGATGGGCACTCCACTCACTGACCCAATCCACTCACTGAGGGGCACTCCACTCACTGACGGGCACTCCACTCCTCTCACTGACGGGCACTCCACTCACTGACCCACTCCACTCACTGACGGGCACTCCACTCACTGACCCACTCCACTCACTGATGGGCACTCCACTCACTGACCCACTCCACTCACTGACGGGCACTCCGCTCACCGACGGGCACTCCACTCAATGAAGGGCACTTCACTCCTCTCACTGACGGGCACTCCACTCCACTCACTGATGGGCACTCCACTCACTGATGGACACTCCACTCACTGACAGGCACTCCACTCACTGACGGGCACTCCACTCCACTCACTGATGGGCACCCATCGCACCTGTTGCTTGTGCAGCCTTCCATTCTAAGCCTTGCTCCCAGGAAGGCGGGTGTCCACGTGCCTTCAAGACATTCTTTCCGATGGTGCAGCCCAGGCGTCCTGCTGAGACTAAGAGGTGTGGTCACCTCATCCAGAAAACACAAGAATGTGACCAAATGCCCATGGCTGCCATCTGCATCTCTTTCATTGTTGCCAGTTTTAAATCTCCTCCTCCCCTATCGTGAGGCTCCAGCTTTCCGGGCTCATGGGGTGTGGGGCTGTTGGGCAGTGCCCATCGGTACCCGGCTGTGGGTTCTGGTCTTAGCACCGTCCACACAGCCAGCCTTGCAGAGCCTCCCACCCATCACACTCGGCCTGGGTGGAAAGGCCGGTGAGGATGAAAGCCTGAGGGAGCATCTGTCAGAACCGGTGCCAGCACCCAACTGGGCTTCTCATGTGCAAAGGCAGAATCTGATTTAACAGAGGTGGGGAGGACTTGAAAATAGTCTAAAGGGACAAAAAGAGAAAGTTGAAAAGGAAGCCTTGGAAAAGAAAGAAAAGAGGGTGGACAAAGTGGACCCGATGATTCGGGAGAAGTTCTGATGAGTGGGGAGCTTGGGGAGCATCAGCCGGGTCCTGGAGGGGACAGCTGTGGGTGCCTGCCACAGAACCGGAGCTCCGCAGGGCAGGCAAACTCCACTTTGGTCCCATCTCATATCAAATACTAATGTGGGGTCCTGGTGAGTAAAGGCAGTAAATGTAGAAATCAAAACTTAAGAAACAAGCTAGCCGGGTGCAGGGGCTCATGCCTATAATCCCAGCCCTTTGGGAGGCTAAGGTGAAAAGATCACCTCAGAAGTTTGAGACCAGCTTGGGCAACACAGCAAGACACTGTCTCTAAACAAACAAACAAACAAACAAAAATTAGCCAGGTGTGCTGGCATATGCCTGTCATTGCAGCTACTTGGGATGCTGAGGTGGGAGGATCAGTTGAGCTCAGGTTGAAGCTGCAGTGAACTGTGATCACAGCATCACACTCTAGCCCAGGTGACAGAGTGAGACCCTTTATAACAAAACAAAACAAAACCCTAGAAGTAAATATATATACAATCTCTGGATGAGGAGGGCTGACCAACCTTAGAAGGCTCTTCTCAAAAACAAAACTTCTCATCAGTCAGACTCTTCTCAAAAAAAAAAACAAACAAGACTTAGAGTCAAACAATACTCAAAAATCAGTCGTGTTCTTGTATACTAGCAATGAAAAATCTGAAAAGGAAATTAGGAAGACAATTTACTATAGCATCAAAAAGGAGAAAATACCTAGGAAGAAATTTCTAAGTGTTTTCTACTTAGGAATTCCATCCAGCATCATCTCCCCTTCACTGTTCTCCCCATGTAGTCGATGTTTTAAAAACTGTTGTTAGATGTTTCAGTTACATAATTTAATTTTTTTCTTTTTTATATCTTTCTTTGCTAAGATTTTCTATTCTTTCCTTTGTTTCAGGAAAACCCGTAATTGATTGGTGAAGACTACTGTAAAATGTTAGTCATATAAAGCAGTATCTGATTCATCTTGATGTTGGTGTCTGTTAGTTGTCTTTTTTCATTTATGTTTTGGTTTTCTTGGTTCTTGGTGATTTTTGATTTATTGTATCATGGACATTTTGATGTTTATTCTCTTGTATGTGGAATCCAGTTGTCCCAGCGCCATCTGTTGAAGAGATTATGCTTTCTCCATTGAATGGTCCTAGCATTCTCCCCAAAAGTCAGCTGACCACAGATGTATAGGTTTATTTCTAGAATCTCAATTGTATTTCACTGATCAATATGTCTCTCCTTATATGCCAATACCACACTATTTTGCTTACTGTAGCTTTGTAGTAAGTTTTAACAAACAGTGTGAGAACTCCAACTTTGTTCTTTTTTAATATTTTTTCACTTATTTTGGTCCCTTGCAATTCCATATGAATTTTAGGATCAGCTTGTCCATTTCTGCAAAAAAATCAGCTAGGATTTTGATAGGAATTGTACTGAATCTTATAGATCAGTTTGGGAGTGTTGCCACCTTAACCATGTTAAGTCTTCTGATCCATGAACATGGGATGTCTTCTTATTTCTTTAGGTCTTTAATTTCTTTCAGCAATGTTTTATAATTCTCAGCATACAATTCTTACACCTCTTTGGCTAAATTTCTTCCTAGATATTTTACTCTTTTTGATGCTGTAGTAAATTGTCTTCCTAATTTCCTTCTCAGATTTTTCATTGCTAGTATACAAGACCACAACTGATTTTTTAGTGTTGTTTGGCTCTAAAATCTGGTTTGTTTTTGTTTTTAAGAAGACCCTGAGTGATGTTTCTAAGGTTGGACAGTCCTCATCATCCAGAGATTGTGTATATATTTACTTCTAGGTTTTTATTTTGTTTTGTTTTTTTATACAGGGTCTCACTCTGTCACCTGGGCTAGAGTGTGATGGTGTGATCATAGCTCACTGCAGCTTCAACCTGAGCTCAACCTGAGGACAGACCCATAGAAATTACCCAAGATCAACAGCAGGGAGAAGAAAGACTGAAAAACAGGGACAGAGAGTTTCAGGGAGTTGTGTGACTATAACAAAAGTATCAATATTTGTATCATCAGGCCCCAGAAAGAGAGAAGAAAGAGTGGGGCTGAAACAGTATTTGAAGAAAGAATGCCCTAAAACCTCCCAGATTTGGCAAAAGACATAAACCTACAGATTCAGGAAGCAGAAAGACAACAGGAAAATCTCCAGATATTCAGAAATTAAGTAACATGCCTTAAAGTGACCTCTGGGTCAAAGAGGAAGTCTCAAAGGGAAATTAAAACACATAGAACTGAATGAAAGTGAAATTACAACAGAGCAGCATATGTGAGACACAGTCAGAACAGTTTGGGGGGAGATTTATAGCATCCAGTGCTTAGATGAGAAGAGATAAAAGATCTCACAGTCTTATTAATAATATGTTACAAAATCGAATTAATTCTCAAAAATTCCTGAAAAATCTCCCGGCCTGGTGGTTTTGCTGGAAAATTGTACCAAATACTTAAAGAAGAATTCATTCTACCAAACATTCAAAGAAGAGAAGGGAACCCTTCCTCACTCACTGCATGAGGTCAGGATTGCCTGGTGACCACATTAAACAAAGACAGTACAAAAAAAGAAAACTAGAAAACTGTAGACCGGGCCTGGTGGCTCCTGCCTGTAATCCCATCACTTTGGGAGGCCAAGGTGGGCAGATCACCTGAGGCCCGGAGTTCAAGACCAGCCTGGCCACATGGCAAAAACTTGTCTCCACTAAAAATACAAAAGTTATGCCGGCATGATGGTGCATGCCTGTAGTGCCAGCTACTCAGGAGGCTGAGGCACAAGAATCACTGGAACCTGGGAGGCAGAGGTTGCACTGAGCTGAGGTCATGCCATTGCAGATCAGTCTGGGCAATAGAGCGAGAGACTCTGCATCAAAAATAAAAAAATAGGCCATGCTCGGTGGCTCCTGCCTGTAATCCAGCACTTTGGGAGGCCCAGGCGGGCGGATCACAAGGTCAGGAGTTTGAGACCAGCCTGGCCAATGTGGTGAAACCCTGTCTCTACTAAAAATACCAAAATTAGCTGGGCATGGTGGCAGGTGCCTGTAATCCCAGCTAGTCAGGAGGCTGAGGCAGGAGAATTGTTTGAACTCGGGAGGTGGAGGTTGCAGTGAGCCGAGATCATTCCATTGCACTCCAGTCTGGGGACAGGGCGAGACTCTGTCTCAATAATAATAATAAAATAGCCTGGGGAGAAATGCCAAATGTGGGTGAAGGGGAGAAGGAAAGAAAAGCACACTGCCATGTGTGTTCCTACACAACTGTCTTGCATGCTCTGCTCATGTACCCCAAAACCTAAAATCCAATAAAAAAATTTAAAAAATAATAATAATAAATAACTAAATAAATAAGTTTAAAAAGAAAAAAGAAAACTACAGGCCAGTATCTTTCATGAATTTGGATGCAGAACTCTCAGCAAAACGTTAGCAAACTGAATTCGGCAATGAATAGAGTTGCTGCTCCAAGTGAGATTTAATCCAGGCGAGTCTGGTTCGACATCCACAGTCACTCTACCCCACCGTATGAACAGAAGAGATGCACGGTCATATTAACTGATGCAGAAAAGCCTTTGACAAATCCAACATCTGCTCAGAATAAAAACTCCCAGAAAATGAGAAGTAGATCCTCAACTTGATAAAGAATATCCACAAACAAATCTACATCTGAAGTATTTTCAACGAAAGACATTGGTGCAGTTGGGGTGGGGTGGGGTCGGGGGAGGATGGAGAATCTTATCCTGAACCTCCCAGCTCCTACACACACCAACTCAAAGTGGATCACAGACTTAAATGTACACATAAAACTGTAAGAGTTCTAGAAGAAATGGGGAAAGTCATTGGGATACAGGGGAAGGCAAAGCATTCTTACACTTGACCCAAAAGGCATAATCCTAAAAGGTGAACTTGATGTATTGGACCTCATCAAAATTAAAAACTGCTCTGCAAAATACTTTTTAAGAGCATGAAGAGTAAAACTACAGAATGGGAGAAAATATTTGCAAACCACATATTCACTAAAGGACCGAAGTCTAGAATGTGTAAAGAACTCTCCAAATCAACAGTAAACACACCTTTAAAACATGTCCAGTTATCAATGCAGCAGATATGTGTCCAGACCTTTCACTGCGGAGAACTCACGGAAGGCAGAGCATGTGAAAAGATGCCCGGCACCATCAGCCTCTAGGGAAATGCAAATTAAAACCACGATGCCCTGCACCTCTATCACAGTGGCTGCAATAAACAGACAACACTGGCAACACGGAATGCCCACAGCTGCAGAGAGATGACCTCCCATGCCTTGCTGGGAATGTGAAATAGCAGCTCTAGAAAACAGCTGGCCGTTTCCGATACAACCAAACGTATCACTCCCATGTGACCCAGCAATTGTGGTCTCAGGCATTTATCCCAGAGAAATGGAAAATATATTCACATAAAATCCTGGACGCAAATCTCATAACAACGTTATTACAACCAAAAACTGTAAGAATCATCCCAGAGACCCTTCCACAGGTGATGGTTTGACGGTGGCACTTCCATGCTGTGGGAGACTGCAGTAGCACACACAGAGCTTCGGTGACTCTCCCGGGAATTACACTGCGTGAAGAAAGCCAGTCTCAAAAAACAATCAGACTCTGTCATTCCATTTGCAAGGCATTCTTGAAAGGACAAACTTATAGAGATGAGAGCAGGTTAGGGCGTGTGACCAGGGTTTTACAGAGCATGGTGGGAGTGGCGGGAGGGCTCAATGCCTGCGTGAGTCAGCGTCAGTCCTGGTGGTAAGATTGTGGTTTTGCAAGAGGCCACCACTGGCAAAAACTGAGCAAAGGGCACAGGAGATCCCTTTGTATTGTTTCTTGCAACTGTATGTTAATCTACTAATCTCAAAAGGTTTAATTTTAAAGATGTATATGTACATATATAAAACTTCTGGGTAAATAAGTCACCTTCAAAGTGGTTACCTGTGGGGAGTGGATTTGATTTTGAAAGGTGAAGGGGAAGGAGGGGCATGAGCTTTTACTCTACATGCGTCTGTGTGGTTTTTTTTACAATGAAAATACATTTATGTTTTAGTAGTGTAATTTCACATATAAACAGATTAGGGTCAGGAAGTCTTCCCAGAGAAAATGAATTTACTATGCAAAATGATGTTCTTTGCAAGTATTTGTGAAATAACATGGAAATTTAATATCAAATGCAAAATGATGTTCTTTGTAAGTATTCGTGAAATAACATGGAAATTTAATATCAAAATAATGTCTGACAATAGGGAAATGTAAGTAAATTAAGACCCATCCTCAGGGTGAGGAATCATGCAATTTCTACCAAAATGCTTATATCCAGGCACGGTGGTGCACGCCTGTAATCCTAACAATTTGGGAGGCAGAGGTGGTAGGATGGCTTGAGCCCAGGAGTTCAAGATCAGCCTAGGCAACATAGTGAGATGCCATCTCTACAGAAAATAGAAAAAATTAGCCAGGCATGATGGAGGGCACCTGTAGTCTCAGCTACTCAGGAGGCTGAGGTGGGAGGATTGCTTGAGCCTGGGAGGTCAGGGCAGCAGTGAGCTGAAATTGCACCACTGCACTCCAGCCTGGGTGACAGAGTGAGACTCTGTCTTAAGAAAAACAAAACAAAAAAGTCTTTAAATGGTGTGTGTGCTGGGAAGTGTTCAGTGTTAGCTTCTAGTGGAATCAAAGAAGAATCATAACTTTATTTCTCTGGATTCTTGATGTCAGTGAAGGAACCACCATTCAGCAAAGACGTGGCCTCACTCTGGAGCCCTGTGCCCAGCTGTCCCTGCCCACAGCACAAACTCCCAATTCCCCCCCTTGCCCTCTTGCTCACCACTCTGTCTGGAGCAGATTTCCCATGGCGAGGGAGAAAAGAGGGCTGTTAGGAAGAGTTCAGTGAGCGCTGTGTCCCCAGCTCCTGGTACAGCTGCTCTAGCCTGTGTCTGGGGCTCCCAGCTGGCCTGCGTGCTCTGCTGGCGCCCACCTCCCTGGTGCTGAGCTGCGCTGCTGCAGCAGGGTGGCAACCAGCATTGCTGAACAAAGTGAATTTGCCACAGTGAATTTGGCGACCACATAACTGCAGGCGCCAGGCGAAGACGAGAGGGGCACACGTGCTGCAGAGTGTCTGGCGGCTGCTTCTGGTGGTGGGATCAGTTATTTTTTTATTGTCCTGTCCAATTGTCCATTTCTCCATGCATTATTTTTATAATTGGAACATTGCTTTTTATGCAGATGTATGTCTAAGACCCGTCTAGGCAAACGGATGTAGAGAAAAATAAGAAACATCAAAACATACCGCGCCCTGACATGGAAGCGTTAATCCTCACGATGCCACACTGTTCAGAATCTGCTCAGGGACTTGGTGGCATTTTGGGGTGTCCTTGCTGACAGGGTATCTGGCGGCCCCCAAGTTTCCTCCTAAGAGGAAGCACTGTGGGGGCCCTGGAGCAGCTGTCGTGGCATGAGACCTGGCAGTGGGGACCCTACAGCCGAGGCCCAGCACGTCTGTTCTCTGTGGAATGGCTGCCCACCTCCCCCACGCCTTCTCTGCCCTTTGGGGGCACTGCTCTGGGTGGGGACAGCACCCCAGCTCTGCACAGGCGCTCTTCCCTTTCTTGTATGCTGTGATGATTGTTAATAAACTTCTTCAAAGCTGGTTTTCCAAACATGGACGGTGTGGGAATGAGACATTTGAGTTACTGCAGCTCATTGTTTTTCTTCCAGAATTGGGTAATGGGCCCATTTCACACTGAATTAAAGGACATTAAGGCAGCGAATGGTGTGAACAATGTGTCATTTGCTGTTTCTCACTAATGTGAAATTTTCCTGAGGATGCTCTCGTCGGCTTGGCTGCGTGGCAGATCGGGAAAGGTTCACTGACCCTTCAGTGAAACCACAGCGCAGCATGGAGGGCCCAGCCTGGGGTGAGCAGAGAAAGAGAAGCTAGGGACCAGGTACTCCAGGTCATGAATCCAGAGTTCACCGATTGTGTTACTGAGCAGAGCCAGTGCCTCGAGGCTGTGTGGAGGCAGCAGCAAAAGCCGCAGCGGCCTCAGGTCCCACTGCCACTCACATGGCTGCCACACGCTCCCATTCACATGTCTGCCACACACTGCCACACAGCTGTCACATGGGCCACATGACTGCCACTCACGTACCTGCCACACGGCTACCACACAGCTGCCATATGCTGCCACTTCCATGCCTGCCACACGGCTGTCACACAGCTATCACATGGCTGCCACTTACATGCCTGTCACATGGTTTGTCACACAGCTGTCACAGGGCTGCCACTCACATGTCTGTCACATGGCTGCCACACACTGCCACTCACATACCTGCCACATGGCTGTCACGGCTGCCACATACTGCCACTCACATGCCTGCCACATGGTTTTTCACACAGCTGCCACTTGGCTGCCACACAGTTGCCACTCCTGGCTGTCACACATGGTCATCACATGTTATCAGGCATGATTGTCAGACATGGTAGTCACACCCGGTTACACACACGTCTGTCACACATCCACATGGTTCTCACATGGACAACTGCCACACACACACGGGTTGTTACATGTGTGTCACACAAAGCTACACTCTTGTCCCTGAGGCCACACTCTGTGGAGGGCAGCAGGCCCCATCCTGCCCCCGCTGAGGCACCCCTTGGTAGGACGGTGTGGTTTTTGGCTGCAGCCTGCCATGGCCTCACAGCTTTGGCTGGGTCCCCACACCGCTTTCCCCACTCACTCTCAGACCCTCGGACCTGACTGTGAGGACCCCTCCCTCACTGCTGGCTTGAGCCCATGGAAGCCTGGGTCTTGGGGTGGGGGTGCCCTGAAGCTGCCCCTGGGCGGTGCATTGAGCCCTCCTGAGGCATGTGGGTGCGGGGGGGGCACCCCACGGGATGGGGTGTGCACTGCCTCATTGCTGGGTGCACAAGAGCCCGACCCTGGTCCCAGGACAGACTGCCAAGGCCCTGGGCAAAGCATAGACCCTGAGGCAGCACTTTCGGGCCAGGAAGAATGAGCCACAGGGGCACATGGGTGTGGCGCCCGTACTGGATCCACCTGCAGCTGCCCGTGGCCACCCGGGAGAGGTCGCCAGATCTAATAAGGAAGCTCCCAACTCCACAGCTGGGGACAGCACCCCTCGCCCTCCCCCCAAGAAGGAGGCACAGACAAAAACGGCTGAGTGAGACCCCAGAGACCAGGTCACACTCTGGTGAGGAGCCCAAGAGGGGCTTGGGGCTGGAGGCTCAGCCTATGCCCACCTCGGTCAGCCCCCGAGAGATACTTAGGGATAAACTGCAGGGTCCCAGCTGGCCCCAGGCCACCCCGTCTCCTCCCCTGATGCCTGTCCCCTGTGGTTTTTCTAGCAAACAAGTACTAGCACATTAGCAAACTGTCTTAACTGAGAAGAATTATTCCCTGAGACCGGTGATGAAGTTATTTTTGGAAGTCTGTCACTGTGAAATTAGGTAAAAATTAAATGACCCAGCCCATCAATGAGGTCACCATGTGCGGCAGCCCCTCCCCAGCCAGCCCAGGCGCTCCCGCCAGCATCTCGGGGTGGAAACCGCTCCTTCAGGAGCTGGGCATTATCTGGTCCTGAAGATTTAGGATTAATAAGGAACCAAATCAGTTCACACCTGCAAGACACACCCGTGTCCTGAGGCAGAAATGACCGGGAGGCGCCTACTTTCCCATAAGCTGGTCTGTGGGGGCTTTGGGGCTTCTTAGGGGTGACTCGTTCTCAGGAAGCACACAGGGGCCCCTGGCAGCTACAGCCACCAGAGCACCCAGAGGCCATGGAGAGCCGTGGGCTGTAGGTCTGGCCCGCGCTGAGCTCACCTGTGAGATGCAGCCATCAGTGACTGGTGTCAGAGGAGCATCAGGACCCAGCCCAGTGCCCAGTTCTGCCAGGGGTTCCACAAACACTTGGGTGTTGAATGGGAAAACAGACATCTAAGTATAGCATCTAAGATGAAAAAAAAACCAAAAAACAAAAATAAGCGAAGAAGAAAGAGCAGAGAGACGCGTTCTGCCACAGCAGAGGCGGTGGCAGACGTAGGGGTGGGGAGGCGGGACCCTCCTATGGCTCACGAGGCCAGCGAGGGGCCCCAGGGCATGTGGAGGGACACGCCGGGCAGGCCCTACCTGGCTGCAGCCCAGGACACCACAGAGCAGCTCAGGCGGGCCAGCTTCAGCCCAGCTGGCACAGGGAGGACAGCCTCACCCACCAAGGGACCCTTCCTGGTGGCCGTGTGGGCGAGGCTGAGGCTCAAGTCATGGATTTCAGGGTCTCTAGGAGGGCTGCTGCCAGGCCTGGGGTCCCCATGGCACCTGTCCTGCCTGGCACCGCCCTGGGCGCTGGACCTGCCTGGCAGGAGGCACGCAGCTGGCACTCGGTGTCCCTTCAGATCGGGCTGCATCGGGCCTGGGTGTCACCCGTGGTCAGTGCTCACATTGCAGGCTGATGGGTGCGATGTATAGTTTTTTAAATAAGTCTATTCAAGTCCTTTGCCCATTTTATTTACTTATTTATTTAGAGACAGGGTCTCACTCTGTTGTCCATGCTGGAGTACAGAGATGCAATCAGCCTCGATCTCCCAGGCTCAAGTGATCCTCCTACCTCAGCCTCTAGAGTAGCTGGGACTACAGCTGCACGCCATCACCCCCCAGCTTAGTTTTGTATTCTTTGTAGAGAGGGTCTTGCTACATTGCCAGGCTGATCTCAAACTCCTGGGCTCAAGTGATCGTCCCACCTTAACCTCCAATGTGCTGGGATTGCAGGTGTGAGCCACCACACTCGGCTACTTTGCCCATCTGTAGATTTAGTGTTTGACTTTAGTTGTTGACTAATACAAGTTCATTATGTGTTCTTGATATTAAGCCCCTATCAGCACAGTGATTATCAGCCCTTATCAGCCCTTATGTGATTTGCAAATATTTTCTCCCAGCCTGCGGGCTTTCGTTTTGTTGATTGTGTCCTTGGATACACAGAAGTCTTTAATGTGAGTGAAGTTCAGTTGATTTGTTTTTATTTTGCTGCCCGTGCTTTTGGTGTCATTTAAGAAACCGTTGCCAAATCCAACATTGTAAAGATTTGACCACACCTCTTATTCTAAGAGTTTTAGAGTTTTATCTGTTAATTTTGGCCGTCAACCCATTTGTACTTGAATTTTGTTTTTTGTTTTGTTTTGAGATGGAATCTGGGTCTTGTTGCCCAGACTGGAGTGCAATGGCTCAATCTTGGCTCACTGCAACCTCTGCCTCCCAAGTTCAAGCAATTCTCCTGCCTCAGCCTCTGAGTAGCTGGGATTACAGGTGCCCACCACCACACCCGTCTAACTTTTGTATTTTTAGTAGAGATGGGTTTTCACCATGTTGGCCAGGCTGGTCTCGATTTACTGACCTCAGGTGATCCACCCGCCTTGATCTCCCAGAGCGCTGGGATTGCAGAGGTGAGCCACTGCGCCTGACCTTTTGCTTGAATTTTGCATGCGGGGTCGGGGAGAGCTCAGCTGCGCCCTTTTGTGTGAGCACATCCCCGTTTTCCTGCTGCTGCTTGTTAGGAAGAGCCTTCTTCCTGCACTAAATGGTCCTGGCACTCTTTTCCCCAAATCATTTGATCATGGGTGTAGGATTCATCTCTGGGCTTCCTGCTCCACCCTCAACTGCCCTGACTGTCCATGCACCAGGCCACGGCTCCATTGCTGTAGCTTTACATGTCCATGTGCCGAGCCACACGTCTCCATCACTGTAGCTCTGCACATCCATGCGTCGGGCCACGCGTCTCCATCGCTGTAGCTCTGCACATCCATGCACCCGGCCACACGTCTCCATCCCTGTAGCTTGGCAGCACATTTGAGATTGGAAGTGTGAGGCCTCCATCATTGCTCTTCTTTTTCAAAATTGTATTGACTATTTATGGTCCCTTAAAATTCCGTATGAATTTTAGGATGGGTGTTTTTTATTTCTGTGGTAAAGCACTGTTAAGATTTTTGTAGGCCATTCTAGAAGTGGGCTGAGTGAATGTGCCATTGGTTTTGTTGTGAGGAAATCCCAGCACTGATATTTGGGGCTTCAGTAAAACTTGTCAAATTCAGACTTGAGGTGTCTTTCATACCATTGTCCTGGGTTTGAGCAGGAAATGTTAGATTTTTTAAAACTTTTAATTGGAACTGTTTTTAGACTTTGTAGAGTTCCAACCACAGTTCCCACCATTCTAACCCAGCAGAATGGTCCAGACCAGGGATTCCTGCTGGCCCTGCACTGGTCACTGCTGTCAAGCCCCACTCAGATGTCACCACAGTCCTCTCACTAGAGTCACGGTGCTGCCCAGGACCCTGCTCCACAGTTCCCACCATCTAACCACAGTTCCCACCACCCATCCACATGTGTGAGGACTTGTCTTCCTTAGCTTCCGTTCACCCTGCTCTGTTCCTCCTGCACAGTCAGGCAGGTGCCTGTGCATCTATCTCAGCTGGCCTGTGTTACACCACGGGGGGCAAGTCTCTGCCTTATGCTGTCCTTGGCCTTCTTATTTAATGACATGTTCTGGAAGTCACCCCGAGGCAGGCCGGAGAGACCTTCCTCTTTCCGGCACATGCCCCACGGTGTGGATGCCACATCTGCTCAGCGACTTTGCTGTGTGGGCACCGGGCTGTTGCCAGGGTTCTGCAGTCTCTAGCTGTGCTGCTGTGGACAGTGCAGTGGAGCTTTCATCTCTGCAGGGCTGACTCCCAGAGCCGGAGTTGCATAGAGGAAATTTGCCCGCTACTGTTGCCTCCTCCCTCCCTGAGAGTTGGCCCCTGCACACCCCATGTCAAGTGCTGTTGCTCATGGCCAGGCCATGGTTGTGATATGATTTTTACATTTTTGCCAGTCTCGCGGGAGAGAAATGGTCTCAGTATTGTTTCCATCTGCACTTCTTTAATTACAAGTGTGCTGGAGCATTTTTTCCAAACGTTTGGGGTCATTTTTGTCTTCTGTGAATGGCCTGTTTATGTTTCTCCCTGTTTCTTGGTGGGGTTTTCAGTCCTTCGTCTGCTGATGTTTTAGACTTCACTCTATGTGAGTTTTTCCCCTTGTTGCTTTTCTTTGTCCACGTGTGCCCAGCTCGTTACGCACATTTGAACCTTAGTATCAACATGTCCAGCTCACCCTGCTGCTGGGATTGAATGGCACTGATGTGCTGACCCCAAGAGGAAGACTCCCCCACGATGCTGTGTCTCCTGTCCATTTGTTCAAGTCTGCTTTTGCGTTTTAAATTTTTTCTTCTAAAAACAGTACACATTCCTTGTGAAATCTGTTCCTACATGATTTTGTTCCTATCGTAAATGGACTTTTTCTTGCTTTTTATCAATTAAATTTATTTATTTGTTTTTTAAGACAAAGTCTCACTCTGTCACCCAGGCTGCAGGGCAGTGACATGATCTCGGCTCACTGCAACCTCCACCCCCCAAGCTCGAATGATTCTCCCAGCTCTCAGCCTCTGAGTAGTTGGGAATACAGGCGCCACCATGTCCAGGTAACTTTTGTGTTTTTTATAGAGACAGGGTTTCACCATTTTGCCCAAACTGATCTTGAACTCCTGGACTCAAGGGATCCTCCCACCTTGGTTTCCCAAAGTGTGGGCTCACAGGCGTGAGCCTCGGTGCTTGGCCATAAATGGACGTTTTCAATGACTGTGCTCTCTGTTGTCTGTGTATAGGAAGGCTGTTCAGTTTATAGCCTGCTGCCTTACCGAATTTTGTTATTCAATAAATAAGTTTTGTCAGTTCTCTGGGATTTCCAAGTATGCGATGATCTTATCTGCAAAGAGAGATGGTTTCACCTCTTCTTTACTGCCCTGTGCTTCTGATTGATTTTTGTCATCTGATTGTATTCATTAATATCTCTTATAGTATTAAATAGTGTCAGAGATAGTGGGTGTCCTCGTTCGTGAGTGTGGCGGAAATGCCTCTAGTGCTTCTCAACTGAGTAAGAGTGGCGTTAGAACTTAACACGACGCTTCCCATGCTGGTGAAACACTCAGCACCCTGAGTGTTTGTCAAAGGCTGCTTGGTATCTACGGCAGTGATTTCACGACTTTTCCACCTAAATTCATTATGGTGCGTGATGTTAATGGATTCCACCACTGAAGCTACTTTGCACTTTTGGAACAAATTCCACTTTGTCGTAGTAATTTTTTCTTAAAGAGGCATTGGATTCTGTTTAATAATCTGTTAAGAAGTTTCGCATTGGTATCAATGATTGATATTGAACTTACATTTTCTCTCTTTGCACTGATGATATTTGGTTTAAATATCAGTGTTTGCTTACTTCATAAAAGGAATTAGAGAGCTTTCCTTCCTTTTCAATGTTCTGAAATAATTTATAGCATGTGGAGATGATCTGGGCTTCACAATCTTGGGAGAATTCTCTGTAAAGCTGTCTGGGCTTAGCGCTTTGTGTAGGACGGTCTGTAGTAACTTCCTCTGTCTCTTCCATGGAAATGGGTCTGTTGAAGTTTCTAACTCTCATGGGACCATTTTTGGGGTCTGAGTTTCCCGAGGATGTCCTGCACTTCATCCAAGTTTTCAAATATGTTTGCATAGAGGACTGAAAAGTGTCTTTTCTGATCATTCAGACTGTTTCAAATTTTACATTTCTTGAATATAATAATGTGGCTTTAAAAAGGAAAAAGGAAGAAACGTGAAGGATGGGTAAATACTCCTGCATCATCCTACAGCGTTAAGCGGTTTTTCAAAGCAGCACATCACAGACTGGTGTTTACTGTCAGTTTATGAAGAAGGCAGTGATGTGTGAGTTCATAAAATCATCTTTCCTGTCTTTTGTGCTGTTGGTTGAAGAGTTGCTGTTCCATTAAAAAAAATAGCTTTAATGCCTGAGAGTTACAGAAGTCCCGCCAGCGAGGAGGCGCAGAAACCACGGAGGTTTCACCAAGTCCCTGTTGGTGCTATCAGCTTCACTGACAGGGCACCAGTTCGGGAGATGAAGTGTTGATAAAGGGGAGTATGACGTCAGCTCAATCATGCCCCCTTTCACAGGACTTCACCTTCTTTCTGTAAAAACCTGTCAGATGTGAGTTGCCCTCTAAAATTAGAATTGTTTTATTCCTTTTTCCAGTTTCTAAAATTACCTGTGTTGTTTGGGGGAAAATACAGGAGAAGGACAGAAAGAAGAAAGTGAAAATCACCTGACATTCATGCCCACACCATGCACTGCCAGCCATCGGTGGCATCCCTTCCAGAAATTTCTTTCTGCGTCTGCCTATGAAGGGGAGGTGGGAGCAAGCACCTGTCACCCCTCGGCCACTCCGAGACCTGCCTTTTCTTTGAAATGCTGTGTGCAGGGCATGACTCCCATTGAGACGTGGGCTTGGGCAGAGGCTGCAGCTTAAGACGGAACTCTTGGGGTCAGGCCTGTGCCCTGTGGGCCGTCCTGACCCTGGAGGAGGCGGGGGCTGTGGCACTGTGGAACAGGAATGGCAGGAGGCCCTGTGGCCATTGGCAAGGCTGAAACAGGGATCATTGAGCTGAAACAGGGTTCTGGAGCACAAGGCCTGTGGGAGAAGAGTCACGTCAGAAGGGGACCAAGGCCTGGCTCTGGGAAGGTGGCCCCACTCCCTTCTCAGGAAGGTGTTGCTGCAGGAAGAACAGGCGTGTCGGGCCCCTCCAGAACCAGGCTCTTGGCCCCTCCAGAACGAAGCTCCAGGCTCCTCCAGAATCAGGCTCCATGCCCCTCCAGAACCAGGCTCCTGGCTGCTCCAGAACCAGTCTCCAGGCCCCTCCAGAACCAGGCTCCCAGCTACTCCAGAACCAGGCTCCAGGCCCCTCCAGAACCAGGCTCCAGGCTCCTCCAAAACCAGGCTCCTGGCTGCTCCAGAACGAGGCTCCAGGCCCCTCCAGACCAGGCTCCAGGCTCCTCCAGAACCAGGCTCCAGGCTCCTCCAGAATCAGGCTCCAGGCCCCTCCAGAACCAGGCTCCAGGCTCCTCCAAAACCAGGCTCCTGGCCCCTCCAGAATCAGGCTCCCAGCTACTCCAGAACCAGGCTCCAGGCCCTTCCAGAACCAGGCTCCAGGCCACTCCAGACCAGGCTCCTGGCCCCTCCAGAATCAGGCTCCATGCTCCTCCAGAACCAGGCTCCAGGCCCTTCCAGAACCAGGCTCCAGGCCACTCCAGACCAGCCTCCAGGCTCCTCCAGAACCAGGCTCCAGGCCACTCCAGAACCAAGCTCCAGGCTCCTCCAAAACCAGGCTCCAGGCCCCTCCAGAACCAGGCTCCAGGCTCCTCCAGAACCAGGCTCCAGGCCCCTCCAAAACCAGGCTCCAGGCCCCTCCAAAACCAGGCTCCAGGCCCCTCCAGAACCAGGCTCCCAGCTACTCCAGAACCAGGCTCCCAGCTACTCCAGAACCAAGCTCCAGGCTCCTCCATAACCAGGCTCCAGGCCCCTCCAGAACCAGGCTCCCAGCTACTCCAGAACCAGGCTCCAGGCCCTTCCAGAACCAGGCTCCAGGCCCCTCCAAAACCAGGCTCCAGGCCCCTCCAGAACCAGGCTCCCAGCTACTCCAGAACCAGGCTCCCAGCTACTCCAGAACCAAGCTCCAGGCCACTCCAGAACCAGGCTCCCAGCTACTCCAGAACCAAGCTCCAGGCTCCTCCAGAACCAGGCTCCAGGCCCCTCCAAAACCAGGCTCCCAGCTACTCCAGAACCAGGCTCCAGGCCCCTCCAGAACCAGGCTCCCAGCTACTCCAGAACCAGGCTCCAGGCCACTCCAGACCAGGCTCCAGGCCCCTCCAGAACCAGGCTCCAGGCCCCTCCAGAACCAGGCTCCCAGCTACTTCAGAACCAAGCTCCAGGCTCCTCCAGAACCAGGCTCCAGGCCCCTCCAAAACCAGGCTCCTGGCCCCTCCAGACCAGGCTCCAGGCCCCTCCAGACCAGGCTCCAGGCCACTCCAGACCAGGCTCCAGGCTCCTCCAGAACCAGGCTCCAGGCCACTCCCAGGGACAGACCGTGCTGCTCCCTGACCCAGGCCTGCCTGGCAGATGCCACTGTGCAATGCTTCACAAGTGAGTTGGCAGCTCCTCACGGAAGGTTAAATTAGGCGCATCACCTTCAGTTGAAGAAGGCGTGGGAGTGATTAATCGCTTGTTTAATAAAATTAATCTGACAGAGAAGTTACCAACTAAACATCATAATCATGAGCAAGTAAAAGTTTAATTACGGTATCTGGGAACTTTGTCTTGGCTGTTGCTCGCTTTTCTGTTTGGGATGCTGAGCTTTGCAGCTCAGTGCTTGTGAGGACATGGCGCTCCAGGGGTGCAGGGGCTGCGCCAGCCTCAGCTGCTCCTCTATGGGATGGTGGTAATGGCCTTGAGCCCCGCTCTGGAGACAGGCTGGGGACTCCCTGCTGAAGCTTAGCAGTAACCCCCAGGACGGTCATAGA
Source organism: Callithrix jacchus (assembly GCF_049354715.1). Taxonomy (NCBI): domain Eukaryota; kingdom Metazoa; phylum Chordata; class Mammalia; order Primates; family Cebidae; genus Callithrix; species Callithrix jacchus. The sequence goes on from NC_133514.1 coordinate 122,090,439, forward strand.
GCCGGGGCTCAGGCCAGCCCAGGACACCCTCTGGGCCTCAGTGGTCCTGTGTCCACCCTGGAGCCCTGGGCAGGAGGTGCGGGTGGACCCCTGCAGGAAACCATGAGGGTAGTTTTCTCTGGCGGTGTCAGCCTCGCGCCTCTAAAGAGTTCTGTTTCTTGGTCGGAGTTCCAGGTGAGATGGTATTTTAGTAGGAGAGGTCGTCTGGCCCCAGCCAGTGTTGTGGGCCCACCAGTGGGGCAGGGCCTGGGAGTTTGGCACGGCGGCTCGCAAACATGTGGTGTTAGGAATTTTTAGGATCTCAAGGAGCTTGTGTTCGTGGAAGAAGGAGGGTGTGGGAGAGGCACTGGAGTCCCAGTGTCTATGAGGCCAGCAGAGGAGGGGCTTAGGAGGAAGCAGGAAGCACAGGGAGAAGAGCGGAGACTCACACCCTCCTCCCTGGATTTCGCTTCCTCTGAACGCAGGGCCCAGAACCCGAATTGTTATCCGCCCACCCTGTGCCGCAGCTCTGGAAATGCTGCTCTGTGGGCTGGACCCAAGCCTCTCTCTGCGGCTCCACAGCAGAAAGACTGATGTGAATGACTACTTCAGAGACAAAAACGGTTTTAGCCTCCAGTGCATCTGCATAGAGATGTACCAATTATCATCATTTTACCTACATGTTTAAACAGAATTAGCAGTCAGAATTATACTGGAACAGAAAATTCATTTTTTTGTTTTTTGGGACAGAGTCTTGCTCAGGCAGGGGTGCAGTGGCACGATTTCAGTTCACTGCAACCTCTGTCTCCCAGGTTCAAGTGATTCTAGTGCCTCAGCCTCACAAGTAGCTGGGATTACAGGCGCATGTCACCATACCCAGCTAATTTTTTGTACAGCGTTTCACCATATTGAACTCCTGACCTCAGGTGATCTGCCCACCTTGGCCTTCCAAAGTGCTGGGATTACAGGTGTGAGCCACTGTGCCCAGCCAACATAATATTCTTTAAACTCTTAGACATACAGACATGTAGGAATAATTATCCGAGTGGTGTGCATGCGCATGCATACATGTGTACACACTGTGTCACTGCATGTCTGCCTGTGTCTGTGTGTGCATGAGTCTGTGTGTGCAAGTATGTGTCTTAGTGTGCATGCAACTCCATGTATCAGTGTGTGCATGTTTATGTGCATCTGTGTGCAAGTGTGCATGTGTCTGTGTGCATGGGTGTGGTGTGTCTGTGGTGTGTGTAACGTGTCTATGAGTGCATGTCTGTGTGTGTCTGGGTTCATTTATCTGCATGTGCATATCTATGTGTGCATGTCTGTGTGTGAATGTGCATGTGCCTGTGTGTGTCTATGTGTGCAAGTATAATGTGTCTATGATGTGTTCATATGTCTATGTGTGCATGTGTCTCTGTGTGTTCACATGTCTGTGTGTGTCATGTGCATTTTTCTATCTGTGTAACATGTCTGTGTGTGCATGTGTCTCTGTGTGCCTATGTGTGTGCATGTGTTTGTGTGTGTGCGCATCTGTATGCATGTGTGTAACATACCTGTGTGCATGTCTGTGTGCATGTTTCTGTATGTGCATGTGTCTGTGTAACGTGTCTATGTGCCTATCTACATGTGCATGTGTCTGTATGTCTGTCTGTACATGTATTTGTGTGTCTATGTGTGTGTGTCCATATCCATGTCTGTGTGCATGTGTGTAACATCTGTGTGCTTGTATGTCTCTGTGTGTGTCTATATGCATGTCTGTGTGTGCATGTGTTTGTGTGTGTATCTGTGTGTGTGCTTGTGTCTGTGTGTGTATACATGCAAGTGTCTGTGTGTGTTTGTGTGTATACATGCATGTGTCTGTGTGTGTCTGTGTATGTGCATGTGTTTGTGTGTGTGTGTGTGTGCATGTGCTTATGTTTGTGTCTGTGTCTGTGTGTGTGTACAGGCATGTGTCACTCACTGGTGACCAAGTACCCGCCCCTCCATCCTTGCATCATTCATGGGTCATGTTTCTCAGGTGATTTTTTTGCTCGAAGTGAGTCAAGTAACTGGTCAGCCCCTGCTTCCCTATGGCCGGTGGGTCCCTGCCTTACACAGGTCTGTCTCTGCCTCACATCAGTCAGTCCCTGCTTCCCTGAGTCCAGTTGGTCTCTGCCTCCGTCTCCGCAGTGTGCTGGCCATCTGGGGGGCTCCACTCAGGCTCAGGGCCTGCATGGAAAGCTGGTGCTGGGGCCGCTTACGCCCAGCGCGGCCTGGTCTGTCATAAAACGGGGACTTGTGCCTGAGCCTCCACTCATAGTTCTTACATTTTAGGGTGTGATGCTCCCATCTGTCTAATTTGTTAGGAGAAGACAGACAGGAGATAAGAAAAAGAAACCAATTCTGAGAAGCCATTGTGTTTTCATTTGTCTTGTCAGAACTTTGCACTTGGGGATTCTGTGGCTTGTGGAGGACAGTGGAGATGCTGGCTGAGAAGAAGGTACAAAGCATCACACTGTAATTACATTGGTCATGGAAGAAATACAAAGTGTTCCCCCAAAGCAGGAGTTCTGACCGGGGCCAGTGGATCCATGTGGCCATGAGTTAACTCCATGAGGGCCAGGGAGCCCAATGGAAGCAGGTGTGCATGGCTGTGGACCTGCCCGGTGAAAGCAGGAGTGCGTGGCTGTGGACCTGCCCAGTGGAAGCAGGAGTTTGTGGCTGTGGACCTGCCCGGTGGAAGCAGGCGTGCGTGGCTGTGGACCTGCCCGGTGGAAGCAGGCGTGCGTGGCTGTGGACCTGCCCGGTGGAAGCAGGCGTGCGTGGCTGTGGACCTGCCCGGTGGAAGCAGGCGTGCGTGGCTGTGGACCTGCCCGGTGGAAGCAGGCGTGCGTGGCTGTGGACCTGCCTGGTGGAAGCAGGCGTGCGTGGCTGTGGACTTGCCCGGTGGAAGCAGGCATGTATGATTGCGGACCTGCCCGGTGGAAGCAGGCGTGCGTGGCTGTGGACCTGCCCGGTGGAAGCAGGCGTGCGTGGCTGTGGACCTGCCCGGTGGAAGCAGGCGTGCGTGGCTGTGGACCTGCCCGGTGGAAGCAGGCGTGCGTGGCTGTGGACTTGCCCAGTGGAAGCAGGCGTGCGTGGCTGTGGACTTGCCCGGTGGAAGCAGGCATGTATGATTGTGGACCTGCCCGGTGGAAGCAGGCGTGCGTGGCTGTGGACCTGCCCGGTGGAAGCAGGCATGTATGATTGTGGACCTGCCCGGTGGAAGCAGGCATGTATGATTGCGGACCTGCCCGGTGGAAGCAGGCATGTATGATTGCGGACCTGCCCGGTGGAAGCAGGCGTGCGTGGCTGTGGACCTGCCCGGTGGAAGCAGGCGTGCGTGGCTGTGGACCTGCCTGGTGGAAGCAGGCGTGCGTGGCTGTGGACCTGCCCGGTGGAAGCAGGCGTGCGTGGCTGTGGACCTGCCCGGTGGAAGCAGGCGTGCGTGGCTGTGGACCTGCCCGGTGGAAGCAGGCGTGCGTGGCTGTGGACCTGCCCGGTGGAAGCAGGCGTGCGTGGCTGTGGACCTGCCCGGTGGAAGCAGGCGTGCGTGGCTGTGGACCTGCCCGGTGGAAGCAGGCGTGCGTGGCTGTGGACTTGCCCGGTGGAAGCAGGCATGTATGATTGCGGACCTGCCCGGTGGAAGCAGGCCTGTGTGGCTGTGGACCTGTTATGAGGAAATGATCGTGTTAATTCACTGAGAGTTCATGATCCATCGGCCAAGACGCCTCTCCTGAAAACAGAACTTGGGAGTGTTGTTTCACAGGTTTGAGAAGTGCTGGCAGGGCCTTATGGGATGGCACCATTTGAAAGAGCACCTGTGACGAGCCTCACATAGGACACCCCGTAGAGGGTGGGAAACATGTCTGTGAGGGAGGCCCCCAGCCAGGCAGGGCACAGTGGACACCGTCTTTTCAAATTTAACCATCGCACTTAAAATATCTCAAGACACAGATACCTGCAAAAAGATTTAGCCCTCAGCTCGGATAAACCGCAGGTGCTTAAAGGGCGACGGAATGTGGGGGAGAGAAACAAAGGAAGGGCCTTTGGCCATGGGTCCCTCCAGGACCGCCCCAGCTCCGGAGTCGGCAAGAGACACCTCTGAAGAGACCCCCGAGTGAAGAGCCCCCAAGTGAAGAGCCCCCGGGCGCTCCCTGCACCCAGAGCCTTTGTTGAGAGGAGAGCCTCCCAGGATGAGCTGTCCTCCCACCACCACCCTTACCTGGCTGGCGGCCAAGGCGACTGTCTCCTGAGCTCCCAGTGGCTTTGCAGGACCCTGAGTTGGAGCAGCATCCTCATTCAAACCTGAGCTCTTCTTCACTGTGACCTCCACCTGGCAGTTGGAATGCAAGGAGCAGCCAACAGGGCAAGTGGCTACACAGCGCTGGGCAGGCGCCCACCAGAAGCTTCTCCATAGCTGGATATCCTGGGACATAGATGGTGTCCATGGCTTCCCCATGCTCACCCGTCACCCCCTGGTTCCCAGCTTATTCTAAGGTACATCTGTGCACTGCTCATAGTTAGCCCATCCTCACCTGCCCATCCTCACCTGTCCTTCCTCACCCCTCCTTCCTCACCTGCCGATCCTCACCTGCCCATCCTCACCTGTCCTTCCTCACCTGCCCGTCCTCACCTGCCCATCCTCACCTATCCGTCCTCACCTGCCCTTCCTCACCTGCCCATCCTCACCTGCCCCTCACCTATCCTTCCTCCCCTGTCCTTCTTCACCCCTCTTTCCTCACCTGCCCATCCTCATCTGCCCATCCTCACCTGTCCTTCCTCACCTGCCCATCCTCACCTGCCCTTCCTCACCTGCCCTTCCTCACCTATCCCTCACCTGTCCTTCCTCACCTGCCCATCCTCACCTGCCCTTCCTCACCTATCCCTCACCTGTCCTTCCTCACCTGTCCTTCCTCACCTGTCCTTCCTCACTGGACCTTCCTCACCTGGCCTTCCTCACCCCTTCTTCCTCACCCGTCCTTCCTCACCTGTCCCTCCTTACCTATCCAGGCCTTTTCAACCTTCTCTTCTACTTCCCTCCTCTGTCTTCTCCCCACTCTCTTTTGCAGTTTTTCAAAACCCCGCTCCTCCCTTCTTCTCCACTTTTTTCTGGTATTCATGAAACTTTGGATCTGGGAGCGCCATGCAGGTCATACACCTTGATTTTTAGAAGGGACCTGGGACTGCCCAGGCCTCAGGTAGATCCTGCTGTCAGGACCCACAGGCCCGGGATTTTCCAGCCGGTGTGATAAGACTCCCTTTTGCACAGTGCTAGGCAGCCTTAGAGGAGTGGCTGCGACCTCTCCTGTCTCTCCTCCTTAGGCTCCTGGCACCTTAAGGTAGATCACGTGAGCCTTGGCATACAAACGGCTGGGACGTCCTTGCCGTCTGCTCCCCTGCTGTGAGCCTGGACTGCACCCAGTCTCCAAGGAAAATAGCAGCCTGATTTACTTAAAAATTGGCAGTGAAGGACATTTTATAACTTTTTGAAGTTTGTATACATTTTTGGCTTTACGGCAATGTTCCTCAAGCTCTGTCATTAAGAATTTCTTACCGTCTAACCTAAGTCTCTCTGCTGCAGCTTTTTTGTTTTCTTCAGAGAGTGTCTCACTCTGTAACCCAGGCTGGAGTGCCATGGTGCCATCTTGGCTCAGCACGGCCTTGACCTCCTGGGCTCAAGCAATTCCCCATCTCAGCCTCCCAAGTCGCTGGGACTACAGGTGTTGCCACTACACCTGGCTAATTTCTTCTCTGTTTTTTTGTAGAGACAAAAATCTCACTATATTGCCCTGGCTCGTCTGAAACTCCTGGGCTCAAGTGATCAGGTGCAGGACCCTTAGGAATCCCGGTTTGCCTCTGCAGCGCTGGCACCGAGCAAGCGCACTGTTCTCCAGTGATGGCAAATGGTGTTTTCTTTCTTGTGTTATTTACTCATGTTTTACAATAGGGTGCAGCCATATGGTTTCAGACTCTCGGTTTCCGGGAGGAGGTGCCCAAGTCCTTCTGATACACACCCATCCACCGTTTCTGGTACAAGGCCCCAGGTCTCACCCAGACTTCCTTATCAGGAGTCAGCCAGTTTCCTGGGAGCACAGGAAACGTTCTTAGGCTGGAGCAGCTGGTTCCTGCTGGCCGAATGCACTTTCAGTGGAGAAGGCTCCTTGCTGAAGGAACTCACGAGCCCTGCTGCATGTGCTCGCATCCACTCCCAGGGGAAATGGAGTTTTCCCTCTTGTTTATACTGAGTCTGTTGAGCAGAACTGTCTGTGCCACCCACACGCATGGTGTCAGCCACATGTTGGGAGCAATAACAAGACACCCCTACCCCTCCCAGCCAGGGTCGTGTCCGTAGAGAGATGTAGGGAGTAGGAACTCTCATCCCCACCCATTGATGATGAGGAGCCCTCCCTCGCCATGGGTGTCAACAGAAGCCAAGTGGGGAATGCATACTTCTGTCCTTGCTGCTACCACTGAGGTGGCCTCCCTCTCTCCCCTGCCAGAGCAGGGCCAGAGGAAGTCAGCCACAACAGAGCCAGTGTCTCTTACAAGAGGTTGTAGCCATTATAGTTTTAGACTCTCAGTTTCTGGGAGGAGGTCTTTTGTGCTGGCCCACATCTTTCTGACAGAATGTCTAGGTTTCCATGGAATTCAGCCCTCATACCAAGAGCCAGAAAGGTTTCAAATCCGGTGAAAAGGACAGTGCATGGTCACTGACACCAACACTAAGATGATAGTAATGTCAAAATTATTGGGCACAGATTTCAAAAGAGCCATTGTAAAAATACTTCAGTGGACAATTACAAACATGCTTAAACAGATGAAAAATAGTCTGAGCAAAGAAATAGAAGCTATAAAACAAAACCATGGAAATTTTAGATGTAAAAATACGGTAAAAGGGAAACTCAATGGCTGGTTCAGTGGTAGACGGAGTGGACATATAAAAGAGGCAGTGAACTGGCAGGTAGAATAGTCGAGGAGAAACATGATGAGTAAAATGTGAGTGAATGTGATAGAGTTTCCTTCTCTGCATGAGTTTTCTGAATCACTTGATGGTGAGAGGAAAGACTGAAAATTCCTGCTCTGGTTCTAAGGCAGGTAGTGGGACTGTTTAAGGCTATGATAAATGGGATGTGGGGCATGTAAAGGAGAGTGATGGCTCTATGCTTTTCTTGAACTGGTAAAATAACACCAGTGGACCTGATAGGTTATGTGTATATAATACAATACCGAGAACAGATACAAGAAAACACAATAGATAAATCAAAAGAGAATTGTGGGATAGTGAAGTAATCCACAGGGAAATATGAAAAAGAAAAACAGAAATAAAGAACAGAGAACAGAAAATGGTACAAAATGAAAGATGAAAGTCTTCACATACAAATAATTTTAGTAGGTGTAAATTGTGTAAACAAAACAAAAATCAATTTAAAACAGAGATTGACAGAGTGGGTTTAAAAACGTGACCCAGTGATATGCAGTCCACAAGAAAGTCTGGCAAGCTCAACAAAGTTAAGGAGAGTGAAGAGCCACGTTACCAACATAGGAACGAAACAGAGGATGTCACTGCATACCCCGCAGACTTCTAAAGTGTGAGAAGGGAACACTGCCAACAACTGTCTATGCACGTGTGGCAGCCCAGATCGACTGGACCAATTTCTTGGAAAATGTGAACTACCACAACTCATCCAGTGTGAAATGGATTGTGTAAATAGTCTTGTAACTGTTAATAAAATTGAATTTGTAAATTAAAAATTCCTGAAAAAGAAATCACCAGGCCCAGATGGTTTCACTGGAGAACTTCTAAACAACCAAATCTCTGAGAAAATGTCTAAGGGAGAATTAACAACAATCTATGCTATCTTTTTTTCCTCCATTTTCCAAAAAATGGAAGAGGAGGGAACATTTTCTAATTCATTTTCTAAAACTAGTATTATTCTGATAATAAAACCACTCAAAGCACTATGTAAAAGGGAAACTGGCCGGGCGCGGTGGCTCAAGCCTGTAATCCCAGCATTTTGGGAGGCCGAGGCAGGTGGATCATGAGGTCAAGAGATCGAGACCATGCTGGTCAACATGGTGAAACCCCGTCTCTACTAAAAATACAAAAAATTAGCTGGGCATGGTGGTGCGTGCCTGTAATCCCAGCTACTCGGGAGGCTGAGGCAGGAGAATTGCCTAAACCCAGGAGGCAGAGGTTGCGGTGAGCCGAGATCACGCCATTGCACTCCAGCCTGGGGAACAAGAGCGAAACTCTGTCTCAAAAAAAAAAAAGAAAGAAAGAAAAAGGGAAACTACCAATATCCTTCATGGATATACATTAAAATCTTATTAAGTATTAGCAAATAGAAGTCAGCAATATGTAAAAGAATTATACCCCATGGCCAAGTGGAGTTTATTCCAGCGATGAAAAGATGATTCAGCATTTAAGTTCAATCAATGTAACCAGCATATTGACAGGCTAAAGAAAAATTACATAATCATTTCAATTGATGCACACAAACTTTTAAAATAACACCCATTTTTGATAAGCATTCTCAGAAAATAGGAATAAAGGGCAAGTTTCTTGACTTGATAAAGAGTGTCTATAAAGACCTATAGCTAACTTATACTTAATGGTAAAAGACTGAATGTTCTTTGCCTCAGATGGAGAGCAAGGCTAAAGTTTTCACTTTCATCATTCTTATTCAACATATAACTGAAAACTCTGGCCACTGCAGTAGGTAAGAAAAGGAAATAAAATGCACATCCAGAAAGGAAGAAATAAGACTGCCCCTATTTGCAAATTACATGATTATATACACAGAAAATCCCAAGAAATCTACCAAAAAACAAAACAAAACAAACAACAAAAAAAAAACCTGTTAGAACTAATACACTTATTCAGCAAGATTGTAAGACATAAGATAAACATACACAATCAATACACTAGCAAGGCACATGGACATCAAAATTAAACACAGAATATAATACCCTGTACAACTGTTCAACAAAATGAAATACTCAGGTATAAGTCTAGCAACACATATATAGAACTGTAATGCTGAAGACTACAAGAGGCAAATAAAAGAAATAATGTAAATAAATGGAGAGATGTGACATGTTCATTTATTGAAGCAATTGGCTTATTAAAAATGTCAGTTCTCCCCAAATTGATATAAAAATTTGAGATTAAGCATAACTCTTATCAAAATCCCAATGATTTAAAATATATGGGCCGGGCGCGGTGGCTCAAGCCTGTAATCCCAGCACTTTGGGAGGCCGAGGTGGGTGGATCACGAGGTCAAGAGATCGAGACCATCCTGGTCAACATGGTGAAACCCCGTCTCTACTAAAAATACAAAAAATTAGCTGGGCACGGTGGCGCGTGCCTGTAATCCCAGCTACTCGGGAGGCTGAGGCAGGAGAATTGCCTGAACCCAGGAGGCAGAGGTTGCGGTGAGCCGAGATCGCGCCATTGCACTCCAGCCTGGGTAACAAGAGCGTAACTCCGTCTCAAAAAAAAAAAAAAAAAAATATATATATATATATATATATATATATATATATATGAGATTACTCTAAAATTTATACAGAAACTCAAGGGAACTAGAATAGGCAAGATTATTTGGAAAAGAAGAATAATGTGGGGAAAATCCATCCACCTGATTTCAAGACATGTTACATAGCAATAGTAATTGACACCTTGTGGTATTGGTGGAGGGATATTTACATAGATCAGTGGAACAGAACAGAGAACCCAGAAATATATCCACAGAAAAATTCCTGATTAACTTGTGACAGAGATTTAAAAGTGATTCAGTAAATATAGCCTTTTCAACAAATAATAAGACATCCACAAGCCAAAAAAAAAATGAATCTTGACCTAATCCCACACTTTATACAAAAATTAACTCAAAATGGATCATGACTTAAATGTAAAACTATAAACATTACAAAAATAACAGGAGAAGCCTGGGCGTGGTGGCTAATGCCAGTAATTCCAGCACTTTAGGAGGCTGAGGCAAGTAGGATTACTTGAGCTCAAGAGTTTGAGACCAGCCTGAGCAACACAGTGAGAATTGTCTCTATGAAAAGTAAAAAAGTCAGCCAGGCATGGTGGTGTACACATGGAGTCCCAGCTGCTCAGGAGACTGGGGTGGGAGGATTGCTCGAGTATAGGAGATCAAGGCTGCAATGCGCTGACATTGAGGCTGCAGTAAACCATGATCACATAATTGCACTGGTGTTGCCTGGGTGACAGAGCAAGACCCTGCCTTATAATAAATAAATAATAACAGAAGAAAATCTTTGATATGTTGGGCTAAGCAAATCATTCTTGACACCAAAAGCAGTCAATAAAAGAAAAAAGGACAAATCGGACTTTATCAAAATTAAAGCATTTTGCTCTGCCAAAGACCTTGTGAGAAGGTTTTAAAGATAGACTTTGAGAAAATATTGCAAACTATATACCCAACCAAAAACTAGTATGTAAAATGCATTTTAAAACTCTCAAAACTCAATGGCAAAATAACAAACAATCCAAACAGAAAATGAGCAAAATACAAGAAAAGATATTTCACCAAAGAGAATATTTAGATGACGAAGAAGTACATGAAAAGCTCTTCTGTCACTAGCTATTAAGAACACCAAACTAAAAGACAGTGAGGAGTGATTCATCAAGATAAGAAAATAGGAGTTTCCAGTTTTCATGCCCTTAGAGAAACAATTTGAATAACCATCCACACTCAAAAATACCTTCACAAGAGCTAAGGAATCCAGGTGAGAGATTAGCACCTGAATGGAGCACAGAAATAAGGGAAGACACATTGAAAACATTACTCATACCACTCCTCCCCCAAATCCGCACAGCACAGTATGGGGAGAGATACTCTCCACATGGAAGGAGAATGAAGTGAGCACTTGATTTAATTGTGGACCCCAGTACTAAGTCCCACCCCCTCCCCAGGGTAAACATTGGTGCTAGGCTGGCCCCAGCAGACCCAGGCTCCAGGATTACACCTATAGTCCAGGCCCACTCTAGCTCCAGGCAAGTCCTCACAGACCCAGGCTCCAGGCCTACCCCAGCACAAGGATGGTCTCTGTAGCCCAGGTACCAGGCTGGCCCTTGCAGACCCAGGTACCACCTACTCATGCAGACCCAAACTCCAGGCCTGTCCCATGGACCCAGGCACCAAGCTGGCCCTTGTAAACCCAACACCAAGCTAACCTGCCTGATGACTCCAGCAGCAAGCCTTCCTATGGACAGCTGCCAGCCAGCACCCTTGCCCCAAAAGTCTCTGGGTGGGCTGACTGATAAAGGACTCTCCATGCAAAAGCCAGTTTGTAAAGACTAGAAGAGGTGCTTACTTTTTTAAATACTCAGATACCAATGCAAGACCACAAAGATCATGAATAATCAGGGAACATGACACCATCAAATAAACAAAATAAATCACCAGTAACCAAACCTAAAGAAATGGAGATCTACAAACAGCCTGACAAAGAATTCAAAATAATCATCTTAAAGAAGCTCAGTGAGCTACAAGAGAACACAGACAACTAAACAAAAATCAAGAACATAACACATGAGCAAAATTAGAAGTTCAACAACAAAGAGTTAGAAACCATAAAAAAGACCCAAACAGAAATTCTAGGGCTGAAGTAAACATGATTGAATTGAAAAATTCCGTAGAGATTTCAGTAGCAGACTCAATTAAGCAGAAGAAAGAATCAGCAATCTCAAAGATAAGACATTTGTAGTTATTCAATCAGAAGAGCAAGAAGAAGTTTGAAGAAATTCTAGAGACTTATGGGCTGCCAGCCAGCAAACCAATATATGCATTATAGGTGTTCCAAAAGGAGTGGAGAATGAAAAAGAAGAAGAAAGCCTATTTAAAGAAACAGTGATGGAAAACTTCCAGAATTTACAGAGGGAAATAAACATCCAGATCCATGAAACCCAAATAAGCCTAAATAGATTAAACATAAAGAGATATTTACCAAGACACATTATAATCAAATTCCCAGAAGTCAAAGACAATGAGATGTGTGTTATTGACATATACACACATGCACAGAGAGACACACACACAACAGAACATCATTCAGCCTTGAAAAGACAGAAATCTTGTCATTGTGACAATGTAAATGAACCTGGAGGACATTGTGCTAAGTGAAATAAGCCAGGCATAGAAAACAGTAATGTGTGATCTCACTCATATGTGGAATCTAAAAAAATTGAACTCAGAGGCAGAGAGTAGAATGGTGGTTGCCAGGGGCCTTGGGGTAGAGGAATTGGTGTTGATCAAAGGGGGCAAAGTTTTAGATATACAGGAGGAAGACCTTCCAGAGATCTAATATACAGCATGGTTGGTTATAGCTAGCAATATTATACTGAATACGAATACTTGAAATTTTCTAAGAGAGTAGATCTTAAATGTTCTCATCACACACGAAAAAGGTAACTGTGTGAAGTGATGGAGATATTCATTACCTTGATTGTGGTAATCATTTCACAATGTATTCATCTATCAAAACACAACAGTGTATACCTTTAATATACACACTTTTTATTTGTCAGTTGCATCAATAAAGTGGGGGTAAATTGAGACAATGAGCTATCACCACACACCTATCAGAATGCCTCTAAATAAAAAACGGTGACATCAAATGCTGGCAAAGATTCTGAGAAACTGTTTCTCTCACACACAGTTGGTGGGAATGTAAAGCAGTACAAGCACTCTAGAAAGCAATTTGGCAGTTTCTTTAAAAACTAAATATGCAACCAGCCAGTTCATATGGGGGAAAAGGATAAATTGAATTTTGTCAAAAGCAAAACCTTTTGCACTGATGAGCATTTGTCCCAGAGAGGAAAAATAACCTGTGTGGAAATGTTCATAGCAACTTTGTTCATAATAGCCAAATCTTGGACATAACCCAGATGCTCTTTCACTTGCGAATGGTTAAACAAACTTGGGTGCATCCATACCGTGGAATACTACTCTGCAATAAAAAGGAGTGAACTCCTGATGTTTGCAGCAACCCAGATGACTCTCCAGGGAATTATTCTGAGTGAAAAAAGCCAATCCTGAAAGGTTACATAAGGTGTGGTTCAATTTTCATAGCATTGTTGAAATGATAAAATTATGAAGATGAAGAACAGATTAACAGTTTCCAGGGGTTCAGGAGGAGGTGGTTGGGAAGGCAGGGGGTGTGGCTGTGAAACCACAGGAGGGACCCTGGTGTGGGGAGAGCTCTGTGTCTGGATGTGTCCTTGTCGGTGTCCCGCTGGTGAGGGCGTTTGTCAGTTTTGAGGAGGCTGCCACAGTGAAAATTGGGTAAAGGGTAAAAGGGTGTCCCTGTATTGTTTCTTGCAACTGCATGTGGATCTGTAATTATCCAAAAATCTCATTTTGAAATTTTTTGGAGCAATTATTTGCAGCACTACTGTATATATCTTGCTTTGTGGAAAAGAGTTATTAGTTACCAAGTTTCTGTATGTATTATAGACTTGGAGATTGTGTCCCATAAATCATAATTGAAAAAGAATTGTCAATTTCTTAATCAAAACATGGCTAAAAATGGATCTCATTAGCAAGTTCTCTTCTGAACAGAACCAAAAACTTGCTAATTAGATCTTATACACTTCATTTTATACACTTTTGTGTATTTATGGAAAATAGAACCCTTTTATAATTTATGTAACTTTGGCATATAGAAAATAAAACTATTTCAAATCAAAATACTTGAGACTCACATGTGACTCACATGTGTATCAGAAAGAGATTTCAGGAATGATACTGTTACTACTCATCTTTATTTTACAACAAAAATCTCCTGAGTCAAAAACTTTATTTAAAATTATTTATGTTTGGATTTTTTCACCCATGGGTGATTATAGTCTTAAATCATATCATGCTTTTTCTTGATAGAACAGGTAAGAACTGGGAAATAAAAATGCATTGGCGCACTAAGCTGGGGCCTGAAGTTAGACACATTCGTAGTTTAGACAATTCTCAGCTGAAGCCGTGGGCTCGCTGGTTGGTTGAAGGAGTCGTCGTATTCAGATTGTTCTCCTAGCTGCCGCCTGGCCGTGTTTCACGTGTTGTTCCTGTGAACACGTGTTGTCCCTGAGGTGAAGAGTTCCAGCTGAAAGGCACAGTGTGCATCTGGAAAAAGGCCCCGCAGAGGAGCCTCGAAGCATCTTCCTGAAAGGGGTGTGTGGGTCGCGAGGGCCTCATCTCCTGTGAACAAACTCGTTTGGCCACGGGGCAGCTCATGGTAAGAAGACGTGGGGAAGGTGAGTGATGCGTGAACCAAATGTGCGAAGATGCCAGAGTGGGAACAGAGGCGCGAAGCAGCTGGCAAAGGCCTTTATCTGCAATGGCTGGATTATCTGCAATATCTATTGCATGACGGATGCTTTGAGTCCAGAACAGTTGGCTTCTGCGCATCAGTGACACATCCTCTGAGCTTCCTTTTTGCTATGCTCCTCCTCGGACAGCAGCCCTGCTAGCCTTGTACAAAGTCCCCCGGCAGCCTTGGGATGTGGGGCTTCTCCTTCTGGAACTATGGACATTTGGGGCCAGAGAGCTTTGCTGGGGAGCCGTCGTGGGCACTATGGGGGGTTGAACAGCATCCCTGACCTCCACACTTCCATGCCAGGAGCATCCGAGGTTGAGGCAATCAAAGCCGTCCCTGGACGTTGCCAGGAGTCCCCAGGAACTGAGGCTCACAGTGGATCCCAGCTGAGAAGCCCTGGAAACCATGCTGAGTGATCCTTACCTGAGCGGGGAGGACCACGCTGCGTGCTCATGTAGAGTAACAGCCCCACTAACTGCAAAGAGCCCGCCCCGTAAGCCATCATTCCTGTGTGGAAGCACCCCAAATAAGCACTTAGGGGAATCCTAATTTTAACTAGAATCGTAAATGCTATGATATCCCAGTGACTTCTCTTTATCGGCCACACTTGAGAAAACCTGATGTTCTTGGTAGTGGCAGTCACTGCTTTTCCCGACGACACATGTTCACATTGCACGTGGACCACACGTGTGTGCCGTGGCGTCCTGGAGACTGGCACCAGCTTGCTGGAGGCAGTGTGGCTCAGCCTGCCCAGACAGCCGAGGCCCTCCCTCTCTAATCACATCTTCCTCCCTCTCCATGCAGAGGTGATTAAAGTCTGTATGAAATTGGGATTATTCTGTTGCTGAATATTTGGTAGAACTCTTGATAAAGTCACTTGAGTTTGATTTTTGGAGGAAAACTAATATGATTTTTAATTACTATTCCAGTTTCTTTAGGAATTTTATATTTATTCAGAGTTTCCATTTCTTAGGTCCATTCTGGTAACCCAGTCGTTGTTTCTTTATTGGCATGAAGCCTCCAGGGTGTTTTCTCAGCACATGCTCATCTCGACTGGAGCTGCTCTCTTCCAGTCCTCACTTTTAAATCCGAGCCTTCTCTTCTTGCCCCTCAATTCTGTTGCTGTTTCCTTTCCTATTTGCCTTTTTGAGTACACGTGTTGGCACACCCCTGTGCCCTTCTCTGCGTTTTCACAGTAAGACAATCTTCTGAAATTCTTTAGCTATAATGAGTTTCTCCTCAAAGTTTCTAAGCATGCAGCCTTCAGAGTGTAGATCCTTTTCTGTGAGTTTGTTTGTATAAAACTGGAAGTCGTCACGACCCAGTAAGAATTCAAACATTGCTTTCACACCCACAAGGGCACGCGCTGGAGGTGGTTCAAGACCAGGTGGGTGCACAGAGTGGACTTAGCCTGCGGCTCCAGCTTCTGCTCCAAACATCCACAGAGTTTTCATGTCACCGGAAAGGGGTCCTGATCCAGACCCCCAGAGAGGGTTCTTGGACCTGACCCAAGAAAGAATTCAGGGCAAGTCCACCATGTGCAGCAAAAGCAAGTTTATTAAGAAAGTAAAGTGGTGAATGAACGGCTCCTGCACAGGCAGAGCAGGACGTCCCCAAGGAACGCGTCCGCCCTGGGCACAATGCTTGTTTATGTATAAGATCGGAAAGGATCACAGGGAGACGTGCTCTGCTACAGGGGCTTATGACAAAGGCCTTTGTTTGTTACTATATTTTGCAAGAATCGATATTATTATCTTTAAAGAAAAATTAGGACTGCTTCTGATCGTAAGATATCAGGATTGCAGGACAAGCCTAAGTCTGGGTCTGTTTAGTCAATGCGATCAGTCTGTTCCTCACACGTCGAGTCTCGGAACACCTCGCTTTCTGGATGCAGCCCGGCGCCTCCCGCCTACCTTAGTGACGCCTCACTAAGATGGAGTGACTCCGGTTAGAATGCCTCCAACACGTGAGGATGCATCACTACTAAATCAGTAAGGGCAGACAATACCAATACCACCCTTGATCTCAAGAAGTGACCTGACAGCCTTTTAAAGCTACACTGTGTGTGCATGTGCCGGTGTGTGAGTGTGTGAATGTGCATGTATGTTTGTGAACCACTGTGTGCAAGTGTGAGTGAATGTGTTTGAACGTGCATGTGTGTTAATGTGTGCATGTGTGAATGTGCACGCCCGTGTGTGGCTGTGTATGTGAACATCTGTGAATGAGTTGTGAACGTGAGTGTGAATGTGAGTGGGTGAATGTCTGAGTGTGTGTGTGTGCATGTGTGAATGTGCACGCCCGTGTGTGACTGTGTGTGTATGTGAACATCTGTGAATGAGTTGTGAACGTGAGTGTGTGAATGTCTGAGTGTGTGTGCATGTGTGAATGTGCGTGCCCGTGTGTGACTGTGTGTATGTGAACATCTGTGAATGAGTTGTGAACTTGAGTGTGAATGTGAGTGTGTGAATGTGTGTGTGCGTGTGTGCATGTGTGCATGTGCGCACCCGTGTGTCTGTGTGTGTATGTGAACATCTGTGAATGAGTTGTGAACGTGAGTGTGAATGTGAGTGTGTGAATGTCTGAGTGTGTGTGCGCGTGTGTGCGTGTGAGGATTTATGCACCAGAACTGTTCTAGGCATCCACATCAGCTCTCAATCCTCACAACAGCCTTGTAAGACAGATGCTCTTCTATTATTATTTACGTTAGTTTTATAGCTGCAGAATCTGAGGCTTAGCCACATGAAGTGGGTTTTTCAGGGCTGTTTGGCCGATGCAGGCCGTGGCACTCACCTGGTTCTGCTGTACTCACTCTAATTGTCAGGCTGCACTGAGGCTCTGCTCGTTAGACATCCTGTGAGGACTTGGGTTGGTGCAGGAACTGGGGGTTGGCAAGCACTACATGTGCATGAGTCACATTTTATTACCGCCAGCAGGGTCCCCCCTCCAGTGACCTTGTTTCAAGGAAGTGTGCTCCCATGTCCCAAGCGCCCGCCCCGGGAAAAGATGGCGTGGACACTGTTGCTTCCATACTGTGCCATTAATCTCCAGCAGCGCAAACCATGCCTGCTCTGAGCAGTTCGACCCCATGAGGAACATTTTGTATTCAGCTTAATCTTTGCTTTATGTCTGTAATATCAAAGCATGTCCAAAGAGCCCATACGCCGTCAGAGTCTGTTTAATTGTGGATAAGAGGTTTCGGCTTTAATTAGGGCAGCGGGGGAAGCGTTCCCTCAGAACTCAGCCCCTGCACTCGCAGAGAGCATCTCAGTATAGGGGCCACGTGGAGCCCAGCTCCGGCCTCCTTCGAGGTGCCTGGGGCCACTCGGGCTTTGCCCCAACAGTGACCATCACATTCCTCCCAGATTGCTGTGGTCCACGCGGACGGCGGCTCACCAGTGTCTGCGCCCAGGCGTGGGCCACCCTCTGGAGATGAGTGTGTGTATGCATTGGACTTTGAAGCCATGGACAGGGAAGGAAGGAGGTCAGCGGCTCCTCCAGCTTCCCCGCCCATCAGGGGCTGAGCTGTCATTAAACTCCAGGCTTCCTGCGCAGCTCAGGGTTCTTTCTGGCACAAAGCAGCGTGGGGCTGCGGTCTCCTGCCTTCACAGAGTCTTCGTCGTTTCTCTGCGTGTATCACTTGGGTTCCTTGGGCTCCTTGTGTCAGTGCAGACCAGGTGCCCCGCTCCCGTCATGGGGCAGGCCCGGGCTAGACACGTCATGGCATGGATACCCTGCACCTGCTGGACGTGCGGAGAGGATCCTGGGCAGCCTGAGACCGTTCATGCCCCCGTCTGTCCCTGCAGCAATGCGTCCTGGTCACCCATGTGTGCCCTGAAGTATTCCCACAAATACGAATCTTGTCTGCTGACTCTATTTTTCATTTCTAGTTTTGTTTCTTATTTATATTCTCCTGGGGTTTTTATTGTAATGTCTTTGCTTTCCCTTGTGTTTTTAATTCCTTCATTCATTATTTTCTATGATTCTATTTTCTGAAGTTCCCAGGAGGCGAATCCAGCTCCTAATGTGTGTGCTCACGGAGGACTGTTGCTGTGTGTGGTTTGTAATCTTAGTTTAAGTTGGTCTTGGTTGGGGCTTTGTCTGTGGGAATCTCATGAGGCTTGAACTGAGAGTGCCTCTGGCCAGTGCCTGCTGACACTGGGCTGGATAATTCTTCGCTCTGGGGGCCTCCTGTGAAGGGTGTGGGCAGCGTCTCTGGTTTCTACCCACTGGATGCCAGTCAGCGTCGTGACCATCACAGACATCTCCAGACCTTGCCAGCTGTCCCGGGGCAGAACCGCCCCCCGCTGGGAACTGCTGGCTGGTTCTCTGCTTGGTTCAGTCAGCGTCACGGCATTGCTGACCTGCGGCCACCTTTGTAAGTGATAATTTCTTGGCAGTCTTGCCCACAGAGATGCCAGCCTACAGACACACGGCATCACGTTTGACCTGGCCAAGCAGAGACCTTGTAACCTTCTGGAACCAGCTGGCCAGTTTCCTTCCAGGTCACCCTCCAGGGAGGGAGAGCCCTGCCTGGCCCTGCTTTCCTTAGGGTCGGTTCAGCTCTGCCTTCGTGCTGTGACAGCCGTTCTGTTACTGAGCTGGTCATCTTCTTTCTTTTCCTGATGTTCCATGCAGAGAATGGGGAGGAACTCCAGAGCTTTCAGAAGTAGTTCTGCAATCTCTTAAGTCAAGTAGTTGGCTTTAAAGCACTTTTAATGTAGCATGTAATTTATGTCCATATTTTAAAATGTATATTCTGGGAGGAAGAAAGCGTTTTACAGCAAAAGTTCCAGGTTATACCTGATTATCCAGACATTTTAATAATTATTCATCCCTGCCTACAAAAAACTTGGACCACACAAAGCATTTGGCTACAAGGGAAGTCAGCCTGTCCTGCAAGCCTGACGCATGTGCTCTTCGGGGACCGGGGTGGGGGGTGGGCGTCAAACCACAATGCTCCACAGTAATAACTCAGGCGACTCTCTGTTCCCTAGGGTGAAACTGGACACTCATTTTCCAGGTCGAAGCTGCTGGTCTCAGCTGTGATTTCACCAGTCCCCTGAAAGAGAATACCCTGCACCTTCACAGGTAAATCCAGAACCTGCCAGAATTTGGCAAGAAACCTCAAGTAGTACTGGGATTACTGGTTTTCATCTCAGAGAGTCTTCTAGGTGGGTTCTTGTGCCTTCTGCTGATAGTGAAGCCGAGACTCTGGTGGCTGTTGAGACACACCTGTCACAGGCATCCCGGAACTTAGGCACGGCCCCTTCCGAGCCCTGCCTGGGACTGCAGAGGACAAGGGAGCTCTCAGCTTGCAGGGCTGTCTGGCCACAGAGGGCTGGAGCAGCTGGGTTTGAACATCAGGCTTCTTCGACAAACCGGACAGCTGCTGCTTATTCTGGGCAGTCTCTGAGGCAGCAGGTTCGGATGACTTCCTGCCACATTAGGAAGCTCCATCTTGTGAGCCCTGGGAGCCCAGTAGGTTGGAACGTTCAGAGCCTTTAATCCCCCAGAACGCGTGAGTAGCAGGGCGCAGGAAATCTCTGCAGCAAATTTCCATGACCTAAGCAGCTGACTGCTTTTGAATAAAATGAGTTCCCCTGCTCCAGCCCTCTGCCTGGCCAGCCCTCAGTATCAGAGAAGCTCTCCCGCTTTGCAGATCTCTCTGCCCGCCCCCGACAGCTGCCCCCATAGCCCGTGCAGTATCGGATGCGTGGGGCTCATCCGTGTCCCTCAGTTCTGTGCTCCAGGCCATGTCCTTGACATGGGGTGTCGGGCACATAGATTGAGATCATGTGTTCACTGAATGAACCATGGGGCATAGAGGCACACACAACCACTTGAATCCTGACTGCGTCCCCCGCTTCTCATGCAGTGAACTTGGATCTGAAGGTCACAGGTCCCCGTGATTACCCAGCACTTCTCTCCTGCCCGCCATTGCAGTAGCAGTCCAAAGAGACTTCTCCCATTCAGAAGAGGCTTCTCCAGTTCTTCACTGGGGGTGCCAAGCTCCTACTGGCAAGCTAACTAGTGCCACTTCGTTTGACTCTTTCCCTCCCTTCTTCCCTCCCTGCTCCTTTTCACTTCACTTTTCTCCTCCTAAAATCTCCGGTGAATCACATGCTTGGGTCAAGTTGGCAGTCTGTGAGCTACACATGAGCACACCCACTACACCCCACTCTCTCCTGGTTCCTGCGTCACTCTCGTGGTGGGTTTAAGCTTCTCTTGGCGGAGGTTCGAGTATATGCTTGTTAGCAACAACCATAAAAAGGACTTGATGTTGACGGGGGAAGGCAGTGGCCCTCGAACCTCAGTGATGAGACTTGCATGTTACTGGATTCCCCCAGAGACCTACTAACTCAGGATGATTTTTATAAATTGAGATAAGATTCACGTAACATTATATTTACCATTTTCATGTGCACAATTCAGTAGCTTTTAGTGTATTCACAATGTTGTGCAATGGTCACCACTGCCTAATCCCACGACTTTACGTCACCCCCAGAGAAACCCAGAGCCATTAGCAGTCACTCCCCAACGCCCCGCCCATCCCCTGGAACCCCCTACCCTGCTTTCTGTCTCTGTGAATTTACTTATCATGGATATTTTATTTCATTTTATTTTTTGAGACAGTCTCACTCTGTCGCCCAGGCTGGAGTGCAGTGGTGCAAGCTTGGCTTACTGCAACCTCCACCTCCCAGGTTCAAGGGATTCTCCTGCTGAGGAGGAGAATAATTTTTGTATTTTTTGGTAGAGACAGGGTTTCGCCATGTTGGCCAGGCTGGTCTCAAACTCCTGACCTCAAGTGATCCACCTGCGTTGGCCTCCCAAAATGCTGGGATTACAGGCGTGAGCCACCACACCCGGCTCAGACACTATATGTGACATGTTCTGTCCGGCTGCTTTCACTTGGCATATGGTTTGTATCCACACTGTGGCGTTAGAAGTACTTGATTCCTGTTCGTGGCTGAATAACATTCCCCTATGTAGGCCCCACATTTTGCTTATCCATTTATCAGTCCATGGAATTTGGGTTGTTTTCACTTTCTGGCTATTATAATAATGCCGCTGTGAACATTTATGCACAGGTTTTCATTTGTCTCGAGTGTACACCTTGGAGTGGAATTGCCAGGTCACATGGGAACTGTACGTTTAAATTTTTGAGGAACTGCCAAACTGTTTTCCACTGTGGCTGTGACATTTTATATTCCCACCGGCCATGTACCAGGGTCCAGTTTCCCCACAGCCTTTCCAAAGTTTTTTGGGTGTTTTTGTGTTTTCATTTGTTTGATATAGCTACCTTAGTGGATGGGAAGTGGTATCCTGTAGTTTTTGTTTGCATTTCCATAACGACTAACGCTATTGATCACTTTTCATGTGCTTCTTAGCCATTCACATATTTCCCTTGGAGCAAAACCTATTCAAATCCTCTGCCCATGTTTAAATTGGGTTGTTTGTCATTCGTGGCTGAGCTGCAAGAGCTCCTAGTGTTCTGGATACTAGACTCTCACCAGATATGTGACTTGCTCTTTTTTTTCCCACTGTTAGTTGTCATTCATTTTTCTGGTGCTGTTTTCGATATAGAGAAGAACTTCATTTGAGTGAAGTCCAGTTTCTCTTTTTCCTTTCGTTGTTTGTGCTTTTGGCGTCCTGTTTCAGAAACCAGTGTCTAATCCACGGTCACGAAGAATTACACTTCTGTTTTCCTCTAAGTGTGTTTTAGAGTTTTCGCGCTTATATTAAGGTCTTTGATCTAGTTTGAATTAATTTTTATATATAGTGCGATGCAGGGGTCTCTCTTGGTCCATTCAGCGTTGCTATAAAGGAATACCTGTGGCTGGCTAATTCATTTTAAGAAGAAGGTTTGCTTAACTCGTGGTTCTGATGTCTGGAAACGTTCAAGATCGGGCATCCGCTTCTGATGAAGGCCACAGGCTGCTTTAGTCATGGCAGAAGACGGCACGGAGCTGGTGTGTGCAGAGACCACACAGAGAGGAAGGAAGCAAGGGTTAGGGGTGCCAGGCTCGTTCAACAGCCAACTCTGCAGGGCGAGAACTCACTCATTACCATGAAGACACCACCCAGCCATGCGTAAGGGATCCACCCCCATGACCCAAACCCCTTCCAGCAGGCCCCACCTCCAACGCTGGGGATCAAATTCCACTGTAAGATTTGGAGGCCAAAATCCAAACCATAGAAGGTTCAACTTTATTTTTTACATGTGGATAACCATTTGTTGGAGATATTATTATTCCTCCACTGAACAGTCTTGACAACCTTGTCAAAAATGAATTGACCATAGATCTATGGGTTCATATCTGGACTTTCGATTCTGCTCCATTAATTTTTACCTCTCCCCTTTGCCAATGCTACACTCTGGATTGCTGTAGCTTTATACTTAGTCTGAGTAAGTAGTCATGTACTAGTGCACACTCGCATTACTATAAAGGAATACCTGAGACTGGGTAATTTATAAGGAAAGAATGTTTAATTAGCTCATGGTTCTGCAGGCTGCAAAGGAAGCATGGTGCTAATGTCTCACCAGCTGCTGGGGAGGCTTCAGGGAGCTTCCAGTCATAACAGAAGGCAAAGGGGGAGCAGGCACGGTAATGGTAAAAGCAGGAACAAGGTTGAGGGGTAAGTATCACACACTTTTAAATGAACAGAACTCATGAGAACCCACTATTTCGAGGACGGCCCCAAGAGGATGGCACTGAGCCACGAGAAATGCACTCCTGTGATCCAGTCACCTCCCAGCAGGCCCCATCTCCAACACTGGGGATTACATTTCAATATGAGAGTTAGGTGGAGTCATGTAATAAAATTGTATCAAGTAAGTTTGAGCCCTCCGACTTTGTTCTTTGTCAGGATTGTCTTGGCTACCTTGCATTTCCAGTGGAATTTTAGGGTCAACTTGTTAATGTCTTCAAAACAATTACTGGGATTTTCGGACGATTGGATTGACTCTGTTGATGAATTTAGGGAAGATTGCCATCTTAACAATATTGAGTCTTCAATACATGAACATGGGATGTCTTTTCATTCACCTAGTCTTAAAATGTCTTCCACCAATGTTTGTAGTTTTCAGTGTCCAAGTCTAAGTCTTTCCTCTCCTTGGTTAAGTTTGTTCCTAAGTATTTTATTCTTTCTGATGCTCTTATAAATGGATTTTTAACTTCCTTTTCTGATTCTGCACTGCTCTTGCATAGAAATACAACTGATTTTTTTATATTGATCTCATGTCTTGCAATTTTGCTAAACCCATTCTCATAGTGGTGTGTGTGTGTGTGTGTGTGTGTGTGTGTGTTAAGATTTTCTGTATATAAGATCATAAGATCAAGTCATCTGAAAATATACTTTTACTTCTTTCTTTTGAGTCTGGATGCCTTTTCTTTCTTTCTCTTGCCTAATTTTTCCGACTAGAATTTTCAGTACAATGTTAAGTAGAACTGATGAGAGCAGGCATTTCAGTCTTGTTCCTGGTCTGAGAGGGAAAGGATCCAGTTTTTCACTGCTGATGAAGTTAACTGAGTTTTTCCTATGTGGACTTTGTCATGTTGAGGAAGTTCTCTTTTAGTCCTAGTTATTTAGGTTTTCTTTAAATCATGAAAGGATGTTAGACTTTGTCAAATCCCCTTTCTGCATCTATTGAAATTATCACATTTTTCCCTTCATCCTATGAATATGTATATATTAATTTTTGTGTGTCATGCCACCCTTGTATTCCTGTGATAAATCTCTATGATAAATGATCACATGGCCATCATATACAATCCTTTTAATGTGATGCCGGATTTATTTTGCTTGTGTTTTCTTGAGGATTTTTGTCTCTGTTGTTGTTGTTGTTGTTTTTGAGATGGAGTCTCGCTCTGTTGCTCAGGCTGGAGTGCAGTGCGTGATCTTGGCTCATTGGAATCTCCACCTCCCAGGTTCAGGCAATTCTCCCTGCCTCAGCCTCCTGAGTAGCTGGGATTACAGGCACCCACCACCACACCAGCTAATTTTTGTATTTTTTAGTAGAGACAGGGTTTTGCATGTTGGCCAGGCTAGTCTTGAACTCCTGACCTCAGGTGATCTGCCTGCCTCAGCCTCCCAATGTGCTGGGATTACAAGTGTGAGCCATTGTGCCCAGCCTTGCCTCTGTTTCTATCAGGGTTCTTGGTTTGTAGTTTTCTTTTCCCATGATGTCCTTGTCTCCTCAGAGAATGGTTATGAAGCATTCCTTCCTCTTTGGTCTTTTGACAAGTTTGAAAAGGATTGGTATTCATTCTTTTTTAAATATGTGGTAGAGTTTGCCAGTGAAGCCATCTTGTCCTTGGAATTTTGTTGGGGAAAGTTTTTTTATTACTAATTTAATCCTTCTTTGTTATAGCTCTATTCAGATTTTCTATTTCTCCCTGAGTCAGTTTGGTACTTACATGTTTCAAGGAATTTGTTCACATCATCCTCAATATTTAATTTGCTGGTATGCAACTGTTCATGGATTGACCCTTTATCATTACATAATGTCCTTCTTTGTCCCTCACAACAATTTTTGCCTGAAAACCTATTTTGTCAGACATTGGCATGGCCACTCCAGCTCTTCTTCTTTTTCTTTTTATTTTCAAGGTATTTCTCTTTAAATATAAAGAGATTCTTATATGGACATTATATGCTTGGATTATGGTTTTTGTTGTTGTTATTGTTTTTAGTCTATTAAGCCAATCTTTGTCTTTTAATTGTTGAGTTTAATCCATTTACATTTAAGGTGACTCTTGATTAGGAAGGACTTCTGCTAGTTTGCCATTTCTTCTCCCTGTGTCTTACATATTTTTTGTTCTTCTGTTGCTGCCTTCTTTTGTGTTAAATAGACATTTTTCCAGTGTGCCA
This sequence comes from Callithrix jacchus, assembly GCF_049354715.1. Lineage (NCBI taxonomy): Eukaryota > Metazoa > Chordata > Mammalia > Primates > Cebidae > Callithrix > Callithrix jacchus. Next base: position 122,115,648 of record NC_133514.1, read on the forward strand.
TTTTAATTCCCTTGTGGTTTCTTTTGATGGCCAGGCTGGTCTTAAACTCCTGGCCTCAAGAATCTGCCAACCTCACCCTCCCAAAGTGCTGGAATTACAGGTGTGAGCCACCATGCCTGGCCTCTCTCTTTCATTTTTGAAGGACATACAAATTTCTTGGTTGACAAGTTTTTTTTCCCTTTCAGTTCATTAAATATGTCATCCCACTGCCTGCTGAGGAAAAAGATTAACTACTAATCTTACTGAGGCTCCACCATATATGATAAGTTGCTCCTCTCTTGCTGCTTTCAAAATTCTCTCTCTCTCTCTCTCTCTCTCTCTCTCTCTCGGCTAATTTTTGTATTTTTAGTAGAGACAAGTTTTCACCATGTTGGTCAGCCTGCTCTTGAACTGCTGACCTCAGATGACTCATCTGCCTTGGCCTCCCAAACTGCTGGGCTTACAAGTGTGAGCCACTGTGCCTGTCCAGTCTGTCTTTAGACAGCTTGATTATGGTGTGTCAGTGTCGATGTCTTTGAATTTACCTTACTTCGAGTTTGTTGAATATCTTAGACGTGTAATGTTTTCATCAAATTTGAAGTGTTTTTTTAAACCATTATTTCTTCAAATATTCTTTCTTTCCTGTTCTCTTTCCTTTTGGGACTCTCACTATGCAAAAGTTGGTACATCTGATGGTATCCCACAGGTCTCTTGGGCGCTGCTCAGTTTGCTTCGGTTATTTTCTTTCTGCTGCTCAGATAGGATACTATGAAATGATGTATCTTCAATTTCTCTGATTCTTTCTTAAGCCTGTTCATATCTGCTGTTGAGATCCTCTAATACACTTTTCATTTCAGCTATTATGCTTTCAACACATAATTTCTATCACTTTTTTAATAACTTCTCTTTATTGATATCCTCTGGTGAGACGTCGTTCTCACAAATTACTTTAGATCTTTGAAGATATTAAATACAGCTTATGTGACGTCTTTTTCCAGTGAATCCAATATCTGGGCTTTTTCAGGAATATTAGTTGCTTTTTCCTGTCTATGAGTTACACTTTTATATTCTTTGTAAGCCTTGTAAATTTGTGTTGAAAACTGTAGATTTTTAATAAGTGACAGTTCTGGAATCAGACTCTTCCCTCTCCCCAGGATTTTTTTGTAGCTACTGTGGTTTGTCTAGTAACTATTCTTTGTCTTATGTGGCCCCTGATGTCTCTGTTCCAGTAGCTTAGTGGGCAGCAAGTGATTGGACATAGATCCTTAAATGTCTGGAATAAAAACTAAAACTTGTTTTTGCAGATGGGCTGTGTGTGTGTCTTGGGGCCACCTTCAGCATCAGCCAGGCTGGTCAAACCTCTGTCTTATCACCTCCTGCTCGCAGAATCTGAAGGACAGCCAGAAAAGTGACTTTTGGGACTTCTCCGGCCTTTCCCAGCATGTGCACACCCCACCATGTGCGTGCCCTTCCGCATTCTCAGGAATTTGTTGGAACTTTTTCACGCCCTTATTTCCCAAATCATCTCATTCCCCAGCCTTCCATCCCAAGCTTTGTGTTAGGCAATGGTCCTAACTCTCATCCATTGCCTCAGGCAGCAATAGCTAAAACACTTTCCTATAAACGTTTTCTGACAAAAACTGCCCAGGTGGCTGCCTTTGCACTGAGGGATTTCCAAGTTACAGGAGATGAAGGCAGGCCCTTTGAGCAATCCTCTATGGAGCCACAATAATTACGATCCTTAGTGAATGAGGCCTGTCCGTCTCCTCCCAGTGCTGGTGCTGGTAGCGGGAATGCAGACTGCTACTTTCGAGACCTCCGCGGAGCGGGGGTGCAGGGTCTGTGAAACGGCCAAAGCCGTTTGTTGTTATTGTGACCAAGTCTCAGCTATTCTTCCTCAGTGTCCCATGGGTGATGCAAGCTTTTGGTTAGTTTCCGGAGTCCCAAAAAACTTGACTCTCGACGGTTTTTTCCCAGGTTTTTCACTGTGTTAAGGTAGGGATGGACTTCCGGAGCTCCTTACCCTGCAGTCTCTCCGCCTGAGTAGGGTCCCCTTCGTGCTCTGACGTGGCTGGTCCGCGGCGCACAAACTAAACGGGGGCTGCGTCTCTCCCTCCAGACATCGCGACGGCCTTACTGGTCGGCGGGGTCCGTCCTGAAACATCTGGCTCTTTTCAGTTTGCATCGATTTGTCAAAACTCCGTTGGACACTTGTTCCAGGCCCATAGTTGGAGAACACCCGGCTGTTCTCTTGGCGATAACTCAAGGCCAGGTCGCCACTGGGCGGGGTCCCCGGACGCCTGAGGCGCCCCCGCGGGAACCAGGCGCAGACGTGGGGCCTTCGCAGGAGCGGGAACGGGAGCGGGGCGGGCGGAGGGGCCGTGGTTCCGTGCCCGCCCAGAGCCTGGATCCCCGCGGGCGGACGCGCTCCCCAGCTCAGCTCTCGCGGCCCTAACGCGCTCCGTTCCGTTTGCAGGCGCGGCCTCCTGAGCCCGGCGGGAGCCCCTGGGTCCGTCCGGTCCCGCGCATGGAGCCATGGCCCTGCTCCCCGGGCACGCGGAGCCTCCTGGCGGCGGCGCTGTGGGCGGTACGGCCCGCGCCCGGCACGTCATCATCAACGTGGGCGGCTGCCGCGTGCGCCTGGCCTGGGCCGCGCTTGCTCAATGCCCCCTCGCGCGCCTGGAGCGCCTGCGCGCCTGCCGCGGCCACGACGAGCTGCTGCGCGTGTGCGACGACTACGACGTGAGCCGCGACGAGTTCTTCTTCGACCGCAGCCCGTGCGCCTTCCGCGCCATCGTGGCGCTGCTGCGCGCGGGGAAGCTGCGGCTGCTGCGGGGCCCGTGCGCGCTGGCCTTCCGCGACGAGCTGGCCTACTGGGGCATCGACGAGGCGCGCCTGGAGCGCTGCTGCCTGCGCCGCCTGCGCCGCCGCGAGGAGGAGGCGGCCGAGGCGCGCGCGGAGCCGGCGGAGCGCGGGGCGCAGGGGAGCCCGGCGCGCGCCTTGGGGCCCCGGGGGCGGCTGCAGCGCGGCCGGCGGCGCCTGCGCGACGTGGTGGACAACCCGCACTCGGGGCTGGCGGGCAAGCTCTTCGCCTGCGTGTCCGTGTCCTTTGTGGCCGTCACGGCCGTGGGCCTCTGCCTGAGCACCATGCCGGACATCCGCGCCGAAGAGGAGCGGGTGAGCACGGGGCGGGGACGGGGTGGGGACGGGGCAGAGCTGGGGCTGGGCTGCGGGTTAGTGAAGCGGGAGGAGGGCTGAGCTGGAGGCGCCTGGGACGGAGGAAGCACCACTGGTGGTGGCCTTGGCAAACCCCACCCCCCCAGCGGGAGACAGCAGAGGCTCCAAGTTAGGTTGGGTTTCAGGACGCAGCATCGGTCCATAGGCCTCCGCCAGAAACTGCTCTGCTCGTCAGACCCTCAAAGTTTGAACAACATGGAGCTAAAATATTGGGTATCTAGGGCCTAGAGAATTGTGAGACATTTGGTCATTGTGGACCAAGGAGACCCAACCACATTGTTCCAGGGCTGGAGGACAGTGCCAGGGCCAGGCAGGCTTCTGGCTATGGAACTGAGGTCTGGGTGCTGAGAGGTCTGGGTGCTGGGAGGTCTGGGTGCCAGGGTCTGGGTGCTGAGAGGTCTGCGTGCCAGGGTCTGGGTTCTGGGAGGTCTGGGTGCCAAGGTCTGGGTGCTGGGAGATCTGGGTGCTGACAGATCTGGGTGCTATGTTATAGGGTCCAGCCCTGCTGAGTCTAGAGGGTATTCTCTACGGGTGCAGAAACGAGAGACTGTAGAAATAAAAACACAAGACACTGAGATAGAGAGGTAAAAAGTTTGGGCCCAGGGGTCCACTACCACCCACTGCACGGAGTCCCAGTAGTGGACCCAAGTGCCTGGACACTCTGACTTTTATTGGGTACAAAGTAGGGGTCGGGAGAATAGGGTGAGTTCAAGCAAATCACATGGCTAAGGAACAAAGGGGCCGAGACTTTCAAGTAGCCGAGGAAGGGGACAGCGAGATGCGTCAGCACTGTATGCTGCGCTTGCCAAGTAAGAACAAAGGCGCCAAAAATAATGCTACTTCTTACTGTCTTCAAAAGAGGAACCAGGTGCACACGTAGGGAGCGAAGGCAGACACTGGCCTATATAGCACAGCACCACGGAGAGACAGTCAACCCCCGGGTAGCTGCGGGTTGGGCTGACTGATATCAGTCCTTCCACGATAGCTCAGGGGAGTCGAGTGTTCTCTGACCTGCCCAAGGACAGGAATGTTCCCTTCCAAGGTCTGCTGAGTAGCCGGTGCTTCCCCGAGCACTGGCGCTACTGCAGAGCCTTTAGATGCCCTCCAGCAACCCGTATGCAAGTGTGACAGAGGGCTGGCTTTCGGCATTCACCACCAGTCAGTGTTCCCCAGGTATTAACGCTCTTGCCTCCTGGCCACATTCCGTAGCATTTCTCATCAGTCGCTAACCACAGTGACCTAAAGTTCCTAAGTATGCATAAAGCACAAGAAGCCTTTAATCAAGGCTTAGTATTCGGTAAGACTAATATCTCGTCACTCATGATACTTCATATTCAATAAGATGAATATCCAATCACTCATGTTACTTACTCCTAACTAGAGTCTTTTTTGTACATCAGACAGGAACTGGCTGAGGCTTCAGTCTCCTGCTTTGGCACTTATGAGACTTTACTCCCACACTGGGAGGCCTGGGTGCTAAGAGGTCTGGGTGCTGAGTGGTCTGGGTGCTGAGTGGTCTGGGTGCTGAGGTCTGGGTGCTGAGTGGTCTGGGTGCTAAGAGGTCTGGGTGCTGAGTGGTCTGGGTGCTGAGGTCTGGGTGTGGATCTTCCTGCCTCTCTCCTGGACTTCCTGCCCCATCCATCCTGTCCCCACTAACCTGATAAGACCTGTGCAGAGTGTGTGTCATTGTGGATCAAGCTCTGTTACCATGAGGAGGCAGGAGAAGACGAAAACTTGCCAGTGTGTGTCATGGAACGTTCTGGAAGTGTCTGGGGAAGGACTATGAGCACCAAGCCCTAGGCCTGGGAGTTTGTGTTGTCGGAGTGGTGGGATATCTGGACGAGGGGCCATGACTGTGTCTGAACAGACATAGCTGGGTATTACTCTGGAAAAATCTCCCTGCATTTTCGGATGGCCACACCAGGAGACAGAGCACCCCATCAGGGTGGGGCTCGGGCACCCCTCCCCTCAGCACTGGCCTCCCTGGACTGCATGGAGGCCCCTGCACTCCTAACAGGGTAGAGCACCCACCTTCAGCACCGCAGACCCTATGGCCGCCTGGGGGACACCTTGTCATTGAAAGGCACAGCAAGGAGCTGAACTGACCCAAGGCCGTGGTCCCAGTGCAGATTTGAGGTCAGTGTAGATTTGGAAGCCACGTGCTGCCACACAGTCTGGTTGTCTGGCGTCCGGGCTGCCTTCCCCAGTCATCCTCATGAGGTCCAGGTCCTGATTATGCTTCCAAAAGGCCCCCAAGTGTTTGGATATCCTCGGGCGGATGTCCAGGAGGAAACATTCATTTGTGTCACGTTAGAGAATCTGAGAAGTTTGGGCTGCTCCAGCTACAGAAGTCACCCCAGGAACACCAGCCCTAGCCCTTGCTGTGTACCCCAAAACCCCAGATCATCCTGATGTGCGCCCCTACATCGGTTGTCCCGGTAAGAAGCAGTCGCCCTCCGCGTGGGGCCTGGTGACACGTGTCCCAGTGTTGCAGCTGCTGCAGCTGACCAAAGGCCTCAGTAATTGTTGTGTGGGTGAAGAGCCGAGCAGGATGGTTCTCACCCCCGTCCTAAGGGAGTATTCCAAAGCATGCGAATTGACACGTTAGTGACGTCACAAAACCAGAAGCCAGGGCACTTCCGAGCGTCCAGCTAGGGGCTAGTTAAGGATGTCACCTCCTGTCCACTTGACTGATGGGATGTGGGGAACGGTAAAATGGTGCTTCCCACGAAAATCGCTCAGCCTCACTTATAATTAAATACATGCTGAATCCGAGACAGTGCAAGCCCCTGCCCAGCTCAGGCCTCAGACGAGCTGAGTCGCTGGCTGACCGTCCCAAGCTAGCCACCGAGGGTCGGCGGTGGGACTCTAACCCCGTGCTCCCTGGAGAGCACACTGGTGCAAGCGCTTCGGTGCTGTTTGCCAGAACACGAGTTCTTGAGAAATAGGAGCTGGTGTTACTGACAAAATGTGAGCTCTCTGATGAGATCAAGTCCAGCTGCTACACAGGGTTGGCTTCTGCAGGGTTTCCTGCATGCACTGTGCTGTCCGCGGTGCAGGAGTGGGGGTGCAGGAGCCATGAGCACCCTACACACAGCTCTGCAGACACTGGGAAGACCCCAAGCCAGACTCTAGCCAGGACAGCCTCCCAGGGTCTCCTGGGTGCCTCAGAGAATTTGGGAAGTCCAGGGCGCAGGTTGGTTTCAGTGCCTGCCCCCTGCTGAGTCTCCTGCCCCTGGACTGTGACCCGGATGGGGGCAGCAGCTGCCTGTGGGGAAATGCCTGGTCCACTGCAGACAGTGGGTGCTGAAGAAGTAGGAAATGGTATCACTGCCTCTCGGGAGGAAAAAGGCTCACATTCCATCCACCATCCCTTCTTTATTTGGCAAACTCTGCAGAAAAGTTGCCGTTCTAACCGTTTTAAGCTCCCAGTTGAGGGGCACTAAGCCGTTCGCTGCTGGGGGGCAGCCGTCACCACCACCATCTTCAGGACTTTTCCATCTTCCCAAACTGAAGCTGTGTCCCCACAAAACATGGACTCCCCACCCCAGCCCTGGCGCCTCTGTCTGCTGCTGTGTCCAGGGCTCTGAGGACTCCAGGGACCTCCTGAAAGTAGAATCACAGTCTGTCCTTCCGTGACTGGCTTATTAAGGTTCATCCACGTGCTAGCTCGTGTCCAGGTTTTCTGACTTCTTATGGCCGAATAATATTCCATGGCACAGATGCACCTCTCGGCCCTCCTCTGCCTTCCACCAGAGACTTTGTAGTTTGGGCCTGGTGGGCAGAGCTGCAGACGGCCTCAGCCCAGGGCACCAGAGCCCACAGTCCTGAAGTAGCAATAATGTTAATAATGGTTAGACCTGATTAGCAGGGACATCTGGCTAAATAAGAAGCTATTGTACGTGGGCATTAAGCCGGATGCAGTGGTCACACCTGTAGTTCCACCACCTCAGGAGGCTGAGGCCGGAGGAGCACAGCAGGTTGGGAGTTGGAGGCCCGCCCGAGCAACATAGGGAGACTCCATCACTACAAAAATGTAGCCAAGTGCAGTGGTGCGTGCCTGTGGTCCCAGCTACTCGGGAGGCTGAGGTGGGGGGATTGCTTGAGCCCAGAGATTCAAGGCTGCAGTGAACCATGATTGTGTCAACGCGCTCCAGCCTGGGTGACAGACCAGACCCTACCTCAAAAAACAACAAATGTGGGTGTTGCTGAGGACAGCTGCTGGGAGGACACCCGCTGGGAGCACAGTCAGCAGTCATCCTTCGTGCTCCCTGTTGCTACAAAACAAACTGCTTAGCTTCAGACAACAGCTTCATTCTCTGACAGCTCTGCTGGGCAGAAGTCCACAGTGGGGGTCCTGGGGTGAAAATCAAGGTGTGGCAAGGCCAGTTCCTTCTGGAGGCTCCAAGGGAGCCTTTTTCTGCCTGTTTCACTTGTGGGGGCCATGGGTGCGTGGCCCCTTCCCCTGACTCTGGAAGCAGGACTCTGTCCTCTGCTTCCCTGTGTTGCCTCCTCTCACCTCCAGCATCCCCTCCTATGGGGACATCCTGAGGACCCTGAGCCCACCGGCCACCCAGGACCATCTCCCATCTCAGGGTTCTCGGCTCAGTCCCACCTGCACCTGCAGAGCCCCTCCCGCCTGTGAGGTGTTGCATTCATGGGTCACGGGCACCAGAGCGTGGACCTCTCTAGGACCATTATCCAGCCTACCACAGTCATGAAGGCACGCAAGCCTGAGCTCTGTGCTGCAACCCCAGGCTGAGGGCTGCTGGGTTTGCCATGCATCCCACATTGGCAAATCAGCTCCCGATGTGCCCGACACACATCTGCCATCCTCCCTGACACCTGGGAGTCGCCAGGGTCCAAGCACCCGGAGGAGGGGGCATGCATGCCACAGCTCGGTGCTGCTGTCTGGGGCTGGAGGAAGCCTAGGTGTATTTGTATGCAGCCTCTTAGAGTGCTGAAGCCACGTTGTCTCATTGCCCCATGGCGCCCAGCTCCTGGTGGCTCTGTGAGGCTGTGAAGCCCTGTGCTGGTGGGACCCAGCTTTTCAGGCTGCTTTTTAGCCATGGCGTAGACATTTAAATCCAGGCTGTAGGGACAGAACGGGCCTGAGGTCAGAGCTGGAGTGGGAGTTGTCACCTGTTCCCAGCTGGCTGAGGCTGAGCCAGGCAGGACCTCCCACCTCCGGGCCCAGCCATGTGGGCTGGTGGCACCGCCTGCGCTTCCCGTTGCCCTTGTGGGGCCTCCAGGAAGTCTGTGGCCTCTCGGAGTTTAGGCTGTGGACAGCTGTTGGAGGAGGCCACACCACCTCTCTGCTCCCAGGCAAGGCCCCCACACCGCAGGTGCCCCATGAACATATGGACGGGATCACTGGCTTCAGCTGCCATCGGCCCTAATAGCCACAGGATAATTGGCGGGGAGCAGTGTCTCTTGAGAAACGTGTGTCTGGGGTGAAATTAGGTGATGATTGTAACGATGTGTGGTTTGGTGTCTCGTGGGCTCTGTTGGCTTCCTGCCAGTGGATGTGGCCTGGTGACACGCACCTTGAAGATCTGGACACTGTGGAGAGATGGGCGCCGGCGGCAGTGTCCGTGCCCACAGAGCTGCATGCTCCCTCTGTGCCAGGGGCTGCCGTGCAGCTTGGTTGGTGCGAGCACCCGCGGGCTGGCTGGAGGCCAGAACAGGCCGTGCGTCCTCCCGCTGGAGACCTGCCTGCTGGCCCACCCGCCGTCCGTGGAGGTTTGTGGCTGGAGGTTGTTTTTAAAATCCATCGCTTCCTCGTACATTCAGGCTGATTCTTGGCTCTGTGAATTGATTTTTTCTTTTAAACTCACATAATTAAATTAAGACTAGTATAATTAGTTATAGATTTCATGACTAGGATTTGAAGCACTGAACTCACTGAGAACATTTTTGCAACAGCTTTAAAAACTGGTGGCCAAGTTTCTTCTGCATGTGGGTAGACATCGCAGATGCCAAGTTGTGTGGCCTTGCAGAGCGAGAGCTTTGCAGATGCCAGGTTGTGTTGACCAGGGTTCTCTGGAGGTGCAGGATGAAAGGGCGTGGCCTAGAAAGGGGTTGATTGGCAGGCGTCGGCTCACCCGGTCCTGGAGGCTGGGAGGCCCCACACTGCAGTCAGCACACAGGAGACCAGCAGAGCCCAGGTCTGAGCTCCAGCCCAAAGACCAGCACCGGGAGACCAGGAAGAGCTGTGGTTTCCATCGAGCCTGAGGCCAGGCAGGAGGATTCCCTTTCACTGGGGAGGGTCAGGCGCAGGCCTCCATGTTCCGCTGTTGGGGTGTCTGTCCACCTGCACCTGCGTGAGGCTGAGCCCTGCCAGCTAACAAATCGTACTTCCCGGCAGCACAAAACGTGGTCACATCTGTCGCATCCTATCCTTGTGAGACCCTTGGCGCCCTGACTGGCTGCGTGGCAAGGGCAGGACGGGGGCATGGCAAGTCCTCGCCTGGCTCTACAGCTGCAAGCAGAGTTGTCCCGGACCTGAGCACCAGGTGGCAGGTTCTGCGTTCAGAGCTGATTTCTTCAGAAAGAGCAGGCAGAGGGGCTCCCTAGGGCAGCTGCACGGGGCTGCAGCCCCTTCCCATCCATGAGGTATAACAAGGGCTGTGTTAGGGCCATAGCAGATCCGAACTTAGGGATCTTGGTAATCATCTGACCCCCCCGTCTTGGAGCAGCGTCCAAGTGGGCAGTGCAGGACCAGCCTGTGGCCCTCCCACATTCCAGGAACCTCCTGTGCGTGCCATCAGTGTCCACCCAGGGGCAGGAGAGGATGGGGCAGGCGGCCGCTGTGACGCCCTGGCAGAGCCGCTGCTTCCGTCTGCATCCCATCAGCCTGGACATCTGCAGCGCAGAGGGGTGGGCAGCACCATCCTAACCTAGAGGCCACAGGCCCAGGCCGAACCGTGGCTGTGCTTTACCAGGGAGACAGGTTCTGGTCCACAGCCACTGCCACCACAACATTGGCAGCAGCAGACCCCTGCCAACACCAGGCGGGGACCCTCAGCAGGTGTGTCACAGGGCCGCAGGGTGCCGCTGGGCCGAGCTTGGGAGGCAGGCAGGGCCCAGTGATGGCAGCGCTCCTGTGCGTGTGGCCGGCTGCCGACCCTGGCAGCCCTCAGCGCCCCGTTGAGGGATTGGAGACACCAAGGAAGCTCGAGGAGGCCTGGAAGCCCACTGGGCATGGATGAAGATAAAGTGCTGCGTTTTCTGCTTTGCTTCCTGCACAGATCTGATGGGGGAAATGGGTGATTTGTGCTTTGGATTATCACTTTAGTCTCTCTCACACACACACACACACACACACCCCTCAAATCCCTGATATAAACACTTCAATTTTCTGTGTGTGATGGAGTCCCACTCTGCCACCTATGCTGGAGTACAGTGGTGCGATCATGTCTCACTGCAGCCTCCACCTCCCAGGTTCAAGCAGTGCTCCTGCCTCAGCTTCCCAAGTAGCTGGGACTACAGGCTTGCCACCACACCTGGCTAATTTTTTGTATTTTTAGTAGAGATAGGGTTTCACCATGGTGGCCAGGTTGGTCTTGAACTCCTGACCTCAAACATTCCACCCGCCTCAGCCTCCCAAAGTGCTGGGATTACAGGCATGAGCTATTGCATCTGGCCAGTTCTTTTTCCATAAAATCCCTCCCAGGTCTCCGGTCTCTCTTCTTGCCGCAATATGAGGTACAGTCGAGAGCTGGCTCAGTTCTCAGACCCTGAGTGTGACTCGCACTCCCTTCCAGCTCTGGTTCAGACAGCAACAGGGCTTGAAACATTCTGTTCTGAACCTCGGCTTCCTCCTCAACCACATGCAGATTCTTCAGAACTGTTGAGATTAAGTTGAATAAGTGCATTGCTCTGGACAGCACTCCGCACACAGAATCAAACAGCGAGGTGTCTCCCCTTTTGAAAACCAGGAAACGGAAGCCTTGTGTGGCCCTGTGTGTGGCAGCCGTGGGGAGGGCTCTGTGGGGTGGGGGCCTCCGTGGGCTGCCCTCCTGTAATGATAGTAGTTGTTGGTCTGTAGAGACAGCCAGGAGGCTCACAAAGGGATCCGCTAGGAAGAAGCCAGGCAGCTCCGTGGGGGGGCCCGGGTGCAGGAGGGGTGCAGGGCAGGCCAGGGTGGTTTTGGGAAAGGCACCACCCAGGCAGGAGAAAGGGAATGTGTGTTCTTGTTTCGTGGTCCCAGGCTTGAGGGTGTGGCCCTGGCTGGGGACTGTCCTCTCTGCTCAGTATTTCCCGCTCCATCCGGATCACTCAGGAGACTGTTTCTTCTTCTTGGACTCTCCTGGGCTGTTGTTCTGTTCACGTTCCCCCTGTTGCTCACATGGCTGGCCTGCAGCGCCACTCCAGCTGCCCTCCCCCCCAGCAGCCTCCCCAGATCCTCCGTGTGGCCACCGGCCCCTCTGAGCACATCCAGGCCCATGCCTGGTGTGTGCAGCTATAAGGGACGTCCAGGAGTCCTGCCCTAGCTGTCCAGCCGTGAGCCCTGGGCAGGAGCATTTTCCCGGGAGCACAGCACACCCCATGTCCTCAGTGTCTGTTCGCAGCATCTGAGCTTCAATTTGGAAAGCAGGAGCCTTGGAGGAAAGCAGGGGAGGCTGCGGAGCCGCCCTGGTTAGAGCTGGCCACGACAGTGTCTGCTGAGCTGCCTTCCGTACTTGGCTGGGAGACGCCTGGGAGTCTGGGGGAGTGGATTTAGCCTGAAGAAGGCAGTGGCTGCGGGCCGAGGTCCAGACTGTAACATGTGCAGGCCTCGCTGCTGAGGGGACGTCGTTGGCAGTGACGTGCCCATGCCGCAGAGGCCACTAAAGAGTCAGACATGTTTCTAGCAGCTTCAGGGCCCTGACAGGGACGTCCCTAGGGCGGCCTCCTACTCCAGCACGTCCCACTGGGAACAACCGATCCGGTACAGCCTCAGGTCGGGCTTGAGGGCAAGAGGCCAGGCAGGTGCCGCTCTCCTGACAGCCTTGGGAATTCTCGGCCCTCAGAGCTCCACCTGCCTCTCCCTATCACAGGCTGAGGTGGGGATTCTGCTCCTGAACTGCATTTTGTTGGCAGATTGAAGAAAAGCTATGTAACCAGCACAATCAGCCGCCTTCCTCTATGCCATTAGTCAGAAAATTTAGTGGAAAAGCTTTTCTGGTCATCACAATAACCAAAATATGAAAGACTTAGGAAGAATCTTAGCAAGAGAGGTTGTGTGTCTACCAGCAGGAGAGGGGGAGAAATGAGTGAGCAGTGCACACCTGTCCCGAATGGGGAAGCCAGTCCCCAGGTTAACACACGCACTTACTGCACCCAGTGAGAGTCCCAGGGGGTATCTCGGACTCTCACAAATAGTCTTTAAAATCTAGAGACGTTGCAGGGAAGATGAGCGGGTGGACTCTGGGGAACAAGGAGAAGAGCGGGGCCCGCCCAGAATGATTATCTCCTGCTGCTCACGCTTCCCTGAAGCATGGTGGATTCAGAGGGCCGCCGTCTGTTTACAGGGAATTCTGAGGCTGGGTTTGGGCTGTGGTCGGCGTGCTCTGTCCTTGAGGCATCAGCTGGGGTCTCCAAGGTGGTGCCTGGTGGGTCTCTGCTCCCTCATCTCCAAGAGGCCAGCTCAGGCGCGGTGGTGGGAGAGCCTCCAGGGTACCAGGTCCCTTTCCAGGGCTCTGCCCGGGTCACACATGCTCCTGTCCGGCCAGGACTTCTGGTTCCCTCCTCCCCGCTTGCCATCCTTCATATGGTAGGAGGGGAGATCCTGGAGGGTGTCAGGAGAGGGGTGTCTCCCAGTACATGATGGGCTCCATGGAGACTGATCGGGCCGGAAAGCCACACCCCAGCAGGCCAGCCTCTGCAGCAGCCTCTGCCCTGTGGTCTCCCAGCCTGCATCTCCCCCAAGGCTGCCAGAGAAACTAGAACCTCTGTCCCCAAGGTGGGTCATAGAAGCCACAACCTCTTTTAAAGCCTGAATTATCCCTCTAACTTCCCACCTTTCTGTGTAAGACCTGGCCACGAGGAGATCTCTGCCCTGCTTGTCTGTTGGGGTCCTAATACCCCATTCCCGAGGGTCCTGCCGCATGCCAGGAGGAAGGGGTACTGCCCAGAGGCCAAGACAAATCTGAACAGATGGGCCCGAGGGCTCCCCAACACCACGAGCACAGACGGCCCCGGGGGCTCCTTCAGTCCAACACCACGGAGCACAGACGGCCCCGGGGCTCCCTCAGTCCAACACCACAGAGCACAGACGGCCCCGGGGCTCCCTCAGTCCAATACCATGGAGCACAGATGCCCTGGGGCTCCCTCAGTCCAATCCCACAGAGCACAGACGGCCCGGGGCTCCCTCAGTCCAACACCACAGAGCACAGATGGCCCCGGGGGCTCCTTCAGTCCAACACCACGGAGCACAGACGGTCCCGGGGCTCCCTCAGTCCAATCCCACGGAGCACAGACAGCCCCGGGGCTCCCTCAGTCCAACACCACGGAGCACAGACGGCCCCAGGGGCTCCCTCAGTCCAATCCCACAGAGCACAGATGGCCCCGGGGCTCCTTCAGTCCAACACCACAGAACACAGATGCCCCAGGGGCTCCCTCAGTCCAATCCCACAGAGCACAGACGGCCCCGGGCCTCCCTCAGTCCAACACCACGGAGCACAGACGCCCCCGGGGGCTCCCTCAGTCCAACACCACGGAGCACAGATAGCCCCGGGGCTCCCTCAGTCCAACACCACGGAGCACAGACGCCCCCGGGGCTCCCTCAGTCCAACACCACGGAGCACAGACGCCCCCGGGGCTCCCTCAGTCCAACACCACGGAGCACAGATAGCCCCGGGGGCTCCCTCAGTTCAACACCATGGAGCACAGACGGCCCCGGGGGCTCCCTCAGTCCAACATCACGGAGCATAGATGACCCTGTGGGCCCTCCCTGGAAGCAAAACGCTTTGTATCTCCAGGCACAAGACAGGCACGAGTTAACCAGGGTCGGCAGGAAATTGACTGGCATGTCTGCTTCTGTGCAGATAATCCAGATGAGCACCTTCAGTTTCCATGCAAAGGACTGCGGCTGCTTTGGCACAGCTTGTTCCCTTGCAAGGATTTAATATTCTGCTCTTCTGTCTTCATCTGGCTGCAAGAGGCCTTTTCTGTAGATGATTGAAAAGAATAAACCCCAATTCACTTCAAAGTCAAACTGTTAGAAATTCACAGTAAAAGGAGTCGGTATTTTCTCTCAGGTACTTAGGGAGTGAAAGGATAAAGTCTGCTGAGTCGCTGCTGAACGAGTGACCCCGTCGGCGAGGCTGTGTCCCTCCAGGGGTCAGCTCCAGGCTCGCGGATGGGTTGGTGGAGGAGAGGAAGCATCCAGGAAATACACAGGCAGCAGCAAAGGGCCACAGGAGGCCGCGGATGTGACTAGACACTAAATAGACCTCAGACCCCAGCAGGGAAGTCCACGAGCTACGGGGTCCCTGCACGCTGGGCTGCTCCCCACCATCAGCGGTCAGGCAGGGCTGGCTGCCTGCTCTCAGGACCAAGTGCACCCGGCCCTTCCTGACCTCCTTGCTCTCACACCCCTGCCCCCCACCAAGAGTGACAGCACTCAGTTAGAATCAGCCTTGTTCCTGGCAGGCTGAAGCCATGCAATATTCTGTGAACTGAGAACAGAGGCCCAGGAGTACCCACACCAGTGTCTCTGGAGCCTCAGGGTGACAGGCGCAGCTGGAGCCATGGTTACTGGGGAAATGTGGCTGGGTCCTTCTGTTTACTGTCAGTAGGAAATAAAAGCAGTTTGGTGCCAGGGCAGACACCATGTCAGAGGAGACCTCGCCTTCTGAGAAGGGCTCCCAGCCCACTTAATTTCCCGAAGGCAACTGGTCGAGATCTTTTTGCCTGCCCAGCCTGCCCCCACGCCATCCTCTGCTGCCCTTGCCTACCAGGCTGCATGCGCACTCTGCCTGGCACCTGGGTTCCTGCGGCTGCATCCTGAGACTGTCGTCAGATGGCTGTCCCCATACTGTCCGTCCCACATTGCTATTCCCAGTGGCACCGGCGCTGCCGTGTGGTGTGGACGTGCCTGTCCTGCCCAATGGCCCTGTTGCTGGCGTGTGGTGTGGACACGCCTGTACTGTGCTGTGGTTCCCAATGGCCCTGTTCCTGCCGTGTGGTATAGATGCGCCCGTCCTGCGCCGTGGATCCCGATGGTCCTGTGCCTGCCGTGTGTGTGGACGTGCCAGGAAATGTGTAACTGCTTGGGAGGAAAAGCTGAACCCTCACTTGTCCCATTCCACATGGAGAGCCACAGGGAGGGTGCTGAGACTGCCTTGCTGGTCTTTTCCTATTTACACATATTTTCTAGTTGAGAATTCACTGTACATCCTGCCTGGGGACCGGCTTCTTCACAGCAGCAGAGAGGACGCTGGAGGCACCGAATGTCCCAGGGGCAGCCCTCATCGCAGCTTTGCTGGCTTCCTCCGCTCGGCAATACCGCAGTTCATTCGGCCTGCTCTCCTTCCATGCAGAACATTTCCGTTCCTGATTATTAGGGGCTTTTTGCTAATAAAAATATTACTTGTACTGAGGCTGGAATGGGGAAGAAAATAGGTGGTAAGCCCAGCTCCAGCCTCCCCCACCTTGGTACCAGCCCCTGGCCCCGTGCCACCTCTCTGGAGACCTGGATGTGAGGTCAGGCCCCTGGAGGGTGGTAGTGTGCCAGCTGCAGGAGGCATTGAGGGAGAACCTGCTCATGACCCCTCAGCCTTCCCTGCCCAGGATGCCTGCAGCCAGACCCCCAGCCCCGCAAGGGGCCGAAGGGCCAGTCTCTGGCAAAACTGAGCACCCCAAAGGGGAGAATGACATCAGCCAGCACTCCGGGCTGATGAAGGTCAGCACTGCCTGGACATTAGCAGTGAACCCAGTGGTTGGTAAGCCCCACCCAGGCCGCAGAGCCTCGTCCATCCCATGTTAGTGACCTCTCTCGAGGAAGGGAGGTGCATAGGGAAAGAGAGGAGCCTGTAGGAAGGATAGACATGGGCTTGGGGGAAACAGGAGTTATCATCAGGGATGCCAAGAGGGCAGAGCAGGGCTGCATCCATGAAACAAGAACAAGATGCCATGATAAAGGAACCCAGGGTGAAGAGGAGTTCTCAGAAGCTAAAAATGGGATTACTCTCATCAAAAAAGAAGTAGGACACACTTAGGAAAGAAGATACCACTCAAAGACAAAGATGAAAAGGCGGGGGAAAGATGCATCCCAGGGAGGCTAGTCCAGAAGTCCCACGCCAGCTGACCAGGGTTCCAGAACGGCGAGGCTGAGAAAGGGTGTCATGGCTCGGAGGGCGGCTCAGAATTCAAGACGGGATTATCCTGAAGGGGGCATGAATCCCCCACGCTGAATGGAAATGCGCTCATGCCAGGGTTTCTTATCCTGAAACTTCAGGGAAAAAAGAACATTCTAAAAGCTTCCACGGTGAAAGGGAAGGAACGAGGGCCCACTTCCACCAACGGCAGAACAGCAAGGGGCCCCTGGGTGCTGCTGGGCGGTGGCACTGCAGGAAGAACAAAACGTCCTGTAGTTCACAGTATGAATGCAGCAGTGCCAGCTGTTCATTTTAGTAGATGTAGAAAAGGCAGCTGACTAAATCCATATTCGTTCATGATTTTTTAAAAACCACTTTCAGCAATTTAGGAATAGAAGGGAATTTCCTTATCCCAATGGAGAACGTCTATCAAAAAAAACCTACAGCTAACAACATTCATCGCAAAAGACTGAGTGTTTTCCACTAAGATTGGGACCAACCCAAGGATGCCCACTCCCCACTCCTGCTCAGCACTGCGCTGTTGGAAGTCCTGGGCAGAGCAGTGAAGCAGGGAAGTAGGAGGCACAGGACTGGAAACAAAGAGAATAGAACTGTCTGTGTAGAAACCACAGAAAAGCTTAGAAAGATGAGAGAGTTTAGCAAGTCACAATAGAAATCGGTGTTTAAAAATCAATTATGTTTCTATATACTAGCAGTGAACAATTGGAATTCAAATTTTTTAAAGTTCATTAATAGCAACAAAAACCATGAAAGGCTTACATCCAAGTCTCACAGCCTAGGTCTAGGGTCCATCTATATGCTGAGAATCACAGAACCCGATGAAGGAAATCAACAGGCCTGCGGTGCTCACACACGGAGGACACGGCGTGACTAAGATGTCCGTCCTCCCTGTAATCCACCCCCAGATTCGGTGACACCCATTCAGAATTCCATTTTCTGCAGTTATTTACAAGCCAATTCTAACATCTTTATGGAAAGCACTAGGAACCATTTTGAAAAAGAACCAGTTGGAAGTCACACTGCCTACTTTCAAGATTTACTCTAAAGCCATCACAGGACGATGTGTCTGGGGGAAGGACAGCCGTGGGCTGTGGACACCGTCCGGAAATAGGGCCACACAAATGGGGCCAGCTGGCTTTTGGCAAAGTGAAAAGGCGGGACACCCAGAATCATCTTTTCAACAAATGGGGCTACAACAATTGAACATCCATATTTTTTTTTTAAAAGAAACAACCCATGCCTTACATTTTATACAAAAATTCAACTCAAGATGGACCATGGACCTAAACATAAAACATAAAATTTAAAAGTGTAACACTTGTCAAAAAAAACATAGGAGACGACACTTGCTAACGCACAGCGAGGAAGGGGTTCTTAGACGTGGCATCAGACAGCGGTTTGTGAAAGATGAAAACTGTTAGGCTGCACTTCTTTCCAATCAAAAACTTTCAGCTGAGGGAGGGGGCTCAGGCCTGTAATCCTAACACTTTGGGAGGCTGAGGCAGGAAGATTACTTCAGCCCAGGAGTTCAAGACCAGCCTGGGCAATATAGTGAGACCCCCATCTCTATTTTTAAAAATTCTTTTGACTTTTGTTCACAAAAGACTGTTGAGAGTGAAAAGACAAGCCTCAGACTGGGAGAGCACAGGACATCGCAGAGGAGCCAGGGGCTGCGGGGCAGAGTCAGAAGGTGCCCAGCCCTGGCACCCCACAGAAAACCCTGATTGTCCGTTAAAACACACAGAAAAGCAAAACAAAACTGGAGGGTGGGGCAATGTGGGCTTCAAACCGGATGAGCCAGGCTGAATGCAGACGTTTTTCTTACCTGATTTTTGGCCAAGTGCATCAAATTTGATCAACCAGGGTCTGTTTTCTGGGTTGAAAGTTCTGGAAACGGTGCCCACCGACCATCCTACCTGTGGCTCTGCAGGCCGTCTCTTTCTAACCATGGATGGACCCGGTCCAGGCGGTTGCTGACCCTGTGGGTGCAGCTGCACTGGGTCCCTCCTTGTGGGCAGGGGGATGCTCGGGACACACATTTAGCCCAGGTGCTCCTGCCCCGCCGGTCCCCGAGCCTGGCCAGGGACACAGGATTCCTCAGAAGGGCTCGTGTGGAAGGGCAGCGTCGCCCAGTGGTTAGGGCAGTGCGCTGTGGCCGAGCTGCCTGGCTTCAGTCCTGGGTGTGCAACCCAGTGACCTGCCCAGGGGACATGGGATGGGGACACACAAGGGACATGAGGGAGATGCCTGTGGGGACATTGGGACAGGGATATGGGGACATAGGGACAGGTAAGGACATGGGAATAGGGACACAGGGACAGTGACATGGGGACATGCGGAAGGTGCCCCAGGGGACACAGGGAGGGGACATTGGGAGAGATGTAGGGAGGAGACAAGAGGGAGATGCTGATGGGGACATGGGGTCAGGGACACAGGGAAGGGACATGAGGGAGGCACCCAAGGGGACACGGGACAAGGACATAGGGGACATGAGGGAGATGCCTGAGGGGACACAGGGAGAGGACACAGGGACAGAAATGCTGAGACAGTGGAGGCTGGCTGCCCTGGGCGCAGAAGCCACAGGGCTGTTTCCAGGACGCCCTGGGCTGAGACGCCCCAGGCTGAGACGCCCCATGCTGGTTCCTCGAGGATCACAGGCCTTACTCCAGCCTGAATTTGCTGCCTCCCTGGTGACCACCTTGCAGAGACAGACATGGCAGGGACAACCTGGCCTGGGTGCGAGCCAGGAACTTTCTGACCACCCAAGTCCCAGTGCATGCCCACTGGGCGCATCTGGGTTTCAAACCTGGATCAGTCCCCCTGGCACCCACACAGCATGGATGCCCGAGCCTGGCATCCTGAGGGCTCAGAGCCCCAGCGTTTGGAGAGCCCAGGCCCTGAGCTCTGCCCCTCAAGCCCCTGGACACGCTGTCAGGTGGGGCAGGGCTCTCCAGGGGCTCCCTTGGGCATGGATGGGGGCGGCTCCCCCACTTTCCCCAGGGTCTGTGAGGCTCATGAATGGACAGGAGCCAGGGATGCACATAGCAGCCCCCCGCCTCAAGTGTCAGTTAGGACTTCACTGTGGTCCGTGGTCAGGGGAGGCTGCAGAGGAAGGTGAGCGTGGAGTGGACGTCTGATGGGGCCACCGGTTTGGGCTCACTGGGTAATAGCCTTGGAGACAGATGGTGACGGCCGCACATTGCCACAAATGCGTTTAACACCCTTTAAAACAGTTCAGATGGTGTCTTGTTACATGTATTTACCACAGTCCTTAAAATGCTAAGACAAAACCCATGCCGCAGACCGAGGCGTCGGGTGGAGGAGGCCGTGGGGAGCACCTGCCAGGCCCAGACTCAGCTCTGTCTGTGGTGAGGGTTCCACATTTGGGGCAGCATGCTGGGACTGGTCCACAGGACTTCTGCCAGCTGGGCCCATGGGCCGCAGACTCCCAGGAAGGCCCCCAGCCCAGGTCTGGGGCTCGGTCTGGCCCTGAGGCCACATGGGGCTGGGACAGTGGGTCCATCATTATGAGGCCACAGTGGGGCTGGGACAGCAGTGTCCATCTTTATGAGGCCACAGTGGGGCTGGGACAGTGGGTCCATCTTTATGAGGCCACAGTGGGGCTGGGCCAGCAGCGACCATCTTTATGAGGCCACAGTGGGGCTGCGACAGTGGATCTATCTTTATGAGGCCACAGTGAGGCCAGGACAGGCACATTCATCTTTATGAGGCCACAGTGAGGCTGGGCCAGCGGGACAGAGAGAAGCTGTAACATCTTTATGAGGCCACAATGAGGCTGGGACAGCAGGCGTTCATCTTTATCAGGCCATAGTGAGGCTGGGACAGCAGCGTCCATCTTATGAGGCCACAGTGGAGCTGGGACAGTGTGTCCACCTTTATGAGGCTGCAGTGGGGCTGGCACAGGGACGTCCTCCTTGTGAGGCTGCAGTGGGGCAGAAACGGTGGCATCCATCCTCGTTCCTTCCAGGGCAGGCAGCTCTACCCGGGTCTTCCGGGAACTCAAGTGTGAAGGAAAGTGCGTGTGACTGGCCCTGGTCTAAGGAAACTTTTAGAAGGCAGAGAGGCCTCGCCAGTCCCTCACTGTGCCCCTACCAGTAACTGCAACTACCCATGCTCCAGGCGCTGCCCTGGGGGCCCTTCCCGTTGGACTCTCTGACTGCCACCATCCTGGCTCTGGGTGTGGGTCCCCACAGGATCCTTTTTCAGGGACGCTGTGCTAAGGAGAGTGGCATGGGAAGCCAGGTCAGAGTCATCCAGCTAGGACAGGGGCACCCTTGGGACAAGAGCTCGTGATGGGGAGGGTCTTGGCACAGAGACAGGTGGGAGCCAGGCAGGGGAGCAGGTGGGCTTGGGGGGGGCAGGGCAGGCACTGAGGATGAGAACCTGGCTGGGGGCACAGCTGTGTCCTCTGTGCAGTAGGACGGGGTGTAAGCTGAGGGGCGTGTCAGTACACTCATCACCAGCCCTTATGGCGCAGGACTTGGTCTCAACCCAGGGGAAGGGAGAGGCTTCATGTGATGGGGAGGCAGGGGACCCAGCAAGAGCTGACATCCAGGATTGGACTCACACTGCCGGCAGGGTGTCCATGAAGCCCTGGGCCCGGGCTGACTGGGAGAGCTATGGCCTTGGGACGCCTGCCCTCTCCCCCACCACACGCCTCTCCCTGTGCCCACCATGTTCCATGCTGCAGCCCCCTGCCCTCCTTATTCCCAGCTCAGCGTGGGCCTCAGGCTAAGGAGCTGTGGCTTAGGGGAGACACTCCAGCACTGCAGACTTCAGGGCATGTCCCCCAGGGGCTCTCCAGGACAGAAAGAAGCTGTGCCAGCCCCTGCCCATGCAGAAGTCCCGGGCCACTGAGCGCTGCCCCTGCTCATCAGCAGGGAAGTGAGCAGCCAGCCAGGGTTTCCCAGCACACCACAGGAGGCGATCAGGGCAGAGGCCAGGCCTGTGGCTCATCCACACTGAGGTGGACAGAAGGGTTGACTGCTGGACCCACCATGGGGCGCACCGGGCTCCTGCGTCCTGCTCGTAGTGTGCTCCTCTTGTGGGACCCACCACGGGGCGCCCCAGGCTCCTGCATCCTGCTCACAGTGTGCTCCTCCTGTGGGACCCATGGCCGGGTTCCTAGGGCTCCTGTGTCCTGCTCACGGCATGTTCATGGGAGCAGTGAAGTGTCCCCAGGCCCAGTTCACTTGGCTGGGTCATGAATCTGTCCTGACCCTGAACCTACAGGATGGGCAGTTGAGGGATTGGGGGCAGCTGTGTGGGGTCCACTCACCTCTCTGCCCAGCAGGCTGGGACAGACGTTTGCAGTTTTTAGAAACAGGTTGCTGAGCTAGGACTCCATTCAAAGCCTCATATCTGCCGGGAACTGACACCCCACCTGGTGACAGCTGGGCCTGTGTCCCCGGCCACAGATATGAGGATTCTGGCTTAGGATACTCATGGGGACCAGGGCTAGGCTCTGCTGGGGGCGAGTACCTCTTCACCCCTGCGTGAGGTGTGCCCAGGACTCAGGTGGGGAAGCAGCTGGACCTGGCTGTGGCATTTCCTCAGCTTCCCCCTCAGTGAGAGAGGCCGCTGGATACACTGGTTCTGCAGCTTGTGGCCTGGCCCGAGGGTGAGAGGACTGTGTCTTCTGCTCAGCAGCAAATACCCAGGGGCTCCTCGATGCCCCCAGCGCAGGATCTCACCAAGGCCTTGGCGTACTCACGGCCTGCATTCCGGCAGCTCAGCCAGCCACACACTCTGGGATGTGCCTAGAGATCTGGCGTTTTTAATAGTTTTATTGAGATATAATTCACATTCCATGCAATTCACATGTTTAAAGTGTACAAGTCAGTGCCTTCCACATATTTACATAGTTGTGCAGCCACCACCACCGCCCGTGTTAGAACGTTTTCATCATCCCCAAAAGAAGCCCCGAGCCTTTCCCCAGCTCCACCACCTCCCAGCCCATCCCCAGGGAGCCACAGGTCACCTCTCTGCCTGTGGGTTTCCTTCCTCTGAAAGTCCACATGAACCGGTTTGTGAGGCACGTGGCGCTCGGTGCCAGGCTTCTGTGGCTTCACGTCTCCAGGGCCACGTGTGATGCAGTGTGTCTGTGCCTCGTTCCTCTGTGTGACCAGCAATGCCACATCCTCTGGACACCCCACATTTTGCTCATCCATGGTTCATCGATGGGCGTTTGGGAGTTTCTGTCTCTCGGCTGTTAGGAATCATCTGCTGTAACGTTTATTTGCGTTCCGTTCCCATGGGCAGATACCCAGGAGTGCAGGGCTGGGTCAGCTGGTGACTATGCTTGGTCATTTAAAGACCTGCCAGAATGTTTCCAGGCGATGGGACATCTTTGGTTCCCAGCAGCATTTCCCGTTCCCGTTCAGGCACATCCTCACATCCTCACTGGCACCTGCCACCATCTCGGCTCGTGATTCTGGCCGTCCTACCGGGCGTAAGGTCTTATTCTCCCTTACCTGACAAGCATCTTCCATGTGCTTCCTGACAATTCACAGCTCTTTGAGGAATGTCTGTTCAGACCCTTGGCCTAGTTTTTTTGTTTGTTAGTTTTTTGAGACAGAGTCTTGCTCTATCATCCAGGCAATCTCAGCTCACTGCAACCTCCACCTCCCAGGTTCAAGCAATTCTCATGCCTCAGCCTCCTGAGTAGCTGGGATTACAGGTGCCCACCACCATGCCCAGCTAGTTTTTTTGTGTTTTTAGTGGAGACAGGGTTTCACCATGTTGCCCAGGCTTGTCTCGAACTCCTGACCTCAAATGATCTGCCCACCTTGGCTTCCCAAAGTGCTGGGATTACAGGCGTGAGCCACCGTGCTGGCCACCCTTTGCACAGTTTTAAAAATTGGGTTGTCTTTTTGTTACTGAGCTGTAAGTTTCTTACTGACCCTGGATGCAAGTCCCTCATGGAATACCTGATTTCCATGAACTTCCTTGCTTGTGTGTGTTGTCTGTTCACATTCTTGCTGGTGTCCTTTGAAGCACAAATGTTTTTAGTTTTTATTAAGTTCAGTTCATCAATTTGTGCTTTGGATGCCATGTCTCCTAGTCCTTGGCCAGTCCTTTGTCATGAAGATTTTACCGTGTCTCCTGAGAGTTCTGTAACTTTCGTGCCCACGTTTTGCACTTAGGCCCGTTTTTTCCTGAATTTTGTGTATGGTTCAGTAAGTGCTTAGCTGCATTCTTTTGTGTATGGATATCCAGGCACCCCATTGTCACTTGTGAACAAACTGTTTCCCTGCTGAATGGTCTTAGCACGCTGGTCAGAATTTAGATTTTCTTTCAACGATGTTTTGTAGTTGTCAGAGTGTAAGTCCTTTTGTTTTTTGTTACAGTTATTCTGATGCGTTTTCTTCCCTTTGATGCTGTTGTGAATGGAACCACATTAATTGTTAATTGCAAATGTATAGAGAGA
Organism: Callithrix jacchus; assembly: GCF_049354715.1. NCBI lineage: Eukaryota > Metazoa > Chordata > Mammalia > Primates > Cebidae > Callithrix > Callithrix jacchus. Next base: position 122,139,639 of record NC_133514.1, read on the forward strand.
AAATTGATTTCTATTATCGCATATTCTACAACCATGTTGAACACACTAGTTTTCATGGTGTTTTTAGTGGATTCCTGAGGATTTTCTATATATGAGATCCTGTCATTAGTGAACCCACATGACCTTCTTCATTGGCCTGGTGGCGTCTGCACACGTTGTGTTAAACCTGCCTAATCGCCATGGTCGGAACCTCCAGTAGAGTCCACTGGAAGTGACAAGGCCAGCGTGTCTTGTTCCTGAATGTAGGGAGCAGAGTCTGTCGTTACTACGGATGGTGTGAGCTGTGGGGTTTTCATAGATGCCCTTTTTGTGGGGGTTTCCTATTTGTTGATTGTTTCTGTTACGACGAGGTGTTGGATTTTGTCAAAAGCTTTTCTGCACCAGTTGATGTGATTGTGTGATTTTGTTTTTCATAATACCAACACAATGTGTTACGTAAATTGAAACCAGCCTTCGTGCCTGAGATAAATCCCCCTCTGTCTTGATGTCTAATTCTTTTTCTACGCTGCTGAATTCAGCTTGTTGATATTTGGTTGAAGCTTTTTACATCTGTATTCATATGTGGTTTTCTTGTGAAACTTCACCTGGTTTTTGTATCAGTGTGATGTTGGCCTCATAGAATGAGCTGGGAAGCATTCTCTCCACGTTTGTATTTTCATAATCATTTGTGAGGAATTGATATTCTTATTTTTTTTTCTAATTTACATCTTTCACTTTATTTTTTTTTTATTTTTATTTTTTAATTTTTTATTGGATTATAGGTTTTGGGGTACATGAGCAGAGCATGCAAGACAGTTGTGTAGGTACACACATGGCAGTGTGCTTTCTTTTCTTCTCCCCTTCACCCACATTTGGCATTTCTCCCCAGGCTATCCCTCCCCACCTCCCCCTCCCACTGGCCCTCCCCTTTTCCCCCCAATAGACCCCAGTGTTTAGTACTCCCCTTTCTGTGTCCATGTGTTCTCATTTTTCATCACGAATGTTCATTGCAGCACTGTTTACAATAGCAAAGACCTGGAATCAACCCAAATGCCCATTGATAATAGACTGGATTGGAAAAATGTGGCACATATACACCATGGAATATTATGCAGCAATCAGAAATGATGAGTTTGTGTCGTTTGTAGGGACATGGATGAATCTGGAGAACATCATCCTCAGCAAACTGACACAAGAACAGAAAATGATATTCTTATTTTTATGAGTTAAATTTTATTTCTGTAATTGTTTACTACTTTCAGCTTTTACTTTAGATTTGGGGGTGGATGTGCAGGTTTGCTACAGGCATATCGAGTGATGCTGAGGTTTGGGGTAGGATCGGACCCGTCACCCAGGTACCATGCACAGCACGTAACAGCACATTTCCAGCCTTTGCTCCCTTGCTCCCTCCCCCTCTGGCCGTGTCTGCTGTTGCCATCTTTATGTCCGCGAGCGCCCAGTGTTTAGCTCGCACTTACAAGTGAGAATGCACCGTGTTTGGTTTTCTGTTCCTGCGTTAATGTGCTTAGGATAATGGCCTCCTGCTGCAGAGGACAAGACGTCATTCTTTCTGTGGCTGTATTCGCCTTTGTCTGGTGGGATTCAGGGTGAAGCATCTGGCCCTGTGCTCTTCGTGGTGGGTAGTTGGAGGGCTTCTGACTCAGTGTTTTCACCGATGATGGGTCTGTTCAGATTCGGTTTCTTCCTCCTGTTTCTGTGAACAGATCCATTACCTGCTGTGTCGCCGCATGATTCCCGCTTTATCACCCTTTTTACGCCTGTGAGGGCAAGAGTCACAACCCCACTTTCATTTCTGGTTCTAGTAATTGGAATCTTCTCTCTCTTTTTCTCCTGCTCAAACTAGCTTCAGATGTGTTGATTTTTTGACCTTTTCCGGAAACCAGCCTTCGGTTTCACAGGTTGTGTGTGCTGTTTCACTAATGCCTGCTCTCAGCTGTTACTTCCCTCCCCATATGCTTTCAGTTTTATTTACTTTTGTTTTGCCAGTTGTCTTAGGTTGGCATATTAGCTTATTAATTTGGGATCTTTCTTTCTTGTAGGCATTGACAGCTATAAATTTCCCTCTAAGCATTACTTTTTCTTTTTTCATTTATTTATTTATTTATTGAGACAGGATCTCGCTCTGTCACCCAGGCTGGAGTGCAGCGGCACCATCGTGGCTCACTGAAGATGCAGCCTCCTAGACTCAAGGGATCCTCCCATCTCAGCCTCCTGAGTAGCTGGGACTACATGTGCATGCAACCACACCCAGCTCATTTTTGTATGTCTTGATGGGTTTTTGCCATGTTGCCCAGGCTGCTCTCAAACTCCTGAGCTTAAGTAATCCTCCCAAAGTGCTGGGATTATAGGCATGAGCCACTGCACTGGCCCTCGAAGCGTTACTCTAGCTGCATCTTCATTCTCCTTCATCTCCAAGTCCGTTCCCTTCTGATTTCGTTTTGCCTCTTGATTATCTAAGGATATGTTTAATTTCTACATATTTGTGAGACTCCCAATTTTTTCGTTATTCATTTCTAGTATTTTCTCGTGGATGGGGATTATACTTGTCTTACTTCTATCCTTATAAATTTATTGAGGTTTGTTTTAATGGCTTGGTATGTGGGCTTTTCTAGAGACCGTTCCGTGTGTACATTGAAAGAAATATATCCTGAGCTGTTGGGTGAAGGGTTCTGTAGACATCTGTGACGTCCGTTGGCTTACAGTGTTCACATCTTCGGTTTCCTTGACTCTCCTGTGTAGTTGTTCTCTCTGTTATTGAAAGTGGGGTATTAATTAATTAGCTGGGCGTGGTGGCAGGCGCCTGTAATCCCAGCTACTCGGGAGGCTGAGGCAGGAGAATCCCTTGAACCCAGAAGGCAGAGGTTGCAGTGAGCCGAGATTGCACCACTGAACTCCAGCCTGGGCGACAGAGCAAGAACTCCTGTCAAAAAAAAAAGTTACGGAATGTCTATTTCTGTTTCTGTTTTTCTTTAGCTTTTGCTTCATTTGCTTGTTGCTATATTATTGGTGCATATGTTTTAATTGTTGTGTCTTCTTGATGGATTGACTTTCTCGTTATATATTATCTCTAATGACACTCTTTGAAGTGGGCTTTGTCTGTTAGTATAGTCATTCCACCTTTCCTGTGGTTGCTCTTTAGATGATGTCTCTTTCCCCATCTTTTTCCATTGTATCTATTTCTCCCTTTGAATCGAAAATATGTCTCCTATAGACAACATACAGTTCAGTTATTTTTAAAAATCCAGTCTGCCTTTGGATTGTTCATTCCATTCACATGAATGTTATTCAGTCATACAGTTGGGTTTGTGTCCGCCATCTTATTTTCTGCTTCACGTGATACAGTTGGGTTTGTGTCCGCCATCTTATTTTCTGCTTCACGTGATACAGTTGGGTTTGTGTCCGCCATCTTATTTTCTGTTTCACATGATACAGTTGGGTTTGTGTCCGCCATCTTATTTTCTGCTTCACGTGATACAGTTGGGTTTGTGTCTGCCATTTTATTTTCTGTTTCACGTGATGCCTTTACTAACAGTATTTATGTTGATTCAGATTATTATCTGGGTCCCCTGCCTTCAGCCTGAAGAGTTTTCTTTAGCATTTCTTATGAGGCAGGTCCTTTAGCAATAAATTCTCTCAATTTCTGTTTCCCTGGGAAAGTGTATATTTTTCACTCTCATTTTTGAACATGACTTTGCTGGATATAGAATTCTTGCTTGACAGGGTTTTTTTTTCCCCTTTGAGCACTGTGGATATGTTATCCCACTGCCCTCTGGCTTGCAGTCTTTCTGCTGAGAAGTCAGCTGCATATCTGTTGAGGTTCCCTTGTGAGCAAATCTTCATCTTCATTCTGCTCTTGCTCCTTCAATACTTTTTCCTTGTCTTTGACCCTCATTACTTTTATTATGATGTGTCCATATGCAGGTCTCTGTGTTTATCCTACGTGGACTTCACTGAGCTTCCTGGATATGTAGTTATTGGTTTTTTTCAGCCATTATCTCTTTGCATATTTTTTCTTCTCCCTTCTCTCCCTCTCCTTGACTAGTCCCATTATGCATCTGTTGGTGCAGATAATGGTGTCCTGTGTTTCCTGAGGCTCTGTTTGCTTCTTTTCTCTCTGTTCTTCAGCTTGCATTGTTCCTGTCACACCATCTTCATGTTTGCTAATTCTTTTTTCTGCCAGTTAAAATCTAGTGTTAAACTTTTCTAGTGATTTTGAAATTTTTAAATTTCAATTATTGCAGTCTTCAGTTCCAGAATTTCCATTTGGGTATTTTTCTAAATGTCCATCTCTTTACCAATAGTCTCTATTTATGGCATTTCCATTTATGCTTCCTTTAGTTTTGTGAACATGTTTATAGTCGCTGCTTTGAAATCTCATTCTGTTAAATTTGACATTTGGTCACTCTCAACAGCAGTTTCTGTTGCTTTTCCAAACGTATGAGTCATATTTTCCTTTTTATTGTTTCCCTCCCTCCCTCCTTCCTCCTACCTTTCTTCCTTCTTTCCTCCCCCCCCCCCCAACATATCTTGTCATTCTTTGTTGGGAACTAGACATTTTAGACAGATATTCTAGCACTTTGGGTACTCCCCAGTCCTGAGCCTATACTCACTGGCTGGGTTACTGTTGTGTTACCTCCATGCCCGTCTTCCTCTCCAGCAACAGCCTCTGTGTGCCACAGGCACCCTAGGATGACAGGGTCTTGGGAGCAACCTCTTCCTCTCGCTCGCTGACCACAGCCATTAAACTCCTAGTAGCCAGCTGAGAGCTGTTACTCCTCTACAACCTGATGGTATGGCCACTCCTTCTCAGTGGTTTCTGAGTCTGATACTGTTCTGACCCCAGCAGGGCTCCTGCCGGCTGTCTTATCCCCTCATTCTCCAGCACACTAGCCAGCCTGCAGTCTAGGTTACATGGTCAGCAGACGAATGAATCTCCTGAGTCCCTTCACCACCACCTCCAGGAGTTTTGAGTTTATACCTTAGGTATAAACTTCTTCATGTTCTGTTGCAAATGAAGTCAGTTCCTTTGAGAAGAGAATATTTCCTGCATGTAGCTACCTCCAGGCAAAAATCTCTGAGCCAGGGATTTGGGGGATGGGGACAATGGCAAGCCTCAGTGTGAATGACACACCCTCTCTCGGAGCTGGGAACTTTAATGGTGGAGGGGGGCAGCTCCTTGAGACCCCATCAGCCTCTCCTGGCCTGGAATCACTCCCCTGTGAGCTGGGGCCAGGGCAGTCAGGTCCTATCTTCCCAGGGCCAGCCTCCCACCCAGGACAGTGGGGACTGGACAGGAGGAGGGAGCCCTCACCCCTCCACCAGCCTCCCCGAGGAGCAGAATGTGAGATGGTGATGTCTGCCTCTTCCTGGGGAAGAAGCCCCCACAACTGGGAGCTGGGGTGGGGGAGCTAGGGGAGGCTGTTGCTGTGGCTGCAGCCGCAGCCATTCCACATGAAGTCTCTGGTCAAGCTGAGGGGAGGACGCAGTCTTGACACAGATGTCACCTTTCCTACAGAATTTTCCAAGATTTTTTTTTTCTTTTTCTTTTTGAGATGGAGTTTCGCTCTTGTTACCCAGGCTGGAGTGCAATGGCGCTATCTCGGCTCACCGCACCCTCCGCCTCCTGGGATCAGGCAATTCTCCTGCCTCAGCCTCCCGAGTAGCTGGGATTACAGGCACGTGCCACCTTGCCCAGCTAATTTTTTGTATTTTTAGTAGAGACGGGGTTTCACCATGTTGACCAGGAAGGTCTCGATCTCCTGACCTCGTGATCCACCCGCCTCGGCTTCCCAAAGTGCTGGGATTACAGGCGTGAGCTACCGCGCCCGGCCCGACGATTTCTTAAATGTTTCTTATGCTGTTTGCTCTCAAGACCATTTCCCAAGACGTTAAAAGATCAGGGGTTTTAACTTTATTATTCTTACCAGTTTCCTGGGTCAGCTAAGCGCATCGGCTCTCATGCCGGAAGTGATCACCATTCAATCTTGTGGGTTTTTTTCCCTTATTTATTTATTTAACAGGAATTGGGCCTGTCAATATCCCTTGCGCCTGCTTCCTGGGCTGGGGCGAGAAGGGTGGAGGAGGAAGGGTGGCCTGGAGGACCCCCCTGTGCTGCGGAAGGTGGGGCGCAGTCCCTGGCCCTAACCCCAACCCTGCATCCCCTCTCCCCGCAGGGCGAGTGCTCCCCCAAGTGCCGCAGCCTGTTCGTGCTGGAGACCGTGTGCGTGGCCTGGTTCTCCTTCGAGTTCCTGCTGCGCTCCCTGCAGGCTGAGAGCAAGTGCGCCTTCCTGCGCGCGCCGCTCAACATCATCGACATCCTGGCGCTCCTGCCCTTCTACGTGTCGCTGCTGCTGGGGCTGGCGGCGGGCCCGGGCGGGAGCAAGCTCCTGGAGCGCGCGGGGCTGGTGCTGCGGCTGCTGCGAGCGCTGCGCGTGCTCTACGTGATGCGCCTGGCACGCCACTCACTGGGGCTGCGCTCGCTGGGCCTGACCGTGCGCCGCTGTGCGCGTGAGTTCGGGCTGCTGCTGCTGTTCCTGTGCGTGGCCATGGCGCTCTTCGCGCCGCTGGTGCACCTGGCCGAGCGCGAGCTGGGCGCGCGCCGCGACTTCTCCAGCGTGCCCGCCAGCTACTGGTGGGCCGTGATCTCCATGACCACCGTGGGCTACGGCGACATGGTCCCGCGCAGCCTGCCTGGCCAGGTGGTGGCGCTCAGCAGCATCCTCAGCGGCATCCTGCTCATGGCCTTCCCCGTCACCTCCATCTTCCACACCTTCTCGCGCTCCTACTCCGAGCTCAAGGAGCAGCAGCAGCGCGCAGCTAGCCCCGAGCCGGCCCTGCGTGAGGACAGCACGCGCTCGGCCACGGCCACCGAGGACAGCTCGCAGGGCCCCGACAGCGCGGGCCTGGCCGCCGACTCTGCGGACGCACTGTGGACCCGGGCAGGGCCCTGACGCCGGCACCGCCCACACGGAGACCCCTCCACAGCAGCTGCAGCGTAGGGAACCCGGAGGCGCGCGGGGCATCTGGCCCGGGGGAGCGGGTCCTGCAGGCCTCGTCCTCGGCCCTCATGCATGAGCAGCCCCAGAACTCGGTGGACCCCGGCCTGGAAGCCACTGGCCTGTGACCTCTTGCCCCTCTCCTTTCCATGGATTTTTAATTTTTTATGCCTAGTTAAAAACAAATTTAGTAAGTCCCAGAAATTCCACGCCTGTTGTAGATGACTTGGTTCCCCCTCTGACCGTTCCTGCCTTCCAGGGAGAAGTGGGGAGCACGGCCCCCCTCAGGCCCCCCCCCCCGCACCCAGAATGGGCAGGTCCCTGCAGGAGGCGGCCCTGGGCATCCAGCTCTGCCCACATCCCCTTCCCAGGGATGGGACAGAGGTTGGACGCTGACACTCACAGTCCCCTAGTCCGCCCCAGTAACGGCCCTTTCCAGGATCGGGGCAGGGGGCTCCAGCCCTGACCTCTAACGTCCATCCCCTGACACACTTTCCCTAGGGAATCTTAGAGGCCTGACCTCCGGGAGGGTACCTCCTACACTCCCTTCTTAGCACCGTTTGCGTGTGGCATTGTAACCCTTCCAGGGCCTATGGGACCGTGACCTTATTCTTCTGGGACACCTCCTGTCCCCAACAGGAGTGTTTCCTTGGGGCTTCATTCAGATGGAAGAACTGCCCTGCCCTCTGGATGAGGCTGTGGAGGAAGCGGCTGAGATTCCTCGGGGCACCTGCGGGGACAGGCACCAAAGCTCGGGCCTCTCCCCACAGGTGGAGAGGAAGGAACTTTCCACTTCACGCTGCTCTATATGCATTCACTTTAGTGAGTTCAGCCAGGAGACCTGAGACGTGACCACAGTCTGAAGCGGGAGAGGGACACATCACCTGGAGGGTCCCACCTTCCATTACAAGGCAGCTAACGCAGGGCCCCTGGCACGGGGCAGTGGCTGGGAGAAGGGGAAGCTCATTTCCTGGCTCTGTGGGAACCCAATGCAAACCACCCCCTGCTCCCACGCGGCTTGCGGCGGAGCTCCTCTCGGTGTCCTGTGGTCTTTGGGGTCTGCCCTGGAGCCTGGTACTCCTCGGCCCGAAAGAGATTTCCTTCCATGATGGGGGAGTCAGGAGGAACCGCCAGGGCGCCTGAGCGTGATGTCCATGCACTCAAGGCCTGGTTTTGCAGAGCTGCGTCCACAGCAGCAAGCCCATCTCCCCTTCCTGTGGCTGCACAGAATGGCCAGTCTGCCACTGGTCCCCAGCTCCCCGGCAGGGCTGGGTGCTTTCGGGATGCCAAGAGGAGACCCCAGGGCTGGAATGGGCTGGGAGAGGCCTGAGGGGCCACCATGATGCTGCCTCAGCTCCCGGCAGCACACAGCACTTGGCTCCTCCAAGTGTCAAGGCTTTGGGACAAGGGACAGGGGTCCAGGATGCAGGGAAACTGAAATACCTTGGTCTTATCAGCGATCGTTCCTCCAGGGTCAGGTGGGCGGACGCCAGTGTGCAGGAAGCCCTGCTTCTTCAGGGATCCTCACCTCAGCGCCTCGGGCATAAAAGGCTCCCGTCATTCACACGGGGAAACAGAGCAGTGCAAGATCAGCCAGGCAAGATGTGGCTTTCAGGCCTGAAACCTGCCCACCGCCCTGGCACCACGCTTGAGTAGAGAGAGCCCTGGGGCTGCACCGCTGCCTCTCCCTGGGGCTCACTGTGGGGGCCCTGCAGGGCTCGGGGCTGGCTGAGCACCTGCCCAGGCTTCTGGCCTCCCTGGGGCACAAACCCCTCCCAGACCAAGGCCACAGGAGTCTGTAAGGGACACAGCTGTGGACAAAGAGCAGGAGACGGGCATGACCCGGGTGAGTGCCGAGCCTCTTCTCCATGGCAGGGCCTGCAGCAGCCACTGGGACCACCGGGGCTCAGACCCGCCTCCCCCAACCAGGTCAGCTGGGGCCCCAGGTGCCCATGACACTGGCTGGGCCCAGGGCCCCGGACACACAGCGGGGCACCTGAGGCCTGGCAGCACACTGGGGGCTGCCTCTCACAGTGACAGCTTTGGGTCTTGCTCAGGAATGGGCAGAGCTTAGTACTGGGCTGAGAGGCCTGGGCAGAGGACCGCCCAAGGGGCCACATGCTAAGACCAGCGCCCCCCACCCTCTGCTGCTCATCCCACCCTCTACTGGTGACCCCAGGGACAGGATTCCTTCTGTGTGGTGAGGTGCTGACCACCACAAAGACCCCCAGAAACAAACCCAATTTGTTCTCCCTCGGAGGGCTGGGTCAGAGGTGGGGAGTGACAGGGGATGGGGTCTCAGACCTGCCCCTCCCCATCCTGGGCTGCAGAGTCTGGCCAGGGAGCCCTGGAGCCCTCCAAGACCAGGGTCCCCCAGAGGCCACCCTGGGCCACCAGGATAGGGTGCTGGGCAGCTGTGCTGAGACAGGTGGCACATTTCCACCCAGCCCCGGGCTTCTTTTTCACTCTACAGGTGCCCTGTGGGTCAGCCTCCCACACAGGCCTCAGGAAAGGGCACAGCTGGAGCTCAGCGGGCCTCAGTGTCCTCGTGGGGCGAGGGGAACGTGAACTTCCCAGGCTCCCATGACCTGCTCTCCCACAGAGAGGCCCTCCTTAGCCTCCTCCTTCCCTGGTGCTTCTCTGTTGATTAAAGCCATCCAAAGGCATCACAGGGTGGCAGCAACCTGAGAGTTTAGAAACACAGTGGTTCCCCTCTGGCCCAGCCCCCGCCATGCAGGGCTGAGACCTTGTTCCCATTTCCTCACTGTTATAACGGGTGACCCACAGTGGTCCCTGTCTCCCACCCCCGCACTAGATCTCTGGTTCATGTGGCACCATCCACCACTTGAGGGCAGTGATTTGTGTCCCAGATGTTCCAGACACAGTGGCCTTAATCTCCACCTTCCCTCAGGGATGCTGGCTGGATATGGACCATGCCCTCTCCTCGCATCCAGATGCGCCTCAACCCAAACCCTGCCCTGCACCTCCACCCACACAAGAAGCTCACATGTTGCATCCACTGAAAACACTGCACAGAAAAAAATCACTGTGCACACAGCTCCATCTCTGTGTGCTGCTCCGAGATCGCAAATCTGGAAACACCTCCTTTTAAAGGAGACCCTTCCCATGCTTTAAGGCTTTGGTGGTGGGAGGGAGAAGGCAGGTGTGGCAGCCGCAGAGGCCAAAGCAGCTGAGGCAGCGCCAGACCCGCCCATGAGCAGCCAAAGGACCCGTGCCCCGGTCCACAGGCACAGGCAGTGACACGTCCCAAGGGGGCTGGGCTGTCATCTGGGTGTTTAGGAGGAGCCCAGGTTGCACGGGACCTCCTGAGGTGCCAGAGCCCAGGCCGGCACCAGATCCCTCCCCCTGCCTGGGGCCCACTCACACCACACGGGATCCACAAACGGTTTATTGATTCCAAGTCACCACAGGGGTACATTCAGCAGTCACCACGCCTGCAATCGGTGACGTTTTAATGTGAGGCAATTACCGCTACAGACATCTTGCTTCATCTTAAAAAAATAAAAATTTTCAAAGCATCTCACAGGCCAGAGAGCTAAGCAGGACCCTCACTCAGACATTCAAGTTTTTCTGAGGAAACTCAGGAGGAGGAGGAGGCCGCCTGGAGCATCTCCCCATGGCCACAGCCACTGCCCGGCAGAGAGTTTAAATGCCTGTGGGAAGCGGCCCCTCCGCCTGCGGAAGGGAAGACGATGCCTGTTGGAGCCGCACGGAAGCATCCAGAACTCTGAGGCCTGGGAGCCGGCCGCAGTCAACGCAGTGCTGCTGACACGGTGTGACCTCGAGTTAAACTGAAAATGGGGTGGAGGCAGAACATGGGGTGACAAGGGTCAGACCAGTGGCTCCCACTGCAGCCAGAACTGCAGGAGCCGGCACACGGGGGCGGGCAGTAGACAGGGGACAGGTGACAGGACCCAGCAGGGCACCGCACTCCCACTCAGGAATTTGCTTCAGGCCAAAAGCCCAGGACGGCAGGGCGAGGGGCCATCAGCCAGGACCAGCCCCCTCCACTTCCTGGACCGAGGCCATCTCTCTCCTGGAAGACAGCTAAGCTGCATCGGGTGAAGCACTCGGTGCCCAGAAGGAAGCTCCTGCGCCAGAGGAGCTCAGGGGTGGCGTGCGGGCTGCGTCTGCACAGCCTCAGCCCGGCGCCCTCAGCCTTAGCCCACCAGAGTCTCCACATTGTCTGACAGTAGCCGGCATTTGCCATGTCCCCAAGGACTTGAGGAGAAGCAGAGGCTCTGACAAGAGCAGCCTGAGCTTGCTCTGGCGATGCCCTCCCGGGCTGGACACAGCGGAGCCTCAGGGCATCTGGGCCTGGCTGTGCCTCCAACTGCTGGGACAGCAGGAGCAGGTGACCCTGCGTCCCCACAGCTGCCTTTCCATGTGTGCCAGGCAGAGAAAGCCCCGGCCTGCCCCTGTGCCGGCCCCTAGCAGCAGAGGCCCCCCTTCGTCCAAGCAGGGGATCCGGCCAGTGCCTTTCGAGGTTGAGGGCTCTGCTCACAGGACTTGCTTCACGGCTCGAGGCTGCTGGTCCCTATGTCCACCTGGAGCAGGGTCCTGTGGGCTGCCTTCCGCCTCCCCACATGTACCTCCGGCTCAGGTGTTTCGTGAGAGGAAACAGGAGAAACACTTGCTTTCTATATCACCCTAAAAACACCCGAAACCCAGCCCTCGGGGTCAGATCTACCCTGGCCGGCCCCGTTGAGCACAAACAGCATCCCAGCCCCGCCCCCACTGCCCTCCCAGAGAGACCCCGCAGAGGCTAACAGAGACCCTGACACCAGGACTCCATCTCCCCCACACCTGCAGGGGCCACAGCACCCACCCTCCCCGTGGGGAGGTCAGGTCCCACCAGTGCCCAAGGCTGGCGGTCCCACATCCTCGTCCTCTCCACCCTCAGAGGGCCTTGGTGCTGGCGGGGTGCACGGTGTGAGGCACCGGCTTCTGAGGGTGGCGGGCAAAGGCGTAAGCCTGCCCCAGGATGGCCAGGTCCACCAGCACCTGCAGCAGGCCGCACACGGAGAACTGCAGGGGTGCGCCCTTCAGCAGGAAGTAGGCCGTCTTGAAGGCGTCGCCACTCGTCCACATGAGAACCATCTTGATGCTGCAGAGACACAAGCCGGCAGTCAGCGGGTGACGTAGGGCTCAGGACACCCAGGCACCCAGGGGTTTGAGGGGACAGGCACAGGGTGTCCTATCCAGTCAGTGGGGTGACCTGAGGCTTGGGGACACCCAGGCAGTGGGGTGACCCAGGGGTCAAGGACACCAGGAGGTTGGGGCCACCCCAGGGGGCCACAGGATACACCCTGACCCTGCCTCTCCCACCCAACACCCCACCCTTGACTTCCCTGTGGCCTCAGGAGCTGCCACCTGGCTGGGGTTCCAGGGGGATCGGACCCAAGAAGAATGAGATCTGCTCGAGACTACGGGGGGGGGGGGGCGGGGGGCGGGCAGGGCCTCTGTTGGGCGGCGGCAACTCCGGGAGGGGCCAGGCCTGGGAGGGTGCTGAGGATGCACATCAGGGCCACCGGGCATGCAGCGGATCAGAGCAGCTGCTCTCAGGTCTCTGCTGGCCAGGCCTCCCTCCCTGGTGATTGGTGCAAACCTTCCCTTCCTTGAGTGAACAGGGAGCAGCCGTCACCCACAGTCGTGAGAACACCCTTCCCCAGCGCTGCGTTCGTGCCCTGGCTTGCCTAGCAGTGAACATGAGCACCCCTGCGCTTTCCCACGTGAAATGTTAAGTCAGCAGCCGCTGACCCTTCCACAGCTCCCAAAGCCAGCGGCAGAGCCTGGGCAGGGAGTGCTGCCTTGACAGAGGGGACAAGACACGGCTTTCCCACACCCCACAGCCTCTGTCCTGCCCCCAAACTAGAGGGGGCACCTGCCCTCTGATGCAGCCTCGGTGCCGGGACTGCCCTGCACGAGGGTCTTCAAGCACAGCTGTGGCTAGGTGTGTGGATCAGGGCAGGGGTCCGCGCTGGAGCTGGGAGCCCGCCGGAAGAGAGGGCTGGTATCTGCACTCTTCTCTCTCTCAAGCCCACAGTGCTCTGTTCTGGGGCATCTTGTTGGCCTCTGAGAACATAAGTCTGGCTTTATCATTACACCCACTGGGAAAAACCAGGAGGCTTTGGGACTGCTTGCACTTGGGTGGGTTTAGCTAAAGTATAATGCTTTCCCTGACCCACAGGGTGATTTTCCTTCCATTTTTTTATTCTCTGAGATACATCTTCCCCCAGATGCAGCTTCAGCTACACAAAATCCAGTCTCCACAGATAAAAAGATGAGGTGGTGCTGGATGGCAGCCAGGGAAGGTGGTGTGGGCACCTGGGCCTCACACACCCCAGCAGTCAGCTCAGGTCCCAGAATCCCTCCCCACCACCACCTCCTTTAGGCCCAAGCAGGGCTGCAGAGCTGACCTGGGGTGGGGCTCCAGGCCCCGGGACCACAGCCCGAGCAAAGGCAACTCATCCACAGCAGGTGCCCAAGCATTGCTCAGTGACTGCCTTTGTCCTGCCCAGCTTCTGGCTGACCCCTCACACCCAGGACGGGAAACAGAGCGATCACCTGATTTCACACACGGCTAAGATTTCCCAGGATGAGTACTTCCTGAGAGCCACAAAGGCGGCCATGCCTGCATCAGGGACAGGCTACTCCCCATGCAAAGCCCATGGCCTTATTTGGCATGCAGGCTCACACTTGAGTTTCAACACTTTTGTTTTTAATCAGTTGACTTAATTCTATGTAAACACACACACACACACACACACACACACACACACACACACACACACACACACAGAGATTCTGGCTTCCCTTGAAAAAGAGCCTTTTCAGATTTTAGACGATGAATCCAATTTCCTTGATATGGACTATCTATTTAATAGCTATTCAAGTTATTTCTTCTTGGGTGAAAGGAATTGGTCCGTTTTATCTAAGATTTCAAATGTATGGGTATGAAGTTGTTCACAGCACTCTTTGAATGCCTGTGGGGTCTACAGACTATCCCCCTCCATTCCAAATACTGGTAATCTGTGTTTTCTTGTCACTCTAGCTGCTGGTTTGTCCACTGATGATTCGTGTCAAAGCAGCAGCTTTGGGTCTCATTTTTTACGCTTTCATTTTTGTTGCCTGGTGTTAGCTCTGCTATTTCCTTCCTTCTGCTCGCGTGGCTGACTTTGCATTTCATTTTCTAGTTCCTCAAGCTTCACTGATGATTTGAGAACTTTCCTTTTCTAAAACCAGGATTTAATGCTACAAAGCTAACTTCAAGCATTGCTTTAGTTGCATCCCACAAATTTTGATATGGTGTTGCATTTTTCAGTTCAAACTATTCTCAATAGTTTAAGACATTCTCTAACAGATTGTTTAAAAGTATATTGTTTAGCCTCTAAATCTTTGGAGACGTAAGATCTATGTCTGCTATTCATTTCTAGCTTAATTACATTACAGTCACAGAAAATACTTTGGATCATTTCAGTTGTTTAAAATAAACTTTCGTGACTTAGCCTGTGGTCTGCGTTGGTGGATGCCCACGGGCGTCTGAAAAGAATGTGTACGTTTGTTCACTTGGTTGCTGGTGGTCAGATTTTCTATATCCTTGCTAATTTCATCTACTTTTTCTATCACTTACTGTGGGGAGCTGGAGTCCCTAACTGTAACTGTGGGCTTGTCTTTGCCTATCCCTTCTGGCCTCTTATGTACTTTGAGGCTCTGTTGTTCATACACACTTAGAACTGTTGTATCTTCTTGGTGAATTCACCTGTTTATCGTGATGCAATGTCTCTTTTTATTCAAGGCAAATGTCCTTTGTCTGATATTAATACAGCTACTCCAAGGTTTGAGTCATATATGGATCGTGTACCTTTGTCCATCCTTTTTTTTAATCTGTCACTGCAAGCCTCCTGGTCAATACATCCCTGCACGCCTGGCATCAGCTATGGGTGTCATTATACTAACAGTGAGTTTTCTGTGTTTCTTTTTAAATTAATCTGAACATCTCTGTCCTTTAATTGGTATGATTAGACCACTTACATTTAATGTTATTATTGGTATGTTTGAATTTAGGTCAACCATTTTTTTTTGTTCTCAAGCTTGTCCCTGCTGTTTTATTCCTGCCTTAAGATTTGAAATTTTTAAAATATCCTATTTTATCTATTTGATTTTTCACTATCTGTACAGTTTTTAAAAATTATTATTATTTTTTGAGACGTAGTCTCACTCTATCGCCCAGGCTGGAGTGCAATGGCGTGATCTCAGCTCACTACAACCCCTGCCTCAAGCAATTCTCCTGCCTCAGCCTCCCAAGTAGCTGGGACTATAGGCACATACCACCATGCCTGGCTAATCTTTTGTATTTTAGTAGAAATGGGGTTTCACGATGTTGCTCAGGCTGGTCTCGAACTCCTGAGTTAGGCAATCCACCCACCTTGGCCTCCCGAAGTGCTGGGATTACAGGTGTGAGCCATTGTGACCAGCCACAAGAGACCCGCTTTCTCTCTGGGAGCATCCCTGCCTTTCCGACACCAAAGCCCTCAGGGCTACCACTGCCCAACCCAACAGTGAGGGAACCTATTCCAGCCATGACTACCCTCTCAGGCCTGCATGCACCCTCAGCCAGGAAACGCCAGCAACCCGGTGGTCTTGATTCACTGTAATCACGTCAGCTAAGGCAGCCCAGTCCCCACCTGTACCTACACCTCACACCCATGCCAGCACCCCACAACTGTACCTACACCCCACACCCATGCCAGCACCCCACAACTGTACCTACACCTCATACCCATGCCAGCACCCCACACCTGTACCTACACCTCATACCCATGCCAGCACCTCTTACCCCTACCTACACCCCACACCCATGCCAGCACCCCGTACCTTTACCTACACCCAACACCCATGCCAGCATCCTGTACCTGTACCTACACTTCACACCCATGCCAACACCCCATATCTGTACCTACACCCCACACCCATGCTAGCACCCCACACCTGTACCTACACCCCACACCCATGCCAGCACCCCACACCTGTACCTACACCCCACACCCATGCCAACACCCCATACCTGTACCTACACCCCACACCCATGCCAGCACCCACCTGTACCTACACCCCACACCCATGCCAGCACCCCACACCTGTACCTATACCTCACACCCATGCCAGCACCCCACACCTGTACCTATACCTCACACCCATGCCAGTACCTCTTACCCCTACCTACACCCCTCACCCATGCCAGCCCCCCGTACCCGTACCTACAACACACACCCACGCCAGCACCCCATACCTGTACCTACACCTCACACCCATGCCAGCACCCCGTACCTGCACCTACACCTCATGCCCATGCCAGAACCTCATACCTGTACCTACAGCACACACCCACGCCAGCACCCCATACCTGTACCTACATATCGCACCCATGCCAGCACCCCATACCTGCACCTACACCTCACGCCCATGCCAGCACCCCATACCTGTACCTCCACCTGCACCTGTACCCATGCCCCACACCCCTACCTCAGCCCACACCTACTACACCCTACACCCGTACCTACAACACACCCCTACACCCCACACTGCACACCCCAACTTGTACCTACATTTCACACCTGTACCTACCACCCACACCCAAACCTATGCCCCACACCTGTAACTGCGCCCTACACCAGTATTAATATCCACACCTGTAACCCTGAACTGTACCTACATCTCACCCCCTACCACCACCCCACACCTGCAACAAGCCCTCATACCTTTACGTATAACTGGCACCTGAACCTACATGCCACAGGACTTGCAGCCCCTCACACCTTTGCCTACACAGGGGGACGTCCTGCAAATACTCAGAGGTCCTTGGAAGCCCTGGAAGGGGTGCTATGGCCCCAAACACAGAAACACACGTTGGCCACCTCTCTTCCAGGCTGTTTCCCACAAATAACAAATCCAAGAACACCATTCCCTCCAAATCACAGCCTCAGCATCTGTGACAGAGACCAGACCTAAGCTAAGTGTGGGGGCCTAGGGGGGTCCTCAGTGAGGAGCGGGCATAGGGGTGTCCTCAGTGGGGAGTGGGCACAGGGATGTCCTCAGTGAGGGGTGGACACAGGGGTGTCTGTCCTCAGTGGGGAGCAGCCACAGGGGTGTCCTCAGTCGGGGCAGGCACAGGGGTGTCCTCAGTGAAGGGCAGGCACAGGGTGTCCTCAGTGAGGAGCAGGCACAGGGTGTCCTCAGTCAGGAGCTGGCAGCACAGGGGTGTCCTCAGTGAAGGGTGGGCACAGGGTGTCCTCAGTGAGGAGCGGGCACAGGATATCCTCAGTGAGGGGCGGGCACAGGGTGTCCTCAGTGGGGAGGCACAGGGTGTCCTCAGTCAGGAGCGGGCAGCACAGGGGTGTCCTCAGTGAAGGGTGGGCACAGGGTGTCCTCAGTGAGGAGCGGGCACAGGATATCCTCAGTGAGGGGCGGGCACAGGGTGTCCTCAGTGGGGAGGCACAGGGTGTCCTCAGTCAGGAGCGGGCAGCACAGGGGTGTCCTCAGTGAAGGGTGGGCACAGGGTGTCCTCAGTGAGGAGCGGGCACAGGATATCCTCAGTGAGGGGCGGGCACAGGGTGTCCTCAGTGGGGAGGCACAGGGTGTCCTCAGTCAGGAGCGGGCAGCACAGGGGTGTCCTCAGTGAAGGGTGGGCACAGGGTGTCCTCAGTGAGGGGCGGGCACAGGGTGTCCTCAGTGGGGAGGCACAGGGTGTCCTCAGTGGGGAGGCACAGGGTGTCCTCAGTCAGGAGCGGGCAGCACAGGGGTGTCCTCAGTGAAGGATGGGCACAGGGTGTCCTCAGTGAGGAGCGGGCACAGGGTGTCCTCAATGGGGAGGAGGCACAGGGTGTCCTCAGTGAGGAGCGGGCACAGGGATGTCCTCAGTGGGGAGTGGGCACAGGGATGTCCTCAGTGAAGGGTGGGCACAGGGTGTCCTCAGTGAGGAGCGGGCACAGGATATCCTCAGTGAGGGGCGGGCACAGGGTGTCCTCAGTGGGGAGGCACAGGGTGTCCTCAGTGGGGAGTGGGCACCGGGATGTCCTCAGTGAGGGGTGGACACAGGGGTGTCTGTCCTCAGTGGGGAGCGGCCACAGGGGTGTCCTCAGTCGGGGCAGGCACAGGGGTGTCCTCAGTGAAGGGCAGGCACAGGGGTGTCCTCAGTGAAGGGCAGGCACAGGGGTGTCCTCAGTGAGGAGCGGGCACAGGGATGTCCTCAGTGGGGAGTGGGCACAAGGATGTCCTCAGTGAAGGGCGGGCACAGGGGTGTCCTCAGTGAGGAGCTGGCAGCACAGGGGTGTCCTCAGTGAAGGGCGGGCACAGGGGTGTCCTCAGTGAGGAGCGGGCACAGGGATGTCCTCAGTGGGGAGTGGGCACAAGGATGTCCTCAGTGAAGGGCGGGCACAGGGTGTCCTCAGTGAGGAGCTGGCAGCACAGGGGTGTCCTCAGTGAAGGGCGGGCACAGGGGTGTCCCCAGTGAGGAGCGGGCACAGGGATGTCCTCAGTGGGGAGTGGGCACAGGGATGTCCTCAGTGAAGGGCGGGCACAGGGTGTCCTCAGTGAGGAGCTGGCAGCACAGGGGTGTCCTCAGTGAAGGGCGGGCACAGGGGTGTCCTCAGTGAGGAGCGGGCACAGGGATGTCCTCAGTGGGGAGTGGGCACAAGGATGTCCTCAGTGAAGGGCGGGCACAGGGGGGTCCTTATCGAGGAGTGGGCCCTGGGGTAGAAAGTGTGAGGGACAAGACTTTTCTGTCCCCCCTGCAGCCAGCAGTTCAGTTTTTATTACAATGTGTTTTCCATCCAGGACCTCGATTGAGCTGGTGGGAATCGTGCCGCTCACGCTGTGCCCTGTCCCTGGTGGTCACGCGGGTCCCAGGTGGTCACAGGGGTGCCCAGGCATGCTTTGTGGTTCTGAACTTCAGCTTGTCCAGCCTTTACCACATACCTCAGAGGCCAGAGGCTGTGCTAGGGCCCATGGGGAGAGACGGAGGACAGTGTCCCTGGCAGCCCGCAGACCGCCGTCCCTGCCCCACCAGACCCACCCTGCCCCCAGGCCAGCTGGCTGCCCTGCACTCCTCCTGGCTGGGGGTGCCGAGGCTGCTCTGCCTCGTCTGGCCAGGCCCTCAGACATCCCTCCCGCTGGAAGGTTCTGTCTCAACAGCCCTGAAGGAGCAGCTCCCAACCCCATGCTGGGTCACCTGCCAACAACAGGGTCTCAGCTGCCCCTCACGCAGCCCAAGTGAGCTCATCTGCTCCAACTTGAGGTCAAGGGGCCATGGCCTGTGAACCTGACCATTCTTTAACCAGCAGCTTCGCAGGTCAACATGTGAAATACATAGCCAGACACATATAGGCTTATTTTTACAGTCTGCAGCCATGCGGTACCTCTGGAGCAGTGGTGCTTCTGTGGCGGCGCCCTGGCCTACCTCATGCCCTCCGTGGACTGGTGGCGGTGGTTGCGGTAGAGCTGTGGTACGCCCAGCATGGCTTCGGTCAGCACAGCCAAGAAGCCCAGGGTCTCCACAAACAGGGTGGAGTCAATGGACAGGTAGGTGATGTAGCCCGCCACGCCCGTGAAGGCCACGACACACTGCACGTAGTCCGCGAAGCTGCTCCACTGCCAGAAGTGGTGGGGGTCAAAGTCTAGGGTGAAAGGGAGAAGCAACCTCAGCACAGCTTAGGGTCCAAGTGAGAGGTCAGGGTCAGTGAGGAGAGACAGGAACCAAGTGAGAGGTCAGGGTCAGTGAGGAGAGACAGGAACCCAGTGACAGGTCAGGGTCAGTGAGGAGAGACAGGAACCCAGTGACAGGTCAGGGTCAGAGGAGAAGAGACAGGAACCAAGTGACAGGTCAGGGTCAGTGAGGAGAGACAGGAACCAAGTGACAGGTCAGGGTCAGTGAGGAGAGACAGGAACCAAGTGACAGGTCAGGGTCAGTGAGGAGAGACAGGAACCAAGTGACAGGTCAGGGTCAGAGGAGAAGAGACAGGAACCAAGTGACAGGTCAGGGTCAGAGAGGAGAGACAGGAACCCAGTGACAGGTCAGGGTCAGAGGAGAAGAGACAGGAACCAAGTGACAGGTCAGGGTCAGAGGAGGAGAGACAGGAACCAAGTGACAGGTCAGGGTCAGAGGAGGAGAGACAGGAACCCAGTGACAGGTCAGGGTCAGAGGAGGAGAGACAGGAACCCAGTGAAAGGTGAAGGTCAGAGGAGAAGAGACAGGAACCCAGTGACAGGTCAGGGTCAGAGGAGGAGAGACAGGAACCCAGTGACAGGTCAGGGTCAGAGGAGGAGAGACAGGAACCCAGTGACAGGTCAGGGTCAGAGGAGGAGAGACAGGAACCCAGTGAAAGGTGAAGGTCAGAGGAGGAGAGACAGGAACCCAGTGACAGGTCAGGGTCAGAGGAGGAGAGACAGGAACCAAGTGACAGGTCAGGGTCAGAGGAGGAGAGACAGGAACCCAGTGAAAGGTCAGGGTCAGAGAAGGAGAGACAGGAACCAAGTGACAGGTCAGGGTCAGAGGAGGAGAGACAGGAACCCAGTGAAAGGTGAAGGTCAGAGGAGAAGAGACAGGAACCCAGTGACAGGTCAGGGTCAGAGGAGAAGACAGGAACCCAGTGAAAGGTGAAGGTCAGAGGAGGAGAGAGAGGAACCCAGTGACAGGTCAGGGTCAGAGGAGGAGAGACAGGAACCCAGTGACAGGTCAGGGTCAGAGGAGGAGCCACATGTTCTTGATCACACCCTGGTGATCAAGGTGTGAAAGAGCCTTGAAACAAATATTAACTCAACGTAAAAGCCGCTGACATCGGGCTGGGTACAGTGGGTACCTGAGTCCCAGCTACTCGGGAGGCTGAGGAGGGAGGATCAGTGAGACCAGGAGTTGAGGCCAGCCTAGGCAACAGAGAGACACGTGTCTCTTTAAAAACAAAACAAAAACTTGCTAAAGTCCTTCAAATGAATTAATCTCTGAGAAGCCGAACAGTGTCGGGGGTGCCCTGCAGTCTCTGGAATCTGGTGCCCGGGTTAGGGGCGCAGCCCCCAGGGTTAACCACGGTCTCCTGTTCCTCAGCTGTTAGCAGGAAGAGACAGGGACCACTCCTACGACATTCTGAGGATTCAGCGAGTTGCTCTTGAGTTCTGTAACATGCTTTAGCACAGTGAGGCTCAGTAAATCCACGCCATGCCCTTCCTGCACCATGTCATTTTCTAGAAGCACTCACAGAAATTAGCAAATTGGTGGACATGCAGTCCTGGGGACACAGCGGCTGCAGGGAAAAGGTAAACGAAGACAGAGCTGCCAAGAAGCCTGGGCAGCGCATAGTGTGCCCGCCCCTGACCTGTCCTTACAGCAGCAGGGCACGGGCTGCAGGGGTGGGGTGATGGGAGGCGGTGAAGTCCAGTGGGCTGGGGGGTGCTGAGGGGTGAGGTAAGAAGGATGGGGGTGTTGGGGTGTGGTGAAGTTAGCGGAGCTTTGGGGCATCAGAGGGCAGAGAGGCCAGGGGTGTTGGGCTGACTGCCTGTGGGGCTGGCAGTGCAGTGAGGGCAGGGGTGGTCAGGATGTGCACCTTCTCCCCATCCCTCTTGACCCTAGATCTGTGCCCCACTTCCTGCTCCACATTCCCTCACTGAGTGAGACACTGCCCAGCTTCTGAGCTGGAAAGGGGCCACACAGGAAGCAGGGCCAGAGGAAAGACGGGCACAGTGTGCAGCACAAGAATCACTGGCATCCAGGAAGCAGAGGCTGCACTGAGCTGATACTGAGCCACTGCACTGCAGCCTGGGTTACAGAGTGACAGAGTGGGACTCCATCTCAACAAAAAAAGGCACTAGTGAGCTTAACCACACACCCCAAACACCTGCATGCATTTGCCAGTCATGGCCAGCAGAGGGGCTTGCAAGGGTGGCAGGGTAAGAAACAGGAGAGGCAGCTGAGATGCACGGGTGAGGTGGGGGCAGATCTCCAAACAGAAGGTGGCCTGGGGCGCGGTGGAATATACTCAGCCAAAGAAAGGGCAGATTCATGCAACAGCACGGATGAACCTTAAAACAGGACAGCACGTCACAAGAGCCGGACACAGGAACCACACGTTTATGAGTCCATTCCTGTGAAGTCTCCAGCATAGGCAAGTCCACAGAGCTGCACATGGGCAGCTGTGGGGCTGGGGGAAGAGGGAACTCAGGAAAAAGGGAAGCTGGTTCAAAGGGGCTTCTTTTGGGTGCTGAAAAACTCCCTAATGAGACAGTGGTAATGGCTGCACAACTCTGTAAGTACACTAAAAACCACTGAACTGTGTACTTTTAAATAGTGATAAAATGGCGAATTTTATGTGATGTTAAAATTGTATCTTTAATATATAACAAAATAAAAATTTTAATGTATATGGTTTGTCTTCTACCAGAAGATGCAGGTAGTATCTGCTTATTTCATTAATAACTACTTATTAGTAAAAACTTATTCAGCATTTTCTGATGCTCAAGTTGAAAACAGTTCCTTCAACAGTTGGGAGTTAAGGTGCCGTCATCTGTATCCAGGACATGAAACAAATTCAGTAGCCGTCTACCGTTAGCTGTCAGCTCACATGTGCTGGGGAACTGGAGCAGGTGGCGGGGAGGAGCTGGGTAAGGAAGACACTGGCTGAGGCTGACCTGGGAAGGCTTAGAAAGCAGGAATGAGATCTCTAAGTTCAGTCAGGAGAAGTCAGAGGATGCAGGAGACTCCTCATCTGTCAGGTGGAATAGAATGTTTTCTACCATTCTGAGAGACCAGTGTGTCAGAAGATTTTCATTAGAAGTTTTTACATCAGGTAATAAAGAAGAGAGGCCTGGCATTCCTCCTGGAAGAGCTGGCCCTATCCTGAGGCACCCAGGAGGGGAAGGCACCCCCCTTTCCAAAGCAACTGGGCCCCCCACACCGAGAGGGCAGGTGGCTGTGGGAGGGGAGGGGACTCCGAGAACAAGAACAAAAGAGCAAGAACGCAATTTGGACACACGCCCCCGGCCACACAAGGTGCTAACAGAACAGCTGACTCACATCCATGACTTCCTATGCTGTGTTTCTAGACAGCAGCACCAAAGATAAGGCTTGAAAACGAGGCACTTAATGCTGAATGAATGTTTCCAGGCCCGTGGGACTGACCGGAGCCCCACCCTGGTGTACACTGAGCTCCCAGGACCCTCAGCTGCCTGCAGAGAACAGCTGATTCTCAGAACCTTCCATCGCACCTGCCCTCAATTCACAGAGAGGTCTGCTCTTCCAGCACCCCCCATAGGGACCCCCCAGGAACAGACCAGCGCTCGGCCTCCATCCGTCCACCTGCTGCTGGATTAAAATGCAATTCTACCACTTGGGGAATGTGTATCAGGAAACTGTCTCCAAATGGGCACGGAAGATCCGATTTCTCATCAGACTTTGTTTTTATGTCCACAGAAACACATGAGAGATCCTGGTGTAAGAGGATCTGAAGGCCAACATGTCCAACATGAACAGGGGCTGGGTAAGATGAGGCTGAGAACCGCCGAGCTGCTTTCCCAGACGGTCACAGGATGAGACAGGAGTCAGCACAAGATGCGGGTCATCAAGACCTTGCTGATAAAACGGCCTGCAGTAAAGAAGCCGGCAAACCCCACCAAATCCATGATGGCCACAGCAGTGACCTGTGTCGTGCTCACTGCTACCCTCCGGCCAGAGCCATGGCAGTTGACAGGTGCCAGGGCAACGTCAGGAAGTTACCCCATATGGTCTCAAAGGAGAGGCATGAGGCATGAGTAATCCACCCCTTGTTTGGCATATCATCAAGAAATAACCATAAAAATGGGCACCCGGCAGCCTTCAGGCGCTCTGCCTATGCTCTTATTCCTTTACCTCCATCATAAACTCACTTTCACTTTATGGATTCCCCTCAAATTCTTTCTTGCGTGAGAGCCAAGAGCCCTCTCCTGGGGTCTGGGTGCGGAGCCCGTTCTAGTAACAAACATGAAAGGCACGGACTGGGACGGCTGCAGGGTATCACAGCACGGGTTTCAAACACAACGGGGAACTGCTGAGAGTGAACCTGGCACCTCAGACGCCTGCAGGCACCGTCGGGACCGACAGGTGATCACAGGGCATGAATGGTATCTCAGTAATGCTGAGCTCCACCCCTGAGCCACAGGGTGACTTTCACAGGGCCACGCAGCCCAGGGACATTCTGGAGGGGAGGAAACTGCTCCTTTAGGCAGATTGGCGCTCCCATTCCCTCTCTCTCTGCCTGTCCCCACCCCCTGCCCAGCCAAGGCAGCCTTGGAGGAGGGGCTCCCTCACCACTCAGACCAGCCCCATCCCTCTCTAAGGACTCCAGTCCTCAGAGGACAGTGGCCGCCCCAGGACACCCACAACACAGCTGGTCTGCGACTCATCTCTAGAGTGTGGGGTGACAGAGTGAAGAGGGGGCAGATTGTGAGGACTCCTTCCCTAAGAGGATGTCACTGAGACAGCCGGGGAGGCATCTGGGGTCTCAGGAGGGAGGAGGTGATCATCAAGGTCGGGGTCCCAGTGTGTACGCTGGAGTGTGGTTACGGAGAATGTCCTGGTTTGGGTCCTGTGCGCTACACACATGGTGGCATCACGCATCCGTGTAGCAGCTAAACTGTATCATACTCCCACTTTAACTTTGCAACTGTCTCAATATTGTTAAAAATACAAATCAACTCCCCATAAAAAAACGAAAAAACCTCCCTTCCTTCAAATCCCTGGTCCAGGCTCCCGCAGCCTCCTGCAAGCTGCCCTTCGGCACATGTCTGAGCCCCACCTGCTGCATCTGTTTCTCCACCCCCTACTCCGCTAAGCAGACAGAGCCTGTCCTGGGAAACGCCCCGAGACCACCTGGAGGGAAGCAAACAGGCACCACCCAGGCCCGGAGCTGGAGGCAAGGCTCAGCAGGACCCCAGGCACACAGGGGCTCATCTGGAGGGACCCGAGGGGCTCAGGCTGCAGCGGGGAGAGCACAGACAGGAGGCTCCCGAGGCCACCAGGGCCCACTTTTACTTTATCCCAAGGATCAGGGACATGAAAGGATTTAACAAACACGGCCACACCACCTGCTGCAGAATGAGTATAAATGCCCTTCTTAGCCTTCGAGGCCGGCACTGGCCTCATCGACCCCCTCTAATCCTGCCACCTGTGCAGCAGGCAGCACAGGGACAGGGAGATGGCACGGCTGGGGCCAGAGTAGGACGCAGAGGGACCCCCGCCAAAGACCCTCAGAGAGTGACAGAGACCCCCACCCCACCCCAGGTGAGCAGGACAGGCAGAGCGGGGACTGAGCAAGAGGGAGAGCCATGCCAGCTTCCAAAGAGGACCCCCAGGAAACAAACACCTTCCCACTCAGCAAGGACAAAACAAGCCACTGCGGAGACCAGCATCTGCATCCCAATCCAAGGCTGCCCAGACAGCCGCCCTCGCCGCCGCACTTCCCTAACGGCCACTGAAGCTCACGCTCCTGCAGCCTCCTCAGCCAGAGCCAGGGAGGCCCTGGGAGAGAGGACCCGGACAGGCCCTGTGGGGTGGCCTTGCCTGCTCTCAGCCTCCTCTCAATTTCAGGAGCTTCCCCCCCTTTATCCTAATCGACATCTCCGGGCCCCTCCTGTGCTCAGAGTCTGCTCAGTGGGGCACCCAACGGTTGGCAGGTGAGAGAGGGGAGGGGCTGGGCTGTCACTGCCTCAAAGGGCACCACCGCCCTCTGGCCTGAATGCTTCTGCCCGAAGTCAGGACACAAACACATCATCGTACACAGCAGAAATAGCCCAGAAAGGCCCCAGCCCAGATGGCACTGGAATAAACAGTTTTCCCCAAGTCACTTTAAAATGAAAGTTTGAGGACTGCTTGTTATTTTTGTTTTGAGTCAGAGTCTCCCTCTGTTGCCCAGGCTGTGCAGTGGCACAATCTTGGCTCACTGAAACCTCCGTCTCCCAGCTTCAAGCGATTCTTCTCCTGCCTCAGCCTCCCAAGTATTTGGGATTACAGGCACCCACCACCACGCCCGGCTAATTTTTTTGTATTTTTAGTAGAGACAGGGTTTCGCACAGGTCAGGCTGGTCTCAAACTCTTGACCTCAGGTGATCCACCCGTCTCAGCCTCCCAAAGTGCTGGGATTAGGCGTGAGCCACCACGGCCAGCCAGGGCTACCTACTTCAAAGGAGGACTTCAGGACAGTTCCAGGCGCTCCTCCGTGACATACCAGCAGAGGATGCTCAGCCGCTGCCTTTACTCAATGTGCCATTGAACAGAAGAAACACAAGAATGCTCTTCTCCCAGCCTGAAACATTCTTCATACTTCCAGCCATCAGGGTTTCAGCCCGCTCAGAAACAACAGAGGCAGTGGGCACTTGCAGAACAGCGGTGCAAGGGTCTCCATGGACCCTCTCCAACAAAACCACTGTGAGTGTTGGACTTTACAAACAGCAGCCACTTAAAGTCTCGGACGTGTCTTAGGGACACACGGCAAATGAAGGAACACTTATCCAAGAAAACCTAAGTGGCCACAGAAACAGCAACTTTGTGACACTTGGGCCACAACCTCCTTCCCATCCCCCTGTGTCAAAAGCTCTACTCCCAGCAGGCAGCCAAGAAGATGGGGCTCCCTCCCCACACTGCCACTGCAGGAGTGGCAGGCACTCTTCATTACCTGCTCAGCTCCTATCTGCCCAGGCTCCCTTCCTCCACCCAGCCCCCACCCATAGCACAGGGGCAGAGAACACTGAGCATCCCTGTCCCTGCCCAGCTTGCTCACCAATCATCCACGTCCCTTTTCAGCTTACTCACTGAGCATCCACGTCCCTGCTCAGCTTGCTCACCCAGCATCCATGGCCCTGCCTCAGCTTGCTCACTGATCATCCACGTCCCTTTTCAGCTTACTCACCGAGCATCCACGTCCCTGCTCAGCTTGCTCACCCAGCATCCACGGCCCTGCTCAGCCTGCTCACCGAGCATCGACGTCTCTGCCACGTCCCTGCCGCCTCAGCTTATTCACTGAGCATCCACGTCCCTGCTCTGCTTGCTCACCAAGCATCCACGTCTCTGCTCAGCTTGCTCACCCAGCATCCACAGCCCTGCTCAGCTTGCTCACCCAGCATCCACGTCTCTGCCACGTCCCTGCCACCTCAGCTTACTCACTGAGCATCCACATCCTTGCTCAGCTTGCTCACCGAGCATCCACATCCTGCTCAGCTTGCTCACCCAGCATCCACAGCCCTGCTCAGCTTGCTCACCGAGCATCCACGGCCCTGCTCAGCTTGCTCACCGAGCATCCACATCCCTGCTCAGCTTGCTCACCCAGCATCCACGTCCCTGCCACAGCTTGCTCACCCAGCATCCACGTCCCTGCCACAGCTTGCTCACCCAGCATCCACGGCCCTGCTCAGCTTGCTCACCGAGCATCCACGGCCCTGCTCAGCTTGCTCACCCAGCATCCACGTCCCTGCTCAGCTTGCTCACCCAGCATCCACGGCCCACCTCAGCTTGCTCACCCAGCATCCACGGCCCGCCTCAGCTTGCTCACCCAGCATCCACGGCCCGCCTCAGCTTGCTCACCCAGCATCCACGGCCCTGCCTCAGCTTGCTCACCGAGCATACACGGCCCTGCCCAGCTTGCTCACCGTGCATCCACGGCCCTGCTCAGCTTGCTCATCGAGAATCCACGTCCCTGCTCAGCTTGCTCACCATGCATCCATGGCCCTGCCTAAGCTTGTTCACCGAGCATTCACCTCCCCGCCTCAGCTTGCTCATGAGGAGAGGTCCAGAGACTGCATTAGTCCAGCCAGATCACAAAGCAAGCAATAAGTCATCCTACCCCCACGGGGGGGAATCCATACCCCCAGCTGCTGCTACAGTTTGCCTAAAATATCCAGCTTGCAACAACAGCAAAAAATGAGTCATACAAAGAAACAGCAACATGTGGTTCATACACAAGGAAAAAAATAATGACAAGCAGGACACAAACTGCTTTTGAAGAGGCACAGGTGTTGGACTCAGTAGAAAAAGACTTTAAAATCGCTATTGTAAATATGTTTGAATGGCTAAAGGGATCCATGCATAAAGGATTAAAAGAAAATATGACAACAACTAATCAAAAAGCCACTGTCAATAAAGAGACGGAAATTCTGAAAAAGAACCGAGTGGGAATTCTGGCATCGCAAACACAACTGAAATGTTAAAAGTCACTGTAAGGGCTCCACAATAGATTTCAGCTGGCAGAAGAATCAGTGAATTCAAAGAAAGATCAATGAAGATTATGCGGCCTAAAGAACACACAGAAAACAGAACTAAGGAAGAAGAACACAGTCTCAGAGAAAGTGGGATGGCATGAAAGTACACCAGTACATGCAGAATGGGTGAGCTCCCGGAGAAGAGAGAGGAGCAGAGAAAAAAATATCCAAGGGGAAAGTGACTTGTGAAAACTTCCCAGATATGATAAAAATATTAACTACACACCCAAGAAACTCAACAAATCGCAAGCCTGATAAACACAGAGATCTGCACTCTGACACATCAGTCTAAATGATGAATGCCAGAAAAACAAAGACAAAATCTTGAAAGTAGCAAGAGAAAAATAATTGATCACTTACAAGGAAACCCCAATAAGATTAACAGCTGACTTCTCATCAGAAACAACGGAGTCCAGAGGGCAGTGGAATAACATATTCAAAGCACTGAAAAGAAAAAAAAATCATCAACCGAGATTCTTATATCTAGTAAAACTATTTTTTAAAAAAATAAGGGGAAAATAAAGACATTCCCAGATAAACAAGAACTTGGAGTATCTGTTGCTAGTAGGCACACCTTACAGAAAACAAGTTTTTCATGCTGAAAACAAGTAACATCAGATGTAATTCAAATCCACATGTAAAAGAGTACATGTAAAGACAATTATGTAAGTCATTATAAAAGATGATTAGATTTCTTCTCTTTTCCTCTTCTAGTTCACTTAAAAGTAACTGCATAAAACAATATGCACTGTATTGTTTGGGGGCCTTTAACATAAAGAAATGTAATATGCTTGACAATAATATTAATAGCACAAATGAGATGGATGGGCTCAAAACTGTTGTATTAGAGAAAGAAAATGCCTGCAGATGGCAATTCAGTCAGAGAAAGAAATGAAAGGAACCACAAATGGTAAATAAGGTTAATATCATAACTCCATAATATATGTTTGTTCTCCTCTCAAGTTCTTGAATGATATAAAATGTATATAAAGGAACAATCAGAACAATATATTGTTAGATTATAATGTATGTAGACATAATATGTATAATAATCATACCATTTAAAAAGGGAGGAGGAAATCAAACCATGGAGGAGGAGTTAGGTTCCTATCACTGGAATTAAGTTAGTATAAATTTGAAGTAGATTCTGACAAGTTAAGATGCATATTGTAAGCCTTCAAGTAACTACTAAGAAAATAATTCAAAAAACATTACTTAAAGAAATTAAAATGTTACACTATAAAATATTCACTTAATATAAAAAAAAGCTGTAAATGAATAACAGCCGAGGGGAAAAGGAATGGGATATACAGAAAACAAAATGTAAAGTGGCAGATGTAAATCTGAACATATTACAACATTAAGTGTGAATGAAATAAGCAATCAAATCAAAGGGCAGAATTGCCAGAATGGATTTTTTTTTTAAAGATCCATTGCAGGTATACAGAAGACTCATTTTAGATTCAAAGATACAAAAAGGTTAAAAGTAACACAATGGAAACAATATATCACATGGCAACCACAGGAGATCTGCAGTGATGACACTAACACCAGAAGCAATAGACACCAAAACAGAAAATATGCACATACGTCCTATCAAACAACGGTGCCCCAAATACAACAGGCAAAAACTGACAGAAGTAACAAGGGGAAAAGGTAATTCAAAAATAGTTACAGACTTCCACACCCACATTTGGTAATGGATGTTAACAACTGCACAGAAAAACAATAAAGAAATCTTACACTTGACCTAACAGACAATCCTCCGCCTTCACCCAACAGCAAATGCACATTCTCTTCAAGTGCACATGGAGTATTCTCCAGCACAGATCCTGTGCTGGGCCATAAGATGTGCCTCTATTTAAAAGTGCTGGAATCTGGCTGGGTGCAGTGGCTCACACCTGTAATCCTAGCTCTTTGGGAGGCTGAGGTGGGCAGATTGCTTGAGCTCAGAAGTTCAAGACCAACTTGGTCAACATAGTGAAACCCCGTCTCTACAAAAAATGCAAAAAACTGGCCAGGCGCAGTGGTGTGCACCTGTAGAGTCAGCTACTCAGGAGGCTGAGGCACAGGAATTGCTTGAACCTGGGAGGCAGAAGTTGCAGTAAGCCATGACCGCAGTACAGCCTGGGCAACAGAGCAAGACTATGTCTCCAAAAATTAAAAAAAAAAAAGGTACTGGAATTATACAGAGTATGTTCTAGGACTACAACGGAAATAAATTCAAAATCAATAACAGAAAACATTTTAGGATATTCACAAATATGTGGAAGTTAACACACTCCTGAATAATAAATGGGTCAAAGAAGAAATCTTGGAGTAAATTTTTAAACACTAAGGTGCATGAAAACAAAAACACACACATCCAAGTATAGAATGCAGGTAAAGCACTGCTTAGAGGGGAATTATGGCTGTAAACACCTACATTAAAAGAGAAAAGAGAAAAAAAAATCAATGATCTAACCTCCACCTTAAGAAAAAGAGCAAACTGAACACAAAGCAACCGTAAGGAAGGAAATATTAGCGTGAAATCAACAAAACCAAAAGTTGGTTCTTTGATGGGCAATGAGGGTGTGTTGTGTAAAAAAAAAAAAGAAAAGAAAAAACCCACCTTTTAAAAACTTGGTTATTTGACAAGAACAAAAAAATTGACAAGTCTTTAGATTAACAAAAAAAGAAAGGAAAGGAACGGATCAAATTACTAAAGCAGGAATAAAAGAAGAACCATTACTAATGACTTTCCAGAAATAAAAAGGATTATAAGGAAATACTAAGAAAAATTATATGGCAAGAAATTAGATAACTTAGGTGAAATGGAAAAATTCCAATACAGACAAACTACCAAAACTGACTTAGGAAGAAACAGAAAACCTGAATAGACTTACAACAAGAGATTGAATTAGAAATTTTAAAACTTCCCACAAAGAAAAGCCCAAGTCCAGAAGGCTGCACTGGATAACTCTACAAATATTTAAAGAGGAATTAGTATCAATCCTTCGCAAACTCTGAAAAGACAGAAAAGGAGGAGAATAGTTTCCAACTTATTTCATAAGGCCAGTATCATCCTAATGCTAAATCCAGACAAAGTCATCACAAGAAAACTACAGACCATTATCCCTTATGAACACAAATTCAAAAAAAAAAAGTCCTCACTACAATACTAGCAAACAAAAGCCAGCAACAGATAAAAGGTGTTGGACACCATGACCACATGGATTTATCCCAAGAATGCAAGGTTGGTTCAACACACAAATATCAATCAATGTTGTACATCGTGATTGTAGAATAAAAGACAAAACCCACAGGATCATCTCAATAGACACAGGAAAGCATTTGGCAAATTCCAACTCTTATGATAAAAAACACCCAACAGACTCGAATCAAAGGGAACTAACTGCCTTGACCTAATGAAAGGCAACTATGGAAAATCCATCAGCTAACATCATACTCAGTGCTTAAAGACGGAATGCTTTCTCACTAAAATGAAGAACAAGACAGGCACATCACTCTCACTACTTATCACCAGGGTAACTAAGAAAAAGAAATAAAAGCAACTAAATTGGAAAGGAAGAATTAAAACAGTCTCTATTTGCAGATGACAGAATCATCAGAGTCGTATATAGAGAATCTAGTAAACAACCCTTAAACAAATCAGTTCAGCTCAGCAAAGTTGCATGATGCAAGATCAACATGCAATGATCAATTACATTTCTCTAAAGTAGCAATGAACAAGAAGTAAAATTAAGAAAACAATTCCATTTACAATAGCATCAAAAAGGATGATAAAAATTTTTGGAATAAATTTAACAAAGTCCAAAATTTGTTTCTAAAATGTTCTCCTCCCTTCCTGTCTCCCTCCCTCTTCCCCTTCCCGCCCCCCTCCCCCACACACAGAAGCACATGGGCAGGCTTCTAAGAACTACTTCATGCTTGGAAACAGCAGAGCTAGGAGTTTATTATGCTATAGACTCGGCCACACTTGGTAAAGTGGACGCACGCACATGCACACATGGAAGCGAAGACAGGAGGAAGTACAGCTGCAGGAAGGAGGTGAAAGGAACGAGCAGGGTACATACCCAGGAAGGACCGCCTGGGGGCGACCTTGACTTCTTCATCCTTGCTATCTGCAGCTACGTTAAAAAGGGAGACAGAAACAGAAAGGGGAAAAAGACAGAAACAGACTGGTTTTAACATGGGTAAACAGCTGTGTTCCCAGAACTTTCTGCATTTCTTTAACAAAAACGGGCAAGGCAGATCCTGCTTCCCTTTTCCTAGAAACTCGTCTGTATGCAAGCTTTGGTTGCAATATAGCTGCCCCAGGTCAAAACCCTTTGGAAGGCTGCCTGATAAAGCTGTTTTCAGAGTACACTCTGCTGTAACAGGACGTCTGGGTCGACAGGTGCACTGGAGAAGCACCTCTGCACAGACACAGAGACATGGGGACAACATGACAGGGACCCAGCACCCTCCAGGGCTCAGCATCTACAATGACAGGTTATGAGCCAACCTCCCAGTCTGTGCAGCCCCAGGACAAGACAGCAGCCAAGGCCCTGGAAAACAGTGTGGCCTCCAGGTGGCTCCTGGGAAGCCACACAGGGTTTGGGATTAAAGAACCTTGATAAACAAGAGACTCAAATGAGTCCTGGGCTCAGAAAGCGGAGGTGGGATCAAAGGTTGCGTGTTGCCTGCCCCGGGCAATGCAAACTTAAAATGGAAATTTTCCAAGCGAATAGCTAAAAGCAAATACAACATGATCTCGGACCTCTGCCCTCGGCTACTTGGACTCAGGGTGTTGTTCCACTCACAAGGCAGGAATTGCAATATTTCTGCCAGATTTGAGGGTTTTATAAATCCATGCAGCATACAAAGTCCAGTCTCCTCTCCTCTCCCTGGCTCCCCCAGCACCGCCTCTTAGATTCTATGGGTCCCTCAGCTCTCCCCATCTGTTGCTTTTATTTACACCACATCCCTCTTCACTGGTGCCTCTTCTAAAGACCCAGATCTACAAGGGGTGGGAGGGAGGGAGGAAGGGAGGGAGGGAGGGAGGGAGGGAGGGAGGGAGGGAGGGCCCACCCCAGGCAGTACTGCTCAGTCCACCCTGTTTCCCTTCTCATATCCAGGCATGACTGTGCACAGCTAGGGGGTGAACAGGCAGTGGTGGGAGGCAGCCAGCCGGCAGGCTGGGGAAAAGGCGGGGTTCAGGCTGCACACCAGGCTGTGTCCTGCCACAGCCTCAAGCTATCTAAGGCTCCTTGCCTGGAAAGCAGTGTGATCAGATCCACGTTTGTGCAGGGCAGACTGCAAAGAGTCCTGATGCTGAGAGAGCTGTCAGGAACATTTTCAACAGTCACATATTTCCACAAATCTGTGCTGAACACGTCCTCCAGCCCAGGCACTCAGTATCCAAAAAGGGCCCAGCAACATTTTCCTTTTCCTCAGAACCTCAACACTTGGCTTGGGGAGGTGGTGTCAGTGTCTTCTCCCCCTAGATCACGGGTGGGCTTGTGACCACTCCAGTCCATAGAAGCAATGCTGTGATTTCCAAGACTTAGGTCATAAAAAAGATACACCTTCTATCTGCTTCCCCAGGAAGCTCCACCTTGGGACCCGGCCACAAGGCCTTGGTGGGTGTCCCTGCAGAGCCCGGGCAGAGGTCCTGGCAGATGGCCAGCACCAGCCATGCCAAAGAGCGAGTGAGGGGGAGAGAGAGAGAGGAGGCAAGAAAATGAGTTTCGAGGGCTGCCGCCCTAGCCTTTGCACCTCCCCAGATGCTACTGAGGACAGCAGAGACCAGCTGCTCCTACCAAGCTCTACCCAAAATGCACACACAAGCAAAATGAATGCTGTTCTTCCAAGTCCTAAGATCTGCGGTAACTTGTGGAATAGCCAAAGAGACTGGAACAAGAGACAGGACAAGTTATAGTCCCACATGGCCAGCAGGAAGGAGGCTGGCTGGGCAACAGAGGCCATCACCTGCTTCCTGGGACTCTGGTCCATGTCACAACTGGAGACCACTACTGTGGGCACAGGAAGAAAGGTTTGCACAATACCCTGTTTGTACAGCATGATTGGGGAGTGCAGGGGTGATAGTGACAGGGAGGTGCCGCCTGGCCTGGGACTGGGGAAAGCACATGATCACAGTGGCTCAGGTGAGCCCGCAATGGCAGGTACACAGGCAGAGGGGTTCCTAATGTGACGTCCAAGAATGTCATTAAACCCCTGAAAATGCATGCAAGATGGCACACAGCCCCACACACAACACGTTTTCCAGCTTTCTCGAGCTGTAACTAACTTACCCGTTTAAAGTGTACAATTCAATGGTTTTTAGGATATTCACAGTTGTGCACCCACCATCACTATCTAATTTTAGGACATCTTCAGCACCCCAAAAAGAATCCCTCAACTAACAAGCAGCCACTGCCTCTCCCTGGCCTCACACCTGAACTCTGAATATTAAGATTTGAGACAAATTTCAAGTAAATTCAGCCACCTGACTTTGAGCCACAATTACTTCTCAACCCCTAGGAGGAACGTAAAAGGAAAAAGCTACATGATAAAGCAAAGTTAAACTTTATAAAAGCAAAAGTTTTAAATAAAATGAAACAAATGACCAGTTTCTGCTGCACCCATGACGAGGTGCACTTCCTGGTGACATAAATGCAGCAGCCTGGCCTGTGTCCCCAGTGGGAAGTGCCCTGAGGATGGCACTGATGTGATGACCTCACACTGCCACACACAGAGAGGGCTAAGGGAGGCACGAGGACGTCACATTCCGTTATTTGTGGGGTCCTCGAGGAAGGGAGTTGACACGGCAGAAGGGAAGCTGAGCCCAGGCTGCGGTGTGGCCAAGCCTACAGGCTTCAAGTCAAATTGGAAGAACTGGTGTGTACTCATGAAGTATTTCACCTCAGCAAAAAAATTCCCTAGCTCTAGCTGCTGAGAAAGCCCAAAAAGCAACCTCCAGGCCAGCCCTCATGTGTGCCTAGGCTGTGGTCTCCAAATACTGCATCCCAGATACCAGAGCTCCCTGGAGAAACAACGGATTCTAGGTCTGGGGCAGGAGTTGGAGCTGCCACACGAGCACCTTGGTATACCAGGATCCTGTGTGGAACCCATCGAAAGGGCCCACACCACCACGCGGCTCCCAGGCCAGAGCAAAGAACTGGAGCTTCAACACGCGCAATAATCCAGTAACATCCAAAACATCCAAATCACAAAGAGAGAGACCTGAATTTCCTTTAGGAATTGTACTCATGGACAGCCGAACCATGGGTACCAGGCCGTTTCTCTGCAGAGGGGCTCCAGCTAACAGACGGCAAACGTCCTGCAGCCCCTGATCAGCTCACGGACTCAGCATGAGCCCCACAGTGGGGCTCTGGTGGACCTCTGGTGACCAGAGGTGCCTCTGGTGGAGCGACGCAATCGTCCTGCAAAACACAAGTATTAAATCTGGGTCCCATCGGGCCTCTGGATCCAACTGTCTTTTAAAAATGCAATGACATGGAATCAACTTATGCCCATCAATGAAAATCATCCAGATTTTCTTCTGAATGAAGAAAATGTGGTACATGTACAATATGGAATACTATGCAGCCATAAAAAAGAATAAGATCATATCCTTTAGAGGAACATGTATGGAGCTAGAGGTCATTATCTTTACCAAACTAACACAGGAACAGAAAAGCAAATGCTGCATGTTCTCACGTATAAGTGAGAGCTAAATGATAAGAACACATCGACATATAGAGGGGAACAACTCACACTGGGGCCTATGGGAGGGTGGAGGGGAGGAGGAGGGAGAGAACCTGGAATAACCAATGGATACTAGGCTTGACACGTGGATGATGAAATAATCTGTACACTGGCTGGATGCAGCGGCTCACGCCTGTAATCCCAGCACTTTGGGAGGCCGAGGTGGGTGGATCACTTGAGGTCAGGAGTTCAGGAGTTAGAGAATCTGTATACCAAACCCCCATGACATGTAATTTACCTATATAACAAACCTGCACACGTACCCCAAACTGAAAAGCTTTAAAAAAAAGAACATGTTCAGAGGCAACAACCTCCCCTGCGAGGTGATGCCACCGGCAGGAAGACGAGGCTGGCTGCACCCGCACCCGCACCTGCTGGTAAGCACACACACTAAACTCCAAGCTGGCCATGCTGCCTGAGCACTCACAACCTGCCCTCCCTGGGAACACGCATCAGGCCACCGTCAACACAGTCACAGGCCCGGCCTCATGACTGGAGCCTGAGGACAGCAGAAACACCCAGAAGCACACTGGGCATCTTAGGCCAAACCGTTCTCTCAGCCTCCGTTCCTCCCACAGTGAGAACATTCCCGTTCCAAAGTTAAATGCTGAGTTCAAAGGCGCAGGGGCGCAGGCCAGAGAAGGGGCAAAGCCTTGCGGGAAGCACGCAGTCACCTAAGCAGAAACGTAAAACCACAGCTCCGCGGTACGCAGGGAATCCTGGCTGGTTCTTGAAAGCCTGCCTTCTACACAAGATCCGTGGTATCGCACACTGTCTCTGGTGTAATTTCAAACCCAAATCACCACAGGAAGGAACAGAGCAGAGGCTCAAGGGAGAGGAGAATGGTGCGAATGGGGGAAAAGAACAGAACACCACAGCAAATCTTTATGGCCACAATGACACGAACTGGCCCAGGCCACGCACCGGGCTGGAGGCTGGTCTGCTTTCTACAGAGGCTGAAAGCAGCACATATTCACCTCGCTCTAAAAACAGAAGAGAAAAAGGAGGACGTGGGAGGGGCGGGGATCCTCTCGGACAGGAAGTGGTATCATCGGGAATAGAAACACAGGGACACCCTCCCGGGGGAGATCTCAAATCCCAGCAACCCCAAAGTAAACAAACTCTGGGGAAAACATGCTTCTCCAAGCAACCGCTGAGATCAATCTCTCTCAAAGCCAAAGTGAGCACTGTCTTAGATTTACTAATTAGAAGAAAAACAAAAGGAAGGATTTAACCCTCCTGCACACAAGAAGCCCACCAGCCTGCATGTTCAAACAGAGGTCAGACGGGAACAAACTGCAAAAGGCAAAAACTGGAAGAAGTATGTCTATTTTCCGAGCTGCCGAAGGTGAAGGAGTGGTGTGTGCCAAGCACGTGCTAAGCATGTAATTGGTCCTGCACAGCCAGCAACACAGCAGTGTGTGGGCCTGCCAGTGTGCTCTGGATAAAGGGGCTGCCTGACCCCGCAGGGTGACTCTGGGTCTGTTTACCGAGGTCTCTGAGGAAGACCTGGGCTAACACAGCCCATGAGTCACAGCAAAACCAAGAGGGTGTGTTTGTGACAGGCCACATGCACGGACAGGAAACACCTTCCCTGGCACCATCTGACTTGATGGAGCCTGGCACAGAGGAGCACTTCCTGTTCTGACACACAAGCCGCCAAGGACAGCGCCCACAGCCAAGAGGAGCTGTGAAGACGTGTGAAGGCCAAGCCCAAATTCCAGTGAAGAAAGCATTATCTTGAATTGTTTCATTATAAGCTGTTTAATTAAGTCATTTAACATACTGAAAATGCTGTCAGTTGCCGGTAACAGCACCACTTGGTGACACGAAAGCTGCCTCGATCAGAACAGACTAGAGTGGCTTCCTTTCAGCAGTCACCTTTTGCCCTGATTCCCTGGGACTCTATTCTGAAGCACCAGCCACCAACCTGCAAAGCAGCGGCGCCTGGCATTGAGCTCGTTGGCCACTCGGACCTCTGTGCATAGCTTCAGCATCAGCAGCATGGTCAGGATCATGATGGCGCTCTGCCACAGCAGCGGGGACTCAAAGCGCCGTCCAAACCTGAGGGAGAGACCCGAGTCAGGAGGGAGGCCCACCCACACCGCCTCTCCCAGTCCCGAACCTGCAGAGGGGGAGGCCTGGGTCAGGAGGGAGGCCCACCCACGCCGCCTCTCCCAGTCCCAAACCTGCAGAGGGGGAGGCCTGGGTCAGGAGGGAAGCCCACCCATGCCGCCTCTCCCAGTCCCAAACCTGCAGAGGGGGAGGCCTGGGTCAGGAGGGAGGCCCACCCACATCGCCTCTCCCAGTCCCAAACCTGCGGTGGGAGAGACCCAGGTCAGGAGGGAGGCCCAACCACGTCACCTCTCCCAGGCCCCAAGCAGCATCCAGAGGAAGGAGTCCAAGGGGTGGCAAACACCACAGTGTCCAGGCACCTGCTGCCCATCTCCCAGACTTCAGGTGGGGTGGGGCTCCAGGGAGGGGCCTGACCCAGGACCCCTCAGCATATTCAGCCCTCCCCAGAATCAGTGCCCAGGTGCTGGTACCACAGTCTGGTGGTCCTCAGTCCCCTCCCACAGCTCAGCCCAGGTGCCCTAGGCCCTCCCTGCAGCCTCCAGGCTGCCACCTGGCAAGAAGCCATTTCTAGCCCAGAGTAGCCCTACTTCCTGCCAGGGGAAGGCGAGGTCAGCGTGCAGAGCATTAAGGGGACCGGACATGAAATTTCCACATGCACACACACTCCCACAGAAGAGGAGAAGGCAGCCAAGCTTCTGTGCTGCCACCCAACCTAAGGCCCACCCCACCCCCAGGCCTCCCTGCCCAGAGCCTCTCACCCTCCCTGGCCCCGAGCTCCCCTGGCTGCCCACTCCCAGGCCGTCTTGCTGACTTTTGACCGGGTTGGGCATCTCATCAGCTCAGCCATGAGCCTCTGCAGCGCAGAACCACAGGCCAGTGACTGGCAAGCCCTGGGGTCTCCCGTCTCCCCAGAGTCACCAAAGAGCTGGGACCTGCAGAAGCATCATCTCCGAGGCTGGGCCGTGGCACACACTCATCGAAAGCCCCAGCCTTGACCCTCCCCCGACTGTTCAAGGGCAGCAATCTCAGCCTGCAGTTTGTTTGGTCTGAAGGGAACTTTCAAAACTTGAATTGGTCACCAACATGTCAGAAGATCCTAGAGAACAGCCTAACTTCCCACCTTCTCCTGAGAAACCAGAAGACCCAGCAAGAACCACCACTGCCCCCACCTCTCTCCAGCTCTCAAGCAGCAGGGCAATCGTGGGCCAGCACCTGCAACCCCAGTCCATCCGCTTCCCAGAGAGGCCACTTTAGGGGTGAGCACTGCTAAAAGTCACTTCCTACAGCTCCTGAAATACAGCCGGCCCCGTTATCAGCACCGCTAACCGACAGAGCAGAAGCAGGGGGAACCCCACAGCCTTCATAGCCACCCCCTTATCAACACAGAGCAGAAGCAGGGGGAACCCTATAGCCACCCCCTTACCCCCTTATCAACACAGAGCAGAAGCAGGGGGAACCCCGCAGTCCGCATAGCCACCCCCTTATCAACACAGAGCAGAAACAGGGGGAGCCCCCTGTGGAAACAGCCTCCCTGACCCAGAAGCCATCAGAGTCAGCCTCAGGAGGCACGACCCCATCCAAGCTGACTACCATGAGAAGCAGCTACACCAAAATCACTCAAGAAACGTTAAAAAAAAAAATTCACAAAGCTCAGCAGTGATCCGCATCACCAGCAATCCGTAAATGACGAAACTGGATGCAGCCTGATCTCCTGTCCTTAGAAGAGCACATCTTTGGAAGGTTCTAAGTGATAAGAAAAAATGTCCCATAAATGTAGAACTGACCCTCAGATGCTGCAAGACCCTATAATGTGATGAGTCCAGGTTTGTGCATGTAGTTCACTGTCAGAGTGAACTCCCAGCTGGCTTCTCAGAGGGGCTCTGAAGCATCTGCACCCACAGATAAGAAGCCTGCCAGCCTGCACGTTTAACCAGGGATTTGCCCTGGACAGGAAGCCCCAGCCCAGGTGAGAAGCTGCCACTTGCAGGTGAGGCTCTTGCAGCAACCAGGAAAAAGCCACAGACATTCTCCTGGGAGGACAGGAAGCCAGGATGCAGTTCTCAGAGGGTGGCCACGCTGATTCCCTCTTTGCTGGCTCCAGAGACCAAGGCCTTTCCCTGTCTCCTAGGAGCTCCTGAGTGGACGGACCAGCCGCCTGAGGTCACAGAGACTCAGGGAGCAGAAAGGAGGACAGAGAAAACAGCAGCTGAGGCCCAGAACCAACAGGGGGCCAGACAGGCAGGCAGACAAGGGGCACCTCCAGGAATACCACCCAGGTCAGCAGCCTCAGCCCAGGGTGAACAGGACACCAGGCAGTCAGACAAGCTGCACCTCCAGGAATACCACCCAGGTCACAGGGGCCACTGTAGTCCCCTTGCCTCACTGGAGGCCTCTCTAGGAAGCCTCTGAGAGGCGCACAAGGCAAAACTAAGAGGCAAAGGGAGGGAGGGACAGTGTCAGGCCTGGTACAGAGGGTGGCAGCAGGAAAGCGGCAGCTTGAACAGGGTTTCCTGGGCCTAAAGCACAGGCCAGGGGTGCGGGGACGCTGTGGGAGCGTGAGTGCAGGGGACACGGGCACTCTGCCTGCAGGCTGGCTCCAGCCCCCACACCGGCCCCTCCAGGCCTCCTTGGCCTCTGCATGATAAAGCACAGATCACAACCCCCAAGGCTAGAGGATACAGCCCATCTCACGTCACTTCCAGAACCCATTCTCCACTGGACCAAGCAGCCTGGGCACAGGTCAGCTCACCCACTGCAACTTGAGGCTGAGGAGCTGACGCTGGGCAGGCATCTAAAACAGGCTAGTCCCCTAGGACGCACCAAGCCTCGTCACACCACATTCACCTCCAGCAGTGAGGCTGTGT
Organism: Callithrix jacchus; assembly: GCF_049354715.1. NCBI lineage: Eukaryota > Metazoa > Chordata > Mammalia > Primates > Cebidae > Callithrix > Callithrix jacchus. The sequence goes on from NC_133514.1 coordinate 122,180,617, forward strand.
GTGAGCCATTTTGGCCACTGTGCGAAAGGCCACCCGCATTTTTTAAAAGTTCAACAGAAGCAATGAATGACCAGACAGACTATGGGGAAGGTGGGGGAATCAAGGTTTGCACTTCCCAGAATCCGCACATCAAAAATCAAATCTAGAGGAACTCAATATGCATAGTAAGGAATGAGGCCATTTAAAACTAAGTGAGGGGGTGCACAGAGGCAAACAGGGAACTAATTTTAGGGTGACAATCAAAAAGCAGTGCTCCACAAAAGATGCACAAGGAACAAAATGAAAACAAATCCAGCTCTAACAGCAGTGTTAAAAGCTAATTAAAACGGATGTCGTGTTTACTTCTCAACTTTTTCTTCCTTCCTCTCCTGCCTGAGAGCCTGACTCCCATGCCTCTTCTCATGGCAGGTGCCAGGCAGCCCACCTGTGTGGCACAGGAGCCTGCTCCTCAGGAAGCACCCAGACACCTAAGTTGGGCTCTACAGGTGACCACACCCAGGTGCCCACCCACAGGGAGAGAGAGTGCATAGGGTGCCCCATAGCTGACCAAGCCACAGAAAAACTTCTCCATGCTCCAAAATCTCACAGAAAAACTCAAGCAGAAAAGCTCTGCATCTATTCTTAGGCACCTGCTAAAACTATCACCCTTAGTAACAAAATGTTATGACTTCTCCGATACAATGTTTCATTCCTTCATCTAACAGTGTTCCAGTCTGGGCTCCACTGTGGATGGAGCTGAGGCTCTCAGGGACCTGCAGCCCAGTGTTTCCTGCTCCCGGCCTGGCTCTCCCTTTTCCTCCACATACAGCCGTTAAACACCAGCTAGGAGGCATCATTTAGGCCTTATGGCATCTGGCACCAACCTCCCAAATCCTGCACCATGGCATTTCACAGTGTGATCTGCTGATTGCTGGCTTTGCAAAATGGTAGTAAGGACTGTAAGAAACAAAAACATGAGTTACCTATGTTTCAGAATCCCTGGGTTTGTACTGCTAAAGCAGCCCCTGCAGGACTGCAGAGCCCATATGCCACGTACCCCAAGTCCCCAATGGAGGGGGGCTGCTCAAAAGCCCTGCAGCTCTGAGGACCATACCCCAGCAGCTTCAAAAGCATGAAGATTCTAACACCACCACTGTGCTGGTGGACCCCCACCTCTTCTCACCAGAACCTGCCCCACCTCTGCTCTCCCCCAGCCCCTTCTCACCAGAGCCTGCCCCAGCCCATTCTCACCAGAGCCTGCCCCGGCCCCACCTCTGCTCTCCCACCCCCACCACCCCAACCCAAACACCAAGTGTGCGCGCATATGCATGGAGCTGGGGTCATGTGTGATGTGTCCCATGTGTCACTTCTGCTAAACATAAACACTGCCCTACAAACCCTGAAATCAAAAGAGACTGTGAACCTACAAAGCCTCGAGAGGGGAAGCCAGGAATCGGGGTCGCAAGAGGCTCCCCAGACAGAAACAGAAGACATCATCATCCCCTCCGCACAGCAGGACCTGGGGACTGGGTGGGCATAGGGGATGTGCGGTAGGTAGGGAGCTGGGCTTCCCTGTGAGGAGCGCAGGGCCCGCCCCTCCTCAGGCTGGAGGGATGCCCAGCAGGGACCAGCACCCTCTACTCTCCCCCCTTTCATCCCACTGTCTTCTGGAACATGCTGGGGCCCTGTGTGTACACTCAGTGGTCACAGAAGCCATCCATGACCAGGACAGACCGAGATGTTGATTCTAGGAAGAGACCCATGGACAAAGTTCAGAATTCCCTGGAAGGCTGCCCTGTGCTCCACAAACAAAGAGCTCAAGCGTCTCTCAAAGGCCTGTAAAGCAAGAACTCCTGTTCCCAGCTTCAAACCCCTATGTCAAGTGTCAGTTAGATCATGAGGCAGTGAAAGACGGTACCAGGAAACAGGGTTAATTTCTGACTTCTCCAAACCAGATTCGTAGATGGACATTAGACACATTCTTTTCTTTTCTTTCTTTTTTTTTGAGACAGAGCATCTTTCTGCTGGCCAAACTGGAGTACAGCTCACTGAAGCCTCGGATTCCCGGGCTTAAGTGATCCTCCTGTCACAGCCTCCCAAGTAGTTAGGAATATAGGTAATGCTACCACACCTAAACTAATGTTTCCATTTTTTGTAGAGATGGGGGTCTTGTTATGTTGTGTTGGCTGGCCTTGAATTCCTGGCCTGGAGCGATCCACCCACCCCAGCCTCCAAAAGTGCTGGAATTACAGGAGTGAGCCACTGTGCCCAACCTATTTTCTTTTAGCAACTTCGAACTGTGAGCATATTGGTGGGGGAAACCTCTAAGTGCAACTTTCTTCCCATATGGTAATCTGACCTCAGGCAATTTACCTCCATTATTTTGCAGAAAGTATATTCTATAACCCTAAGGATAAATGCAGTGTTCTTTTGAAAAATACACACCTGAGCTGGGGCTGTAGCAGGCATCCTGTGACCAGCGTCTCCCCAACCCCCACAACGTGCACTCAAGTAAACAACAGCTTTAGACAATTAGATACCCGCTTCCAGTCAACCTTACGCTCACTGAGGCCACTACAGCACCCGCACCCACTGTCTCCACAGCAGGCCAAGCGAAAGAAGGAAGGAGTCTCCAAGATGAGCACCTCTGACCCTCCCTCGCATTCAGCCTGGCCTGGAGACAAACCTCGAGACAGAACTCAGACTCAAAAACCTCCTCCGAGGTTGCCGTGGGGGACAAACCTCCCAGCCTCAGAGACAACTCTGGGAAACAGGCAGCCAACCCACTCGCTCGCCTAAAAATCCCAGACATGGGCAAAACTGGCACCCAGAGACATGTGGACCAACTGCTGCCCACAGCCAGGGCTGGGGCAAAGGCCATAGAGCAGGGAGCACCCCAGCTCATGAACGCAGGGGACAGTCCAGCATCAGAACTCATCAAATGGACAAGAAAGGGGTGCATTTCATGGAATGCAAATCCCACCTCAATAAGGCAAAGAAGCAGGTATGTGATTACTGATTACTCTGCGACCAGAGTCGGAGGCAGAGCTCCTGACACCAGCTGCCTGCAGTCCTCCTCTCCACCCCTCCATCAGGCCCTCTTCGTGGGAAGAGCAGCAGACGCCTTCCAGTCTGCATGGACAGAGGAGCTGGTGTCACCCAGAAGAAAGAAAAATGCCAGAGGTTTTTGGCCTTAGAATGCAGCCGTGAGACCTCTTCAATTCCTCTGAAAACTCACTCTCCCAAATATGTCCAGCTTCAACAACTGTTAAAATTAATTTCCATTTCCTTAGACAAATGCAAGTACGAAGAGGAAGTTGGCCTCAGAGGAACAAGACAAAGTCTCCAGGGAGCATGATTTCCTATTCAAATAAGGCAGGCTGGGCACCATGGCTCAGTCTGTAACCCCAGCACTTTCAGAGGCCCACTGGGGAGGATTGCTTGAGGCTAGGAGTTCAAGACCAGCCTGAGCAACACAGTGAGACCCCACACACATACACACCCTGTCTCTACAAAAACTACAAAAAACAATTAGCCGGGTATGGTGGTAGGCCTGTGGTCCCAGATACTCAGGAGGCTGAGGTGGGAGGATCGCCTGAGCTCAGGAACGTGGAGTCTGTAGTGAGCTGTCATCGCACCACTGCACTTCAGCCTGGGCCACAAAGCAAGACCCGTCCTCAGAAAAATGAAAAACTACACAACATGAGAAGGGTGGGTAGGAACAGCTCCTCCCCACAGGCAGGCCTAGGCCAGTGCCCAGCAGAGAGGTCCCTGCTAAGTACCCGTGCAGGACATTATGCGAGGAGACTGATCTGAGGATGGATAGTATTTGAGATTCTGTGCTCCAACCCCACGGTTTTTCAGGAAAAATAATCTCACCCTAAGAAGTGACTCTCCTGCTGCCACAGACCCGGTCCACGACAGAGCGGGGCGCTGGCCCAGCGGAGATGTATGGACCCTGCCGCTCCCCGGCCTCAAACAGAAGGTACAAAGGAGAACTCCTCTTCTCCGAGCGCAGTCCAGGAAAGCAAGCTCCCAACTTACCAGAATAGTATCCGCAAAATGTTGGCCACTAGCAGCACCAGGCACACGTAGGTGGAGAAGCCATCAGCGTTCTGCGTCCTGCGGATGTCCCGGTACTGCGGGATGTAGGGCACCACCCCTCCGAAGACCATGGCCGCGGCCGCGCCCCAGGACACCAGCTGGTGCAGCGGCACCAGGAGCCAGTCCAGGCCCTCGGCCTCCATCGCGGCGCCCACCCGGCCGAGGCTGTCACGGGCTCCGAGCCCCGCGGGCCGCCGGCCGCCCGCTCATCGCCGCTCCGCGCGCTCCTGCGGCTTCAGGCCCTGCGGGAAGCGGGGAGAGGCTCGAGTCCCGCCAGGGAGGCTGGCCAGGCGCGCACGAACCCTATCGGACCTGACCCGCACGGCCGCAGGACCCCGGGCAGAGCCGGGACGCCAGGGACGCGGGGTGCGCGAGGGGCGGCCCCCGCCTCGGGCCTGCGGTGTCTGGGGGTCCCTGAGACGCGGCCGGAGGGGCTGGGGAGGGGCCCGAGGGCCGGGGGCGAGGACAGGCGCAGCCGCTGGGGTCACTGCCCGGGTGTGCTCACCCGACAGGGGTGCACGCGAGGCCCGGGATGGGATCAGGGGAGGGGGCGCAAGGCCCAGGATGGGGGCGCACCGTTCGGGGAAGGGGGCGCACCGCTCGGGGAAGGGGTGCCGGGCCGGGAACCCCACAGGATCACGTTGGGTGGGGGGTACCCCCTGCCCTGCGTCCTCAGCCGCCCTAGGCCGCCCGGCGAGGATCCCACGCCGCCCCCGCGCTCCTCACCTGCGCCCCGCGCCCCGCGCCCCGGCGCCGCTTACCCCAGCGCGCGTCCCAGCGTCAGCCGCCCCGGCTCCGGGAAGCCCCGCCCCGTGGCGTCACAATGCCGGTCTCCTCCCACGCCGGGCTGTGGTGGCGGCGCCGTCCGGTCCTAGAGCGCGCGGGCAGGGCTGGCCGCGGCGGGGCGCGGAGCCGGGGCTGTGGAGGCGGCGAGGTCGCGCGGCTCCTCCCTCCCGGTCGGGACACAGCATCCGGGCAGGGCCGGTCCCTCAACCTGGCACCCACGTGAACCCGTCTCCAGCAGTCCCCGCGCTCAGCCAACGGAGCGGACGGCGCGGACCTGAGGGCGGGGTCGCAGGGTCCCCGAGTCTCGTCCAGCCCCTTCCTGACCCAGGTGACCCGGGGACCCGGCTCGGAGTCTCGGGAAACGGAGCCGTCGTCCTCACCGTGGCCACGGTCGCCTCACGGCAGAAACGCGGCGGCCTCTCCCCACCCCCCGTGCAGTTTTCTGGGCTGAACCGTTGGGCGCCCGTTTGCAGAAACGGCAGCTCCTGAGCGTCAAGACGGACTCCGGGGCCAGGCGTGCGTGGAACCGCGGCCCTGCTGCCCGCCTCGCCCCGGGGCTCCAGACGGACCCGACTCCGAGCCCGCACCCGCCCGCAGGCAGCTGCCCTAGCCTAGGACCCTCTTGGCCCGTGCGGGTGAGGAGCGAGGGGCGCGCGGGTGAGGAGGGAGGGGTGAGGGGCGCGCGGGTGAGGAGGGAGGGGTGAGGGGCGCGGGTGAGGAGTGAGGGGTGTGGGGCGCGTGGGTGAGGAGTGAGGGGTGAGGGGGGCGCGGGTGAGGAGTGAGGGGTGAGGGGGGCGCGGGTGAGGAGTGAGGGGTGAGGGGCGCGCGGGTGAGGAGTGAGGGGTGAGGGGCGTGCGGGTGAGGAGTGAGGGGTGAGGGGGGCGCGGGTGAGGAGCGAGGGGCGTGCGGGTGAGGAGGGAGGGGTGAGGGGGCACGGGTGAGGGGTGAGGGGCGCGTGGGTGAGGAGTGAGGGGTGAGGGGGGCGCGGGTGAGGAGTGAGGGGGGCGCGGCTGAGGAGTGAGGGGTGAGGGGGGCGCGGGTGAAGAGTGAGGGGTGAGGGGGGCGCGGGTGAAGAGTGAGGGGTGAGGGGGGCGCGGGTGAAGAGTGAGGGGTGAGGGGCGCGCGGGTGAGGCGTTTATGCTGATGGCTGCTTCTGCCTCAGCCGCTGCCTCCTGCCCCGGCCCGGCCCTCTGCCCCCTGCGCGGCTGGTTTTGTGGGGATCATAAGGACAGTCACCGCCTAACTAGGAGAAAGTCCCCGACAGTCGAGGAAACGGCGCTCCCGCCTTGCACCCCAGGCTGGCAGGATTTCTGAGCCAGCGCTGCGGGGCGCCGGAAACGAAGAGTGGAGCAAAAGGCGCACGGGAAGCCTGGGAGAGAACAAGCAGCTGCCCCTGCCCCGCCGCGCCCTCCCCCAGCCCTTGGGCCTTTGGGATCTTGCGCCCTCTCTGCCCTGGAGGTTGAAGTAAGCTCCGGGCTTCCCTCGCTGGAGCACTGGGGTCCCAGACGCTGGCCTCGGTTGTCCTAATCCAGGGGATATGGAGGCACTGGGCAAGGTGAGGCCGCAGCCTGGGGCCTGGAGCCGCGCCTGTGCACGGGCCTCCAGGAGCAGGCCCAGTGGACACAACCTGGCATGCTCCGACCTCGCCCCACAGGCCTCACCCCTCGGAGGAACCCGGAGAGGTGAGCTGATGACTGCACAGTGAGTTTGTACCTTTTCCATCACCACCTGCCCGGGGTCCGGGCCCCACCCACCCAGTCTACATCAGCCAATCACAGCTCATTGCAGGTGCTTCATTTGTCACGTGACTTCCTGCAACCAAGAGAAGCCGACCAAGCCATGCACAACTGGAAAATGGCCTTTATAAAGACACAAGCCCTAATCCCTGCAACCTGTAAATATTACCTCATATGGGAAAACAGTATTTCTTTTGCAGATGTCATTAAGGATTATGAGAGAAAGATATTGTCCTGGATTATCCAGGTCAGCCCTAAACACTGTGACTCGTGCCCATAATCCCAACACTTTGGGAGCCCCAGGTGGGCAAATCTCTTGAGCCCAGGCATTCGAGACCAGCCTGGGCAACATGCGGAGGCCTCTCTCTACAAAAGATAGAAAAATTATCTGGGTTTGGTGGTGCAACCCTGTAGTCCCAGCTACTTCGGAGGTGGAAGGATCGCTTGAGCCCAGGAGGTCGAGGCTGCAGTGAGCCAGGATTGCACCACTGCAGTCTAGCCTAGGTGACAAAGTGAGACCTTAAAAAATAAATAACTAAAATACAACACAGACAGAGTCTCTGTTGGCCAGGCTGGTCTTGAACTTCTGGCCTCAAATGATCCACCTTGGCCTCTCAAAGTGCTGTAATTACAGGCACAAGCCACTGTGACCTGCCACATGTATCTTTGTAAGAGGAAGGTAGAAGGAAATTTGGTGGCACACAGAAGAGAGGGCCATGGAATATGGGGCAGAAATGAAGATGGGGCCTTGAAGGGGGAAGTGAAGCAGTCACAAGCCAAGTCACGCTGGAGCCACCAGAGCTGGCAAGAAACAAGGAGCAGATTCTCCCCAGGAGCCATTCGAGGAAGCCTGGCCCTGCCAACACCTTGATCAGCCCAGGAAAAGTGGTGGTGGACTTCTGGCCTCTGGAACTGTGAAGGAATACAATTCTGCTATTGTAAGCCACCCAACTTGTGGTCATTTGTTACAGGAGCCACCAGAAGCCAATACAGGAGCCAAATGAGTGACTGATGAGATCAGAGTTGTGACACAGAGAGGAAGCAGAGCTGTGCCTCATGCTCTCCAGGCTCTGCTCATGAGAAACAGGTCGCTGGGTTGGCCCCAAGCAGACGAGGGTGTCACGTAGGAGCATGAATACCTCTGGGAAGCACTTAAGAAGGTGCCTAACACATGATGCTTGTAAAATGAAAAGCAAACAAACTGACCTCGCTCTGAGAGCTGGGAGAAGACTGGAGCCACTGTTTTATAGACGAGATCTCGCTATGTTGGCCAGGTTGGTCTTTGAACTCCTGGCATCAGACAATCCTCCCACCTAGGCCTCCCAAAGTGCTGGGATTACAGGTGTGAGCTACCGTGCCCAGCTGCACACCCCATTTCTTTCTTTTTTGTTTTTGAGATGGAGTCTCACTCTGTCACCCAGGCTGGAGTGTAGTGGCACCATCTTGGCTCACTGCAGCCTCCGACTCCTGGGTTCAAGTGATTCTTCTGTCTCAGCCTCCTGAGTTGCTGAGACCACATGCACACACGAAAACACCCAGCTAATTTTTGTATTTTTAGTAGAGACAGGGTTTCAGCATATTGGCCAGCCTGATCTCAAACTCCTAACCTCATGATTCATCTAACCCAGTCTCCTAAGGTGCTGGGATTACAGGTATGAGCCACTGCGCCTGGCCACACACCCCATTTTTTAAGGAAACCTGTGCAGAAGGTGGATTGGAACCACTGTAGGAGCCTGGCTTCTGAATTTCCACAACAGAGAACTTCTGGTGTCATGTGACATGCTTGGCAGTCACCACCCCCATCCTTACAGCAGGGAGAAGCAGAGCACATGGCAACCAAGCAGCCTTTCATGGGCCCATCAGAAAACTGAGGCTGCCAGAGAAGCTGGCACCCTGCTCTGAAGAGACAGGCACATCCAGGTAGACACAGCACCCGAGAGCTGCTCACCCAAAGCAGAAACTCCTGGATAAACTGGCTTTAATGGAAAAAGTAGACAACATGCAAGACCAGATACGTAATGTCAGCAGAGAGAAAGAAGCAGTAATAATAAAAGCAACATGCAAGAAGTCAAAAGCACACTCACAGAAATAAAGAATGTTCATTAGTTGACTAGACAGAATGAAGGAAAGGATCAGTTATTATGAAGGTAAGTCAGCAGAAACTTCCCAAACTGAAATGCAAGGAGAAAAGGGAATTAAAAAAAAAAGTCAACTGACATAGCTTGAGTGGGTGTCCCCACCAAATCTCAGGTTTAATTGTAATCCCCAATTTTGGAGGTGGGACTTGGTGAGGGGTGTTTGGATCATTGGAGTGGATCCCTCGTGAATGGCTTGGGTCATTCCCATCATCCCCTTAGCGATGAGGAAGCTCTTACTCTGAGTTCACATGAGATCTGTTTTCTTTTTTGTGGGGAGTGGGGGAAGGACTCTTACTCTGTAGCCCAGGCTGGAGTCCAGTGGCTCAATCTCGGCCCATGGCAATATTTGCCTCCTGGGTTCAAGTGATTCTTGTGCCTCAGTCTCCCAAGTAGCTGGGATTACAGGCACATGCCACCACACCAGCTAATATTTTGCATTTTTAGTAGAGACAGGGTTTTACCATGTTGGCCAGGCTGGTCTCAAACTCCTGACCTGCCATGAACCTGGGAGGCAGAGGTTGCAGTGAGCTGAGGTTGCTTTATTGCACTCCAGCCTGGGTGACAGAGTGAGACACTGTCTCAAAAAAAAAAGTGCAGTGGCTTACACCTATAGTCCCACCACTTTGGGAGGCCAAGGCGGGGGGATCACGAGGTCAGGAGTTCGAGACCAGTCTGACCAACAAGGTAAAACACCGTCTCTACTAAAAATCCAAAAATATTAGCTGGGCATGGGGCGTGGTGAAACACACCTGTAATCCCAGCTACTCAGGAAGCTGAAGCAGGAGAATCACTTGAACCCAGGAGGTGGTGGTTGCAGTGAGATGAGATCGTGCCACTGCACCCCAGCCTGGGTGACAGAGCAAGACTGCATTTCAAAAAAGAAAACAAACAAAAAAAGAAAACCAAAGGAAAAAACACCTTAGTTCCCAGCCATAGGAGGATGAATGGTCAGACACTCATTATTCCCAACTGTCTGCCCTCACACCAGGGAAACACTGCCTAATTTTTATAACTTCAGAGTACACATTAGTATTCTTTAATATTTAGATTCCCACGGTCATTACTCATCCTGGGCTAATGCTCATGCACCACCAGGCAGCATATGCTGAGGAAGGCACAATTTCTCTATTTATCCTCAGCCAAACATGAGCAGGAAAACAGAGCTATTCTAAAAATAATTTTATCAGGTCAAAAAGAAACAACTGCTAGGTTGATCTGGCCGCTGACTCCTCCAGCAGCTGTGAAATCGAGAACACACATCGTTTCCTTGCTGTGCTCCTAAGGTAGAGAAGATGGCTTTGAAGACCTGCAGTCCATATTGGCATTGTAGAGTCAGAGCAGAGCAGGGCATGGCCCAGTCGCTGAGCAGTCACCACCCTCTGGCTTCAGTTCCTCCAGCTGCAGATGGGAGCAGTCTCACTGGCCTGGGCACCTATTATTTACAGTTGGTCTCCAGCTTCTGAGTAATGAATACACAAGATTGTTTAGTAATTTTCAAAAGTGAGAACTGAGATTATTCCATCAACAGAATGAGAGAGTTTAGAGAAATTGAGAAAGTTAGAAAATAAAATTGGTAATATATAGTTGTATTATTGATATTTATTAATCATCATCAAAATATGAAAGGAAGACTCTTGAAATAAATCTTTTATTTTTTTTGAGGCAGAGTCTCACTATGCTGCCCAGGCTGGAGTGCCATGGCACAATCTTGGCTCACTGCAACCTCCTCCGCCTCTCAGGTTCGTGATTCCCCTGCCTCAGCCTCCTGAATTGCTGGGACTACAGGCACATGACACCACACCTGGCTAATTTTTATGTTTTTAGTAAAGAAGGGGTTTCACCATTCACCATATTGGCCAAGCTGGTCTTGAACTCCCAACCTGGTGATCCACCTGCCTCGGCCTCCCAAAGTGCTGCGATGACAGGCATGAGCTACCAGGATTTTGAGTGAGACACGCTTGAACCTGGGAGGCGGAGGTTGCAGTGAGCCAAATCACTCCACTGCACTCCAGTCTGGTGACAAAGGAGACTCTGTCTCAAAAAAAAAAAAAAAAAAAAAACAGAAGTTGAGCAGCCAAAACAAAAGTGACATTAAAAACACAAGAAGCAAGCCGGGCGCGGTGGCTCAAGCCTATAATCCCAGGCCTTTGGGAGGCCGAGGCGGGTGGATCATTAGGTCAAGAGATCGAGACCATCCTGGTCAACATGGTGAAACCCCGTCTCTACTAAAAATACCAAAAATTAGCTGGGCACGGTGGCACGTGCCTGTAATCCCAGCTACTCGGGAGGCTGAGGCAGGAGAATTGCCTGAACCCAGGAGGCAGAGGTTGCGGTGAGCTGAGATCGCGCCATTGCACTCCAGCCTGGGTAACAAGAGTGAAACTCCATCTCAAAAAAACAAAAACGCAAGAAGCCTACATAGCTGGCTACATCCGGACCAAACCTGTCAGGGGCAGCCCCTCAGAGATGGGATACACAGTGAGAAAAAGGACCTGTGGGTAACCCCCCATATAGGCACCGAGGAATGAGAGCTAAGCAGAACCCTGGCACAGTTCGGGCTTGAGGAATATCTCACTTTATAGTGTTACCACTCAGCTATTTCCTTTTATATAATCCTTTATATAATCATGTATTAGTTTACAGAATTAGGGCTTGATGAATCCCTTTATATAATCCTCTATATATAATCATATAATAGTTAATAGTATGAGTGCCTAAAGAATATTTCCCTACACGTATACCTATAATTACATCTTAGTTCATTCGGAGGAATGCCTAGAGTGGACACAGTACAGAACATGAATTAAGGAATAAGCAGCTTATAATCGGAGGAATGCCTAGAGCAGACACAATGCAGAGCATGATTTAAGGGAAAACAGTTATACCAGGACAAGAACCCACGGCCCAGGCGGCAGCGTTCAGTATCATAAAGATACCCGCTGTGTGGCAGGCTTGGGGCGAGAGCCACCTCTCCTGATAAAGGAGTTGTAGGACCTTGCTCCAGTTCTTGTGGAAAGCTGCCCTCAGACCCGCAATCGCACCTTGGTGACTGTCAACTCTATCAGCTCTTGTTACTGTGCTGCTTGAAAAGCATCTTCCCATAGAACCCAATGGAAGCTGCCAGAAGGTGGCAGTAACCCTGACAGCTCTGTCACTGCTGTGTGACTTAAAGCATCTTCCTATAAATCTTCTTAGAAGTAGTTTGACCAAAGATAGAAGTATTGCACACCACGCACGGCCCACCTTCAAACCTCGGTGACCTAATGGGGGTGGACCCCTTACTGCACATGGCCCTTGCCTTCATGGGAACGGGCCCCTTGCTGTGCACTGCCCACCTGGCCTAGGTGACCTAATGGGGTGGACCCCTTGTTTTATTGCTCACGACCCTATCGCTATCCTTAGAGATGACTTCACTCACTGCCCTGCCCCCTCATCTATACACAATAAATACTCAGGCTTCTGGACATTCGGGGCCTCGCCTGACTCCGCTCATAGGTGGCGTGACCCCCGAGCCCAGCTGCGTTTTCCTTGTACTTCTGTGTCCTGTCTCTTTATTTCTCGGATCCTGCACCTCAGCACAGCATCAGGCTCACCCCATGACCCTGTGGGGCCCTCAGCCCTACATCTGGCTCCCCACGTGCCCTACAAGGACCCTTCATATGACCCCGTTGATAATAAGCTCATTAAAGCTCATGCATATGGACTTTAAATCATGCATGTACTTACAATTAAAGGCAAGCGCGGGCTAGAGATCAGGCAGCCTGGGGAAGATAAGAAGAAAACAACACAGAGAACCGCAAATACACCAAACTGGCTGGTCGCGTTCGCAGAGGGAAGCCCACTCTCCCCTCTTTGAGAGCGTAATACTGTGCTTCATACACTTTCGCTGCTTGCTTTGCTATTCGTGTGAGTCGTGTCCGATTCTTTGTTCAGGGCAGCAAGAGCCTGGAACTGCACAGCACCCTCCGGTAACACGTACACCACACTCTGTTTATCCCTCCAGCTGTCCACAAACACTTCCGTTGCTTCCGTCTCTGCGGGATTGTGAGCAATGCTGCTTTGAACATGGGTGTGCAAATATCTGTTCAAGATTCTGCTTTCCACTTGGGGTGTGGATTCAGAAGTAAGATTGGTGGATCATGTGGTGATTCTATGCTTAAGTTTCTGGGGAACCGCCAGACTGTTTTTCCATAGTGGCTACATCATTTTCCATTCCTATGAGCAGTGTATGAGGGTTCTGATTTCTCCACATCCCCGTGAACACTTATCTCTCTTTGACTCTAGCCATCCTAGTAGGTGTGAAGTTGTGTCTTAGTTCATTTTGTGCTGCTGTGACAGAAGAACCAAGATTGGGTAATGTGTAAAGAACGGAGATGTATATTTTACACGTCCACAGGCTGAAAAGTCTGAGATGCAGTGGCTGGCTTCTGGTGAGGGCGGTTGTGCTGTGTCATCCCACGGTGGAAGGCAGAAGGGCCAAGAGAGGGTGCACGTGTGAGAGAGACAGAGACAGACAGAGACAGAGAGTGAGAGAGAGATACAGAGACAGAGAGTGAGAGAGAGATACAGAGACAGAGACAGAGTGAGACAGAGATACAGAGACAGAGTGAGAGATACAGAGACAGACAGAGACAGAGAGTGAGAGAGAGATAGAGACAGACAGAGAAACAGAGAGACAGAGACAGGTAGACAGTGAGAGAGAGAGACATAGAGAAAGGAGAGAGAGCTTTGGGGGACACGTTTAAACCATAGCAAGTGCTGCCTGGCTGTGGTTTGTGGTTTTGATCTGTATTTCCCTAATGACTAGTGACATTAAGCATCTTTTCATGTATTGACTGGACATTCTCTTATCTTCTTTGTAGAAATGTCTTTTCAAGTCCTTTCCCATTATTTTAAATTTAAATCTAAATTTTAGATTCCTAGGGTACATGTGCAGGTTTGTTACAAGGGTATGTTGCATGATGCTGAAGTGTGGAGTGAGCACAGGACCCAATAGAAAGCTTTATAGGCGGGGCGCAGTGGCTCACACCTGTAATCTCAGCACTTTGGGAGGCCAAGGCAGACAGATCACCTGAGGTCAGGAGTTTGAGACCAGCCTGGCCACCATGGCAAAACCATCTGTACTAAAAATACAAAAAAAGACACTGGGCGCAGTGGCTCACACCTGTAATGCCAGCACTTTGGGAGGCTGAGGCAGGTGGATCACAAGGTCAGGAGATCAAGACCGTCCTGGCCAACACGGTGAATCCCCGTCTAAAATATAATAATAATACAAAATTTAGCCAGGTGTGGTGGCGTGTGCCTGTAGTCCCAGCTACTTGGGAGGCTGAGGCAGGAGAATTGCTTAAACCCAGGAGGCAGAGGTTGCGGTGAGCTGAGATCGCACCATCGCACTCCAGCCTGGGTGACAGAGCAAGACTTTGTCTCAAAAAAAAGAAAGCAAGCTTTTTAGCCCTCCCTCCCTCCTTCTGGAGTCCCAGTGTCTGTCATTACATCCATGTGTAGCCAATATGTAGCTCCCACTTATATGCAGGAATATGTGCTATTTGGTTTTCTGTTCCTGTGTTAAATTGCTTACGGCCTTCAGCTGGACCCACCTGGCTGCAAAGGACATGATTTCGTTCTTGTTTTATGGTTCATGGTATTCCATGGTGTATATCAATCATCTGCTGATGGACACCTGGAGTGTTTTCATGTATTTGCTATCGTGACTAGTGCTTTATTAAACATACAAATGCAGGTGTCTGTTTGGCAAAATAACTTATTTTCCTTTGGGTATATACCAGTAATGGGATTCCTGGATTGAATGGTAATTCTATTTTTAGTTCTTTGAGAAATCTCCAATCTGGTTTCCACAGTGGCTGAACTAATTTACATTCCCACCAATAGTGTATTATAAGTGTTCCTTTTTCTCTGCAGCCTCACCAGCATCTGCTGATGCTTCATGGTGGTTTTGATTTGTATTTCTCTGATAATTAGTAACATTGAGCTTTTTTTCATGTCTGTCGGCTGCTTGTGTATCTTCTTTTTTTTTTTTTTTTGAGACGGAGTTTTGCTCTTGTCACCCAGGCTGGAGTGCAATGGCGCGATCTCGGCTCACCGCAACCTCCGCCTCCTGGGTTCAGGCAATTCTCCTGCCTCAGCCTTCCGAGTAGCTGGAATTACAGGCACACGCCACCATGCCCAGCTAATGTTTTGTATTTTTAGTAGAGACGGGGTTTCACCATGTTGACCAGGATGGTCTCGATCTCTTAACCTCGTGATCCACCCTCCTCGGCCTCCCAAAGTGCTGGGATTACAGGTGTGAGCCACCGCGCCCGCCCCTTGTGTATCTTCTTTTGAGAAGCATCTGTTCAACATCCTTTGCCCTTTAATGGAGTTTTTTTTCTTGTTGATTTGTCTGAGTTCCTTATAGATTGTGGATATTAGTCCTTTGCTGGATGCCTAGTTTACAAATACTTTCTTCCATTATGTAGGTTTTCTGTTTACTCTGTTGATAGTTTCTTTGGAGCTTTTTAGTTTAATTAGGTCCCAGCTGCCAACTTTTGGTTTTGCTGCAACTGCTTTTGCGGACTCAGTCATAAACCCTTTGCCTAGGTCAATACCCAGAAAAGTATCTCCTAGGACTGTCCTAGGCTTTTTATAGTTTGAGGTCTTACAGTTAAATCTTTCCTTATCTTCAGTTAATTTTTATAGAGGGCGAGAGGTAGGGGTCCAGTTTCATTCTCTGCAAATGACGAGCCGGCTATCCCAGCACTATCTGTTGAACAGGGAGTCCTTTTCCCATTGCTTATTTATGTTGGCTTTGTCGAGGATCAGTTGGTTGTAGATGTGCAGCTTTATTTCTGGGTTCTCTATTCTGTTCTATTGATCTGTGTGTGCCTGTTTTTGTGACCATGCTATTTTGGTTACTGTAGCCTTGTAATGTAGTTTGAAGTTGGGTAATGTGGTGCCTCTAGCTCTGTCCTTTTTGCTTAGGTTTGCTTTTTCCATTAAGGTTCTTTTTGGTCCCACATGAATTTTAAAGTCGTTTTTTCCTAATTCTGTGAAAACGACATTGGTAGTTTGAGAGGAATAGCATGAAATCTGTAGAGTGCTTTGTCTTTCCTCATTGCTGAATCAGGTTGCTTGTTTGTCTTGTTGCTAGATTGCAGGAGTTCTTTCTATAAAGCAGACATCAGTTCCACATCAGATACATAATCTACAGGATCTTCTCTGTTCTGTGAATCACCTTTTTACTCTCTTTTGTTGTTTGCTTTTTGTTTTTTGTTTTGTTTTGTTTTTTTGAGACAGTCTCACTGTCACCCAGACTGCAGTGCAGTGGTGTGATCTCGGCTCACTGCAGCCTCCACCTCCTAGGTTGAAGCAATTCTCCTGCCTCAGCCTCCTGAGTAACTGGGAATACAGCTGCCCACCACCACGCTTAGCTAATTTTTGTATTTTTAGTAGAGATGGGGTTTCACCATGCTGGTCTTGAACTCCTGACCTCAGGTGATCCACCCACCTTAGCCTCCCAAAGTGCTGCGATCACACCTTTCACTCTATTGATAGTGTCCTTTGATGCACAAAAGTTTTTAACTTTCACAAAGTCCAGTTTGTCTAATTTTTTGTTGCCCGTGCTTTTGGTGCCATATCCAAAGAAAAAAACCTTGTTAAATCCAGTGTTATGACATTTTTCCCCTATGTTTGTTCTACCGCCTCAGTAACACCATCCCACCTGAGGCCCAGATTCCTGGCCTCCCACAGACCTTTAAGAACAAAGGTTCCTGGGCACCCTCACACACCAGACAGAATGAGCAAGGGGTGGCAGAGTGGAACCTGGGTGGCCCTGGCCTCTGTCCTGCCTGTGTCTTCTGCTGGTCCTTGGGGCTGACCAGGACAGGGAAGATGGTGGCCTCTCCACGCTGGCCCTGGGTCCTCTGGCAGCCCCCTGCTCCTGACACTGTCCTATGACCTCAGACAACAGAATTGAGAGTCAGCTCATTTGAATTCCAAATCCCATCCTGCATGCTTCAGTGGATAGCGACATTTGCCAAATGTGGGCTACTGTCTAGGTTTAATGAGAATGTGGGAAATCATACCAGTTGCTCTTCCAGCAATGGCATTTGGACATTTCCCTCTGAAACCTTTCCTGCCCTGGGCACAGAGAACACACCTTCCTGTCTCCCACTTGCGCTCTGCTGACCATCCTGGAGATTCTGGGAGCTTTGTGTCACCTCCACATCCCACACAAGGCTGAGCCTTCCTTTCTCTCCCCTGAGCCCCACTGGCATCCACCGACTTCCTCGCTGGCCCAGCGCTGAGAAGCCTCCTTGGTGTGCCCCAGCACTGTGTGCTGAGCTCCTAGAAATGCAGACTCAAGACTCTCAGCTCTGGCAAAAGCTGTGAGTAGATTCTGGAGGGGCCAGCTCCCCCGGGGGTTGGGTGCTGTGGCCAAAGAGCCTGAGATATGCTGTTTGAACCACTTCGGTCTTGATGCCCTCACTGCAGCGAACTTTGTCCTGGCCTGTTAGAAATAGTAGTTTCTTTGGGCCGGGTGTGGTGGCTCATGCCTGTAATCCCAGCACTTTGGGAGGCTGAAGTAGGTGGATCACCTGAGGTCAGGAGTTCGAGACCAGCCTGGCCAACATGGGGAAACCCCATCTCTACTAAAAATGCAAAACAAAATTAGCTGGGTATGGTGGTGCATGCCTGTAATCCTAGCTACTCAGGAGGCTGAGGCAGGAGAATTGCTTAAACGTGGGAGGCGGAGGTTGTAGTGAGCCGAGATCATGCCACTGCACTCCAGTCCAGCCTGGGTGATACAGTGAGACTCTGTCTCTCTCTCTCTCTCTCTCTATATATATATATATAGATACATAGTTTGTTTTAAACACTTTCTTTAAAAGCCTTCTTGCCCTTTTGCTAGAAGCCCTATCCTTTGTAGCTGTTAGACATGCTTACAGGTGCGTAGTACATTCTATGTCCTTGTTCTTTAACCAAGATGTCTGTGCTGGATGTGCTCACAGGCAGGTCCCAGCTCGCAGCCTACGCCCCTTCCTTATTTGTACTTCCTTTTTTTCCCTCTCCATTGCTTTTACCTTTTAGAAATGTTTCAAGTTACTAGCCAATCGGGCTTTAGTTTAGATTGTGAGGTCTGGCTCCAGCCAACGGAGATGAGACATAGCAGTAAGGACAACCCCAAACGCATAAGAAATAAATACGTCTGCCTTCTTTTGTTCGTTGTACTCTCATGGCAAGATTGCTATGGCAGTACGCGTTCTGTAGAAAGTAAAAAGAATTGCTTTGCTAAGAGATCCTTTGTCCCAGTACTAATTTTTCTTGGTGGCACTGAGCATTTATTTCCAGCATGTCCCAACCACCTATTCCTCTGGCCACGTGGAGGACTTTGCCACCTCCTGCAATGGCTCCACCTCCAGCATCTGCCTTAGAAATGCCTCTCGTGCCTCGACCTCCCATCCTGTGGGTTCTCCTCTTGCTTACTGCCATGATCCGCCACCTCCAGGCCCTGAGCCTTGTTTTCCCAACTCAGTGAGGGATCCTGGCCCCACTATGTGGGACCCCTACTCCGTTCTTAGGGGGGGTCTGCAAGGCTTCTTGAAGCTTTGCTTCCTGAAGGGTAGTCCTGGGTTGTCTCCATCAGATCCAGCTGAAGAGCTTTGTTTGAAACCTAGTCCTTGGGCAGGCATGGTGGCTCCTGCCTGTAAGGCCAGCACTTTGTGGGGGTGAGGTGGGAGGATCACTTGAGCCCAGGAGTTTGAGACCAGCCCTGGCAACATAGGGAGATTTCTGTCTCTAGAAAAATAACAAAAAATAGTAGCTGGGCATGGTGGTGTGCCTCTGTAGTCCTACCTACTTGGGAGGCTGAGGGAGGAGAATCCCTTGAGCCCAGTTCAAGGCTACAGTGAGCTATGATTGCACGTCTGCACTCCAGCCTGGGTAACACTGCAAGACCCAATCTTTAAAAAAAAAAAGAAGAAGAAGAAGAAAAAGAAAGAGGAAGAAGAAAGAAGGAAAGGAAGGAAAGAGAGAGAGAAGAAAGGCAGTCCTGTCATCTCCCCAGACCCCCAGGCCTATCTCGGTGGGGCCTGAGGCTGCTGTGGGCAGCAGTGCTGGGTGATCCTGCTCAGGGTGTCCCAGAAGCCTGACCTGAAAGAGCTGCTGGGTTGGAGGGATGGGCCAATGTGAGCGTGGCCAAGGCTGTGTGGAGAGGAGAGAGGTGTTCCCAGGTCAGACAGGCTCTTGTCTTCTGCATGGCCAGTTCCAGGCTCATGGGGGCCGCTGGGGCTCCCTGCTCATTTAGTTAGGAAAGCATAGCCCGTGAGGCAAGGTTGCTCAGCTTGAACCTGCACCCGGGGGCAGCCAGTCAACACCTGAACGGGCTCCACGGGGTGCCCACAAGCTCTCCAAAGTCCCAACACCAGTCTGCCTTCGCAGATGCCCCAAGCACTTTATCACTGGTGAGCTCAGTGCAGTCAAGAGCTCTGTGGCCCCAGCCCTGCCTGAACAAGGAGCAGCCCTGCCCTGGAGATGCTGAAAGCCCCTGGGTCTGCATGGGTCCCCACCACGAGGGAACCGTCCCGTGAAGCCATGAACTGGATGCTGGGCTGTTACTGGAGTAAAGTTGCTGGCCTCAGGCTCAGTGCTTGCAGAGCAATAGAAGGGTGGACATTCTAGAACTTTCTGGAAGGAAGGAAGGAGGGCAGCCTGACCGGTTTCATGCCTGTGGGCTGATGAGAAACCCTGTCATGGCCCTGCTGTGGGGCACCAGTGCCCAGCTCCTCCTGCCTCCAGAGAGGAGCACCCCTGAAGAGCCTGGAGGGGCTGATGCCAGCTCTCTGTGTCTGCCTCCTCTATGAATCATTTCCTGCTTTTCCTTTGTTAGCGTGAGAGAGTTCTGATCCCTGAAACTCCACCAGCTTACACTCCTGGCCCCCCATGTCAGGCAGGCTTTCCTGGGTCCCCAGTGGCACCTTCCTGAGTGCACGCCACCCACCCTGCATGGTGGCATCTTCCGGGCCCTGCCTCCTCCTCAGCAGCCGCCCACATCTGCTTTCCCAGAAGCCAGAAGCCGTCCAGCAGGATTCCTCAGGCCCCAATGGTCCAGGTGAGTGTAGCAGCCACTTTCCGCCCACACCGCGGCTTTCTCAGCCGTCCACACTGGCCCCTACAACTGCGTTTGTGTCTCAGCCCCTCTCAAAGACAGAAAGAAGAGGAGGATGCTAAAAGGACACAAAAAGTGGCAAAACGGCCAGGCTTTTAGAAAATTATTTTAACAGCGTCATTGAGATACAATTCATATACCACAAAATCCACCCATTTAAAGGGAATAATTCAGCGGGTTTCCGTATATTCACAGGGTTGTGCAAACTTCTTTCAATCTAAGTTTAGAACATTTGTTCTCCAACCCCCTGCTCCCACAGCGCTGCACAGGGCACAGAACATTTGTCCCCCCTCGCCCCGCTCCCCCGCAGGAAACCCCTGACGCCGTGAGCCTCTCCGCACTCTCCCTCTTCCCTGCGGCCCCCAACACGGGCCGACTTCTGTCTCCGCGGCCTGTTCCAGCTCTCCGTGCCTACAGTTACTCCCAGGGTCTTCCTGCCTGGCCCTGCCACCCGGCGCTGTCTTCGAGGTCCACCCACTCCACGCGTGCGTCAGCGCCTCCCTCACTCCTTTGTGTGGCTGAGGAACATTCCATCACATGCATTTTGTTACCCTCGTATCGGGGTGTGGCCAGCTGGGTGGTTTCCATCCTTCCAGCATTACAGATGCTGCTGCAGAATTTGTGCCCACGTTTCCGTGTGCGCTCGCGCTGCTTCTGTGGAAACTCTGCTTCACCTCTGAGGACCCACCAGCTTTCCACAGCGCTGCAGCTTGTCACAGCCCCACCAGCTGTGGGCGGGGCCGCGGTCCCCACACCCCACTCCCCGTGCTTATATGTCTGTTTCTGATTCTAGTCATGCTGGTGGGGTGAAGTGGGAGCTCATTGTGGCTTCGGTTTGTATTTTCCTGATGACCAGGTGTAAGGAGAAAAACCGAGAATCACATTTAAAACCTTACCCCAAAGTGGGAGTTGCCGAGAGACCAAAGAATGGGCAGGGTCCAGCTTGGCGAGTGGGCGAGTTTATTAGGACTCGCATGCGGGGCGCCTGTGGGCAGCAGGACAGCTCTGGAGATTGGCGCACTTCCGTCCCTAAGCTGCATTGAGCTAGTTTTCTGGTTCTTTACATCATGTGTGCGATGGGCCTGCTCTCCGTGGTTCTCACATCTCGTCCGGGGTGTTTCTCGGACACCCGCTCCTCGCTGGGCACTGTGGCCTGGACTCACCACCTGTCCTGCGGGGTTCAGGCTGCGGACATCTGCCCTAAAGTAACCTAGTGGGGACGGTCAGGCCACAGCAGCGGTGCTGGGTGGCTGCGTTTCATTTATCCGCACATTCAGGCACCAGTGCTTCCAGGTGTGGTCACTGGGCTGGGCCCTGGGGATGCTGGGGTGACCAGACACAGCCCTGCTCCCACAGTGCTGCACAGGGCACAGACACCGCAGCAAGACAGGTGACCCTAAAAACACCGTCCTGGAAGGTCGACCACGAAGTGACGCATGAGCCACAACTCAGGTGTAAAGGAGGCAGGGAAGGCCGCGCGTGGTGGCCCAGGCCTGCGGTCCCAGCACTTTGGGAGGCCGAGGTAGGAGGATCACTTGAGCCCAGGAATTCCAGACCAGTCTGGGCAACGTAGTAAGATCCCATCTCTACAAAAAATGAAAACAGATCACCCGGACCTGGTGGCGTGCGCCGGTCCCAGCTACTAGGTAGGTCGAGGCAGGAGGATCTCCTGGGCCCGGGAAGTCGAGGCTACAGGGAGCCGCGGTGGCCACTGCACTTCAGCCGGGGTCGCAGAGCGAGCCCCGTCTCCGGAGAACGCAGCAGGGGTGACCGAGGCCCAGGCATTGCCCGTGAGGAGCGTTTTAGGGCGCAGGTGGCGCCCACGGGCCCTCCTAAGTGAGGCGGCTCCGCCAGGCTGTCCGGAGAGCTCGACTCGGTAAGGCGGGGAGTCCGAGGGCGCGGATCTGGCCTCCGAGGCGGCCCCTCGGTGACCAGGCGCCGCGTCCCTGCAGGTGCAGCGCCTGCCTCTCCGCTCCGCCTCCGCCTCCGCCCCGGAACGCAGCGCGCCCCGCCCGAGGCCTCCCGGAGGCCCACCCAGGAATCGAGGAGCTTAGCTGCCGCCAACTCACGACAGGTCCAGGCGGCCCACGGGATCCCCTGCTGACGCCCCCGATCCGGGGTCCACATGGACGCGCGGGGCCCTGAAGCTCCTGGCGGGTGCGCGCTGCGGGACGCGGTGAGTCCCCCTTCCGCTCCTCCCCGGCTGGGGGAGTCCCTGCGGTCCTGGGGTGTCCTGAGGTCCTTGGGGGAAGTCTGCAGTCTTCGTGGGGACCTGAGGTCTTGTGGGGAACCCAGCAGTTGTTCTGGGAGACATTGAGATCGAGGTCAGTGGGGAAACAGCTGGGCAAAGGGTGCCCAAAGGTCCCTTCAGAGGGGACCCACGAGTGTCCCGCCTCTTCCTGGAAATCCTCCTGCCCCCGGGGCCTTCCTACTTGCCAAGAGAGTTCCAGGCCCACAAGAGGACCGGCTATGAGACCTGGAATTTGAAGGAATGTGTTGGGCCTTATGCAAGCCTGAACCTAAATTTCCTGAGGTAGAAAGCCCTGGCATGCTTCGGTCCTGTGCCCACGGGGGTTCTAGGTTCACACTCTGGAACGGGGGGCTCCCTGGGATCTTGAACCCCCAGCTGGGAGAAGTTTGTGCTTCTCAGCCTCACTGTTCTCATCTTGCCCTGGCCACGGGTGTGAGGAGTAAATTACACCATGAATGGTGTGGGACATCAATCTGTAAACTACGAGGCAGTACATAAACAGGAAACGCTTTTAGTAGGTGGTGGTATCTCTGCATAACCTGGGAAGTAATTTCTGAAGAATTCTTGAGACGCTCAGGGTCACTAGATTTTCTCCTGCTTCCTCCTCTGCATGCTTTATGGTCTTGGCTCTGGGCTGAGGGGTGTGATCCTCTGTTGGTGTGTGGTGTGTGGTGTGAGGAGGGGACGGGTCCCTGCTCAGTGTGCACGTGGCCCTCTCATGATTCCGGCCCCGGGCGACTTGTTCCCAAGACTTTCCTTTCCCTCTGAATCCAATGCCCCGGCACCTTTGTCAGAAGTCAACAGATTTATGGACGAGTCTAACCGTGATATTTAAAATGTCTTATGTGGGCTGGGTGTGATGGCTCACACCTGTGATCCCAGCACTCTGGGAGGCTGAGGTGGGTGGATCACCTAAGGTCATGAGTTCGAGACCAGCCTGGCCAATATGGTGAAACCCCATCTCTACTAAAAGTACAAAAATTAGCTGGGCCTCGTGGCATGTGCCTGTAATCCCAGCTACCTGGGAGGCTGAGGTGGGAGAATTGCTTGAATTCAGGAGGCAGAAGTTTACGGCAGCCTAGGCAACAGAGCGAGACTTAAAAAAAAAAGTCATATATGCCAACAGTAAATATTTATTCAGCTGCTTTTGGTTTATTTTTTTCAGGCAGAAAATCTATTTCAAGAACTTCAGGAACATTTTCAAGCTCTGACTGCAACATTAAACCTCAGAAATATCCTTTTCTACCTTTAACAAATGCTGTGCTTTCGGACTGGTAGTTTACCACAGAGTAGCTTTTCATTGCCTGCTAGTCGTAGATAATAGTTTACTTAAGATTTCCCGGTATTTACATGTGTGCTTTTCGGTGGCTTTCTGATGCATTAATTACCCCCCACCTGCAGCAAAAGCTCCTGCTTGACGGGCAACACAGGATGTCTTGCGCATAAAGGACAAGAGCGCAGCACGCAGCCCTTCACAGTGAGGCTTCTGTCAGTCCCCAGCCGGACAATGCACCGTCGGCCACAGGCCCTCGCAGGGAATCAGACCCTACAGAACACGACGCTGCAGGCTCCAGAGCACGATACCACACGCGGCTCTCCCCAACTGTCTTTTGTTTCGTTTAACTCCAGCAACCTACTGTTTTGTCTTAGTAACATTAAATCAAACAGAATCAGGATAGAATTGTTTTTGGACTTGGAACAAATCTAGGCCCCAAGACTTGCCCAATTCGAGCTCAGGCAGCACTATTAGATGTATTCCTTAAATACGGCGTGCTTGCAGCTTTTGATTTTGTAAATCGGTTCCAGAACAAAAGTGATTCTTAAACACGATAAAATTAAACCGTATGAATGTTAGTTTTTAAAGAGTTAGCTTCAGCTGGGTGGCAGTCTACAGTCCCAGCTACTCAGGAGGCTGAGGCGGGAGGATCACTTGAGCCCAGGAGTTTGAGGCTGCAGTGAGCTGTGATCACACCACTGCACTCCAGCCTGGGGGACAGAGCAAGACCCCACAAACAAGCAAAAAAGAATTAATTTCCATTATATTAATTTTTACATACCCAGAGTTTGACTATAAAAAAACAATCTCTTGTCCTCAAGTCCATGTCCAACCAAGGGAAGCCACATTTTCAAAGCTCACAGTTTAAAAGCTAAAGGGACTCAGGGAAAGAAGCTGACTTGCACAGACACTAAAGCCTGTCGTTGATTCCCTCATTTTAAAAGTTGCGTCTGCCATGGCTTTGCCACGAGCACGAGGACGGCAGGGGCCATGGGAGGCAGGGTCCCAGAGGGCATCCTGGCTTCACCTCGGCTGCTCTGCACTCCAGCTCTAGGCACAGAGGTCCTTAACGTTGTACTGGAAGAAATGGGAAATCGCATTGAGGACTTACAGAAGAATGTCACCGACTTAATGATACAAGCTGGCATTGAAAATTCTATTAAAGAACAAACGGTAAGGGCATTATTAGGAAATACGCCAACCTTTTACGTATCTTTTGATTGCTTTCACCTTGAAAAATACAATCCCATATTTGTTCACTGTAGGAATTACTGCCTTTGTGCTGCATGAAAACTGCCAGGAATAAATTTCCAAATGCTCTTTTTCTTTCTTCTCTTTCTTTCTTTTTGTGATGGAGTCTCGCTCTGTCACCCAGGCTGGAGTACAATGGTGCAATCTCAGCTCACTGCAACCTCCGCCTCCTGGGTTCGAGCCATTCTCCTGCCTCAGCCTCCCAGGTAGCTGAACTATGGGCATGTGCCACCACGCCCAGCTAATTTTTGTATTTTTAGTAGAGATGAGGGTTTCACCATGTTGGCCAGGCTGGTCGCGGAACTTCTGACCTCAAGTGATCTGCCCACCTCGGCCTCACAAAGTACTGGGATTAGAGACGTGAGCTACCATGCCCAGTCACAAATGCTTTTCTAAATAGACCAACTAAAACACGCTTCGACATAATTCCTTTAAAGTACACACATTTTATTATTTTATTTTAATACTATTAGTTTTTGGAAATGGAGTCTCATCCTGTCGACCAGGCTGGAGTGCTGTGACATGATCTCAGCTCACTGCAACCGCTGCCTCCCAGGTTCAAACAATTCTCCTGCCTCAGCCTCCTCAGTAGCTGGGATTACAGGTGCCTGCCAGGATGCCTGGCTAATCTTTGTATTTTTAGTAGGGAAGGGGTTTCACCATGTTGGCTAGGGTGGTGTCAAACTCCTGACCTTAGGTGATCCACCCACCTCGGCCTCCCAAAGTGTTGGGATTACAGGTATGAGCCACCTCGCCTGGCCAAAGTACACATTTCAAATGAAAACCTCTATGATTTAAAAATTGAGTTTTATTAGAGTACTTGTTACCCCTCCTCCTTAGTCTTCAACAGAATCAAATGACAGCAAATTAGACTAAGGATTATAAGTAGTAGTTTCTGCTTCAGATATGTGTTCATGTAACCATTTAAAGAAGTCACTTAAGCTGGGCACAGTGTACTTTTTGA
Organism: Callithrix jacchus; assembly: GCF_049354715.1. Lineage (NCBI taxonomy): Eukaryota > Metazoa > Chordata > Mammalia > Primates > Cebidae > Callithrix > Callithrix jacchus. Next base: position 122,206,266 of record NC_133514.1, read on the forward strand.
GTAATACTCTATACAATATGAATTTGATGTTCAGCATTTAATTTTAAAATTTATTTTAGTAAAATTTAGTAAAACAGAAAGTGCCTGTTGGGGTCAGCTGCCCTCTCCGCAGAGCCTGGCGCACTCCAGGCTCCGCTGTGTCATTACCTGCCTGAGGGCGTCACACCACCTCCTCCCTAAGGCGGCAGCCACGTCCACTTTGCCCAGCGCCGGGCGCAAACCCTTCAACCCAGTACTGCTCAGATTGTTTGCAGTTAATGAATTTCAAGAGTTTCAAAATGCTCTGCACTTTCATAGGATGCCTTTTGTCCATGGAGACGCTGAGAGCCATGACCACTTTACAGAAGCCACAGGGAGGACTGTGGGAGGCCAAACCCCGTCAGGGCTGTGGGCACTCTCACAGCTTCTGATGCTGCATGTAAACACACCACTAAAGAATGCTAGACCAGAGGCACGTTGAAAGCCGTTAGTAAAGACGATGTAGAAGAGAACAGCGCCCACGTAGAGCAGGTCCTCCCACCTGTGCCCACGCAGATGCTTTCCCAGGGACCCTGTGAATCTCCAGGTCAGAAAGCTGTGAGCCATGAAGTCACCCTGCACTTTAACTTTGGGGTGTGGTCTGTTGGCCTAGGCAGGGATGGCAGTGCTCTGATTCTGAGGGTGAACTGAAGTCCTCATCCCTTCTCTGCGTGAGCACAGAGCAGAGGCAATCTGCCCCAGACACCTAGTCAAGCCTCCTGCAGATACACTGGCATCTTCACCTTCGGAAGTTTATTCTGAAAGTCTTAAGGCAGTGTCAGTGGCCCCACACTCTATGCTTTTCTGTTCAGTACTGATTCATGCTGACATGTGTGGCTCTAGGTCAGTCGCTAACTGCCGCCTACCTGTCCTCTGATGATCCACTTTGTATTTCACTAAGTTTCCAAACAGTGCTGCGATATTCTGGTCTATTTCTTTGTATACATGTTGCCAGTTTCTCTAGGGAACTTGATTATTCTGTACCTATGGACTTGTTGCCTGAGTTAGCTGCCACACGTAATTTCTGGACTTTGCCTGAAGCCATCCTGGGAAGACAGGAAACAGAAATCACTAGCTGCCCCAAGAACTAGTTAATGCAACTTGACTAAAGCACTACAGTGCCACAGACGAGGCATGGCTGTGCAGCCATGCAGGCCCACGCTTCAAATTCTTATCCTCTGCTACTGGCTGTAATCTGGGAAATCTAAGCTTTAGTTTTCTTTTCTGCAAAGTATCTACCTGGTAGGTGGTTTTAAGGATTTGAGAAAATTGCAAAGCACTTAGGTCAGGGCAAGGTAGACAGTAGGTACATAATGAGATAAACTTGAAATAGAGTCCAAATCATTAGGATTTCAACCGTATCGTAGTCACAAAGCACCAATGAAAAGGTTATTAAAATCAAGGGTGAACAAACGTACTACACCTGATATGTTATGGACTGAACGTTTCTGTCTCCCTGAATAGCTGAAGACCTAACTGCAGCATGTCTGTATTTGAGATGGGCGTCTACAGAAGTAATTAAGGTTACATGGGTCCTGAGAGTGGGGCCCTCATCCAACAGGATTTGTCTTTCTGAGAAGAGACGCCAGGGGCTTGCCTGCCATCCCCTTGCCTGCACCAGAGGTGGCGGCCATCGCAAGCCAAGGAACACCCTCCCCAGAAATCACACAGACTGGCACCTTGATCTGGGATTTCCAGACAAGAGAACTGTGAAAAGACAAGTTCCTGTCGTTTAAACCACCCAACCTGAAGTATTTTGTTATGGCAGTCCCAGGCAGAATATTACAATATGCAACACATTTACAATAAATCATGATAAACTTACAAATGTGGAATGTCATTGTTTTATCTTTTCTGCTAACAGCCGATAAAGCTGACACGAGACCTAAGTCATACACCATACACCAATGATGCAAATCAGTGGGTTTTGATAGAACTGTGCCAACCATTATCGCAATCTTAGGACACGTTTTCTTTTTATGCAAGCACATTTTCATTATGTCGAAAATGAAGCTGTGCCCACGAGCTGTCACCTCCCATTCTTCCTCCCTCCCAGTCTTAAGCAACCACTAATCTGTCTCTATGGATCAGCCTATTCTAGAAAAGCCGCATAAATGGAATCACACAATACAAAGCAACGGGCTTTTCTCTTAACCGAATGATTTCAATGTTCACCCATACTGTAGCATGTATCAGCACTTTATTTTTTATGACCAAATAATATTCCATTGTTTGGATGGGCATTTTAAACATTCCTCTGTTGATGGACACTTGGGTTTCCACATTTTGGCTTCTGTGTACAAGTTTCTATGTGGCCATATGCGTTCAATTCTCTTGGGTATGAAACTGCTGAGTCAAAGGGTAACACCAAGTTTATGAGACAGGGTCTTGCTCGGCTGCCCACGCTGGAGTGCATTGGCACAACCATGGCTCACTGCAGCCTTGACCTCCTGAGCTTAAGTGATCCTCCTGCCTCAGCCTCCCAAGTAGTTGGGACCACAGGCACACACCACCGTGCCCAGCTAATTTTTTTTGTATTTTTTGTAGAGACAGGGTCTCACCAGGTTGCCCAGGCTGGTTGAGGACTCCTGGGCTCAAGCAATCTGCCTGCTTCAGCCTTCCAAAGTGCTGGGAGTACAGGCATGACACCTGTACCCAGTCCATGTTTAACTTTTCAATGACCTGCCTGTCTATGTTACCATTTTCCTACCAGGAGTGTGTGAGGGCTCTAACTTCTCTACATCCTTGCAAATGCTTGTCGTGACCTCCTTTTGAATCCAGCTGAACTCGTGGGTGTGAAGTGGCATCTCACTGTGGTTCTGGGATCTGCACTTCTTAAAAAGCAGTGATGCTGAGTGTCTGTTCGTGTGCGCACTGGCCATCTGTTCCACCTCTCTGGAGAAACATCAGGGGTGTAATACTGAGTGTCTACTCCACGCCAGGTTCTTGAGGTCACTTAGATGTTCTCCCTAGTCCCTCACTCTGATACGGTGTTACACTCTCCTACTTCATACATGGGAAAATCAGCACTAAGGAGATTAAACTGCAGATTTGTGTTTGAATTTTAAATCCATTTAAAAAGCATATACTCATTTGTATGTGTAAAAAATGTGCTTCATTCTGTAAGTACCTTCCTGTTTTCACAACAGCAATGGATCCACTGACAGCAGTGAGCCCTGTGCACCACTCCTGTGCCCAGCAAGCACCATGTGCTTCCCTGTGTTTACATCTGTGTGCAGGGCAGACACTCTTATCTGCCTTTACCAAGGAGAAAACGGAAGCTCAGAGAAGGTACCCTGCCTGAGGTCACTCGGTGGGCGTAGAGCCTGGGTCTGAGGTCAGAGGGCGCAGGGTGTGCTCAGGTGCCCCCCATCTCTGCCCTCTCTCACTTTCACTTCAAACTGTGAGTGTGCTGAGATGGGACATGAAGATCCCAACCAACCCCATCCACATTGCTAGGGTGAGGGAGACAAGAGAAACCTGAGGCTGTACATAAGGAAATTTTCTTTTTTCTTTTTTTTTTAAGACAGAGTCTTGTTCTGTTGTCCAGGCTGGAGTGCAGTGGTGCGACCTTGGCTCACTGCAACCTCTGCCTCCTAGGTTCAGGCGATTTTCCTGCCTCAGCCCCCTGAGAAACTGGGATTACAGGCATGCATCACCACGCTTGGTTAATTTTTGTATTTTTATTAGAGACGGGTTTCACCGTGTTGGTCAGTCTGGTCTCGAACTCCTGACTTTACAATCTGCCCGCCTTGGCCTCCCAAAGTGCTGGGATTACAGGCATGAGCTACTGTGCCCGGCCAATCAGGAAATTTTCTAACTATACGAACTGAAAACGCCATGGCTGCTACAGAAAATATGTTTACATCAAATACAATCCTGGGAAAAATAAAAAACATAGATGTCCTACTCCTTAACGGGAAGGCTCTAAACAACAGTTTATTGTACTGTATTTATAACCAAGTAAGAATAAGCCTTTGGATTCTGTCATGGGTTGAACTGTGTAACCCCAAAATTTATATATTGAAGTCCTAACCCCCAGCACTTCAGACTGTGACTTTTGTGGACACAAGATCCTTGTACATGTAATTTGTTAAGATGAGGACATGCTGGAGCAGGGCGGCCCCCAATCCAACACTAATGGTGTCCTGAGACCAGCACACACACAAGGACACCATGTGAACTGAAAGTGAAGGCAGAGATGGGGCGAAGCATCCACAAACCAAGGAACGGAAAAGATCACTGGCAGCCCCCAGAGCCAGGGAGAGGCCTCAGCAGATTCCCTCACAGCCTCAGAAGGAACCCACCCTGCGAAGCCCTGATCCTGGACCTCCAGCGGGCAAAGATGTGAAAGCATACATCTCTGTTGAGGCCACCCGGTTTGTGGTTTGCCATCACACACCCCCAGCAAACAAATCAAGTATGCAAAACACAAAGCCTCAATGGATAAACACCTTCATTTTACTCCAAGGATAAGAATTAACTTTGACTTGGAAAATTAGTCATCTATTCAAGTTTCCTAAGAACAAACAAGTAGGACGTGCTTGTTTATTTCAGTTAGTTAAGGCCTGGAATCAATTCCATCTCAGAGGTCCTCCAGCCCTGGAGCTCCAAAGGCTTTAAATAACTTAAAACATTTCCTCACAAAAAAGGCTGCACAACACTGACCACGCAGACCGAGGGTGCCTCAGTATCGGTACTTCGTGGAGTAGTCCTTGGGGGACACCACCAGGCCGCGGCCTTTGCGGGCCCCGCGGTACACCGTCTCGATGATGTCAACCATCTCCTGCTTGTCCTCCATGGCCCAGTTAATCTTGTTGTTGTTGCCCGTCCCCAGGTCGATCATGATGTGCTTGTTCCTGCAGAGAAACACGGACATCCATTCTCATGAAAACCTCTTTAAAATGTCTAAATGTGTTTGTAAAAATACAAAGCGTTGTCCACCATGCTTTTTCCTGCATTTTTCTGTATTTAGGACAAATATTCTAAGGGGAAATTAAAAGGTCAAAGTGACCAGGGAGACCCAGGCATCTCAGATCAACTTCCCCTTTTTCCTAAGACTGTAAACTTCCCCTTTTCATTCCTAAAACTGTAAACCAAAGTCCTTTTCATATGTAATTCCTGAGACTGTAAACCAAAGTCCTTTTCATATGTAATTCCTGAGACTGTAAACTGAGACCCTTTTCATACGTAATTCCTGAGACTGTAAACCGAGACCCTTTTCGTATGTTAAGCTATGAACCTAAGACTCTTCAACATGTAACATCTAAGGTATAAACCTCCATAAAGAAGGAACCTTCCTTTGTTAGGGGAGCTTGGCTGTTAGGCAACTATGCCACCTTGCTCCCGGCCAAATAAACTCCTTCCTCCTGTATTCAGTGTCTGAGAGATCCATTTCCCGCGGCCGCTCCTGCTACAAAAGGATGGCACGCACAATGGCTCATGCCTGTAATCCCAAAACTCTGGGAGGCTGAGGCAGGAGGATCACTCGAGGCCTGGAGTCCCAGACCAACATGGATAACAAAATGAGACCCCATCTAATTTGCACTCATTCACCTGATAAAAACTAAGTTTTTCATGGTGCTCTTCTGAGCACTGACATAAATGCTATTAAAAGCCCTACAAGGCTGGGCACGGTGCCTGTAATCCCAGCACTTTGGGAGGCCAAGGCGGGTGGATCACGAGGTCAAGAGATCGAGACCATCCTGGTCAATGAGGTGAAACCCCGTCTCTACTAAAAATACAAAAATTAGCTGGGCATGGTGGCGCGTGCCTGTAGTCTCAGCTACTCGGGAGGCTGAGGCAGGAGAATTGCTTGACTCCAGGAGGCGGAGGTTGCAGTGAGCCAAGATCGCACCATTGCACTCCAGCCTGGGTAACGAGCGAAATTCCGTCTCAAAAAAAAAAAAAATAAATCCCTACAACTATGAAATGAAGATGACATTTTGCATGTTTATGGTTAGGAAAGTAGATGATTCTTTACATACTTTTCTTTCAAGAGACTAGTGCTTTTTCTCATGAATACTTGAATGCGCTTTACAAGATAATGATATTAACCCTTCGTTGTACTGGCATACATTTATCCTGGTTTGCTGAAGTTTCCTTTTTTTTTTTGAGATGGGTTCTCACTGTCGTCCAGGCTAGGGCACAGCAGCAAAATCAACTGCCTGGCCCAAATGATCCTCCTACCTCAGCCCTCCAAGTAACGGGACCACAGGCATGTTCCACCATACCCAACTAATTTTTAGTATTTCTGTAGAGATAGGGTATCCCTATGTTGCCCAGACTAGTCTCAAACCATGACCTCAAGTGATACTCCCACCTTGGCCTCCCAAAGTGCTGGGATTACAGGCATCAGCTACTGCACCTGGCCTGATGATTTTTCTTAGAGACGAGGTCTAGGTTGCTAAGGTCAGACTCAAACCCTGGGCTCCAGTCCATCCCAGCCTGCAGAGTGGCTGGGCTGCAGGTGTGCCCCACCTGAAGACTGGTTTTTAATTCAACATTCACTTCCACAAGATCATGCATTTGGCTTCCACCCACTATTCTATGAAAAGTATTCCCCGTGAAGTCTCTGGTTCAGGAAAGGCAAATTTGATCAGGCTCTGGACCCCACCCCTGGCTGCCCTCTCACCGTCCACGCTGCAGGCAGGCCCTACACGCAGCGTGCACCAAGCTCCCTCTACACTGGAAGCTGCCGGTAGTACCTTCCCTGCAGCCCTATCTGACAGGATTACTTCTTCAATATTTACATCTCATAAACACCTGCCTCCTTTCACTTCTTCAGTACCCTCTGCTAACTTACTCAGCTGTTTCTTCTATCAGACAAAGCCTTATGAGCGTGGGAACCCTGTCTTAGCTGACATTAGGCCCTAGCACTAGACCACAACCTGGTGGTGGCTTAAGATGTAAGTCTGGTGCATAAAGTCCCGTTTGTCTTAAAATTCTGAGTCACAGAAAGAGCAGAAGGAAGTTCATCTCCTCTTCTGAGTACAGCTCAGTCCTAAAAATATCAAACAATACTAAGCTACTGCTGCCACCCAAGGCTGTTCCCTGCAGCCTCCTTGCCCCTCACAGCATCTCCAGCCCCAAACTGGCCTCCGCTGCACACTGTGGGGGACAGGAACCTAAGATGACCCTCCCTGTTCTCACCTGAAGAATTCTGAGAGGCAAGATAGATAAGGCCTATACTGCCTCAAACAAAATGTTAACATACGGACTTCGGGAATGCGTGGTGTGGGCTCGGAAGGAAGTGAGGAGTGTGTTACTGAGAAATGGAGGAAAGGGGACCCTAATTACAGAGTGGCCGAGTATCAGGGACATGGGGTCTGCAGTTATGGGAAATCAGAGTTCACGAGCAGCACACTTGGGATCGTTAGCTGCGAAAACTTCCACACAAAGTCTCGAAGGTGCTGCCTGCAAGAGCGGAAAGAAACAAATTGGTGTAAGAACTGTTAGCAAAAGGAAAAAAATCTTTAAGCCTCTCCAGAGGGCCAAACGTGCTGAAATGAAATGGCTGCTGAATGCACAGTGAAGGATGAGGGTCAGTCACGCAACCTTTGCTGAAACCTAGGAAAGATCCAAAGTTCACAATAAATGCAGGGTGCATCTCACAGATCTTCTCAACCAAATAGGAGGTGGCTAGGGAGCCTGAGGGCACGTCCAGGGGAGGGTGTCCCGACACCCAGAAATGCACCCAGAAACTCGGCAGTGGCTCACGCTGTGGCGGCCTGAGGCGGGAGGATGGCTTGAAGCTACGAGTTCAAGGTTGCTGTGATCGCACCACTGCACTCCACCCTGGGTGACAGAGAGAGACCCCATATCAATAAATAAATAAAATGAGGTGATTATCCTGGATTATTTGGGCAAGTCTAATCTGCTAACAGTCCTCTAAAATCAGAGCATTATCTCAGGCAGAACTTTTTGGGAAGTCAGAGTCTCTTGCAGCAGAGTGGCCTCAGGTAACAGCAGCAAGGCAGCAGATCTCAGACCCGTCACCACAAAGAGCCGGACTCTGCCCACAACCCAAACAAACCCCCAAACACTCCAGATAAGCACCCAGCCCATGGTTTGGACCTTGTGAGACCCTGAGCAGGAATCCAGCAGACCCTGCCTGGACGTCTGACCTAAAGAGCTGTGAGCTCAGAAAAGGGTATTGATTTTAGCTGCTCAATGTGTGCTAATTCCTTACAACGAGTATAAAACTAATACATACCCTACACAACCCCCCTGACCTTCCTCACCAGGTAGGAGGCCCCGCTCTAAGAGAATGCGCTAATGCTCATACAGCTAATTCGCGAACCTCTATGGTAACTATGAGAAGTAAAAACAGCATCAGATGGTGATTTCTTTCCCAATTAAATTTCATAATGAAATTTTTGAGCTGTTAAAATAATACTGTATTTACAAGCAAAGTAATTCCGGTGTTCCTCTTGGGTATAAAAAGGACCACTAAAGTTGATGATATCATATTTAATAAATTAGTTATTTTACAAAACATTTTTGAGGAACAGATTATAGTTAAAGGTAGCTAAAATGTCAGTAAAATGTCTTGCATTGAATTACACTTCACCTAAGTTTCCCGGCAAAGTTATTTCAAAAGGATAATTTGTTACTGAGTAAATGCTAAAACTAGAATTGTTACTTTGAAAATTATTTAAAGGATTCACACTGATTGATTGCCTGGTGATACAAATGATATTGGAATATGACTCTCTAACCAACTTCCTTCAAAATAAAATAAAGCGATCTTGGTTACATTAAACTGACAACATTGAATTTCAGTAACTACTTGAAGACAACGTACCTGAAGAAAAACATGACAGTACATGGATCGTACAACTCATACATTTTGTTGAAGTCAGGTACTTCCGTAATATCCACAAGATAAATAACTGCAAAATTTTTAACCTAAAAGGAGATTAAAAAAAAACAAACAAACTGAAAAAACAGACACTTTTGCTTTCATTTTATAAAAGCACACTTGAAAAAACAAAACCAAGAATTTGTGTGAACAGGGTAACTTTTGTTTTGTTTTGTTGAGACAAGGTCTCACTCTGTGGTCCAGACTAGAGTGCAGTGGCATAATCATGGCTCACTGCCGGCTCAAGCCATCCTCCCACCTCAGCCTCCCAAGCAGCTCAGACCACAGGGATGTGCCACCATGCCTGGCTAATTTTTGTAAAGATGGGGTTTTGCCATGTGTCCCATGCACAAGTGATCATCCCACCTCAGCCTCCCAAAGTGCTGAGATTACAGGAGTAAGCCACCATGCCAGGGAAATTTTCAAACTAATTCAACGTTTTCCCAGTGCAGCAAACACGTGAGAAGATCATGAGACACTAGGGGGACCTCGGCCACTGGCTCCTTCTGCCTCATTTTACCATTTCCCAGAATAGTCTAGGAATTAAATATCATTCACGTAACAAGTTATGGAAGTCCTGCAGAAAATGTCCACAGATATATCATTTATGATCTAGCAATAATCATCTACATGAACTTTTAAAATTTGTACTTTTATAAATACATAGTTACACCGGGCACGGTGGCTCACGCCTGTAATCCCAGCACTCTGGGAGGTCGAGGCGGGTGGATCTCGAGGTCAAGAGATCGAGACCATCCTGGTCAACATGGTGAAACCCCGTCTCTACTAAAAATACAAAAATTAGCTGGGCATGGTGGCGCATACCTGTAGTCCCAGCTACTCGAGAGGCTGAGGCAGGAGAACTGCTTGAACCCAGGAGGCGGAGGTTGTGGTGAGCCAAGATCGCGCCATTGTACTCCAGCCTGGGTAACAAGAGTGAAACTCCGTCTCAAAAAAAAAAAAAAACATAGTTACATGCATCTCACAGCTGCTCTAAAATATGTCTGTAGAATCCTGCCATCATTTCCCCTCAGTTAGGCTTGAGCACTTACAAATACTAATAGCACCCCCAATAATGCATATAACTAATTTTCTGTAATTTTTTTAAATTGCAAGTTTATCAGAGATTTAGAAAAGCCAGAAAAATAAAAAGAAAATAAGATCACCTCCAACCCCAACACCCAGGAGTGACTGCTATTATCTTTTTTTGGATGTCTCTGGCTCTGCTGCCCAGGTTGGAATGCAGTGGTGAGATCTTGGCTCGCTGCAATCTGGGTCTCCTGGGCTCAAGCGATCCTCCCATCTCACCCTTCCAAGTAGCTGGGACTATAGGCACGTACCATCACACCTGGCTAATTTTTGTAGAGACAGGGTTTTGCCATTTTGCCCAGACTAGTCTTGAACTCCTAGACTCAGGTGATATGCCTGTCGTGGCCTCCCAAAGTGCTGGGATTACAGGCGTGAGCCACCACATCCGGCAATATTTTTACTATATTCTTTCCCATCTTTCTTATGGATATATTTTTAATAATTTGTTCATACGATTTCTGTTACTACATAGCAAAATGTGGTCATACTGTGATCATACTACAATATTTTGTAGCCTGCTTTAATTATGAGCACTTTCACATACATTACCTACTTTCCAAAAATTCATCCAACGGCTGTGCCATTACTTTACCATTCCATATAGTTTGCATATTTGTGCCTGCCCAAATCGCAGGTTGAAACGTAACTCCCAGTGCTGCAGGTGGGGCCTGGTGGGAGGGGACTGGATCATGGGATGGATTTCTCATGATTGTTGAGCATCATCCTCTTGGTGCTGTCCTCGGGGTAATGAGCTGCAGTTGTTTCAGTGTGGGACATTCCGCCCCAGCTTTCACCATGTGACGTGCCTGTGCCCCTTTGCCTCCGCCATGATTGGAAGGTCCTGAGGCCTCCCAGAAGCAGATGCCAGCACCACGCTTCCTGCACAGCCTGCAGAACTGTGAGCCCATTAAATCTCTTTTCCCATAAGTTATCCGGTCTCATGTATTTCTTTATAGAAATGAGAAGAGCCTCCTACGCCATTCTTCTGTTATTTTCTGATTTTTCATTAACGTCAATTATTTACCTGTGAACATTTTCCCCTTAAATCTGTATACATGCTTCACTATTTCCTAAGGACAAATTCCTAAAATTCTGGAATAAAGAATATGACATTTTAAAGGCTCTTTATAAATACGGACTCAATGCCCTTTAGAAAGCTTGTAGCCACTTACATGTGTTATGAGTTAAACTGTGTCCCCAAAACAGTTGAAGTCCTAAACCTCAGTACTGAGGGCGTGACTTATTTGGAAGCGGTACTGCCAACGTAGTTAGTTAAGGGAAGATGAGGTCACACTGGAGTAGGTGGGCCCTAATCTGCTGTGACTGGCGTCCTTACAGAAAAATGGCCACTTGAAGACATAGGATGGGGGCCCTGGGGGCACCAAGGACTGCAGTGGCGTCTGTAAGCCTAGGCTCTCCAAGATGCTGCTGGCAGCACTGGAAGCTGGGAGCAGCACGAGGACTCTCCCTGGCAGGCTTCAAAGGGACCTGGCCCAGACAACACCGTGATGCTGGACTCCTGGTGTCCAGAACTGTGAGTTTCTGCTGTTTGAAGCCCCTCAGCTTTCGGCGTCCTATCACAGCAATCACAGGAAATCTATGGGATATGCACAACATTTCTCTACATAAAACTAATTCTTAAAACCTGATTGTAACTTACAGGCAAAATAATAATATCTGGGCTTTGCATGAAACATGCAGCCTAATAAAATGAGGGGTAAGTAACACAAGACTAGCCGAACACCGGCAAGTGTTGAAGTGGAACAACAGGGACAGAGGGGTTCACTATATTCTCTACTTTTGGGAATTCTAAAAAAAATTAAGATGGAAATTTAAACCACAGAGCAGGGTGGGGAGGGGGGAATGGGAAAGCTCACACCTCGCAAGGACTCTACTGGCCTTCAGCTTTGGAGAAGAAAACTGTTTCAGAACTCCAGCACACGGCACACTGCATGAGCATGTGCCTCGCCATCCATCTGCTTTCAAAACCCCAAGGTGACGCCTGTGTTAGACATGGGCCCCTCTGGGTGCGGTCACTCTGACAACACCCGTTTCTGAAACTCTGGTTTCCTGCAATGCCCATGGTGAGAATGTGCTGGTCAGGTTGCCAGAACTCAGTTTTATTTTCATGGCAAACTAATAAACTGTCTTGGTTTGACTTAAACAAAACGTACTTCCCTACAGAAGCTAAAATAAATAGACCAATAAAATGTTCACAGGCATTAGGAAAGTCAAAATAATATTAATTTTTATCCTTTCAATACCTTGATCAGGGACAGATGCAATAAACACCAGTAACATTATATTAACTTATGGAATTACCTTGCAAATACTAAATTACTTGAAATATCATTTGGACAGGGTTGTAAATTGTGTACTTAGAAAAAAGAAAGGTCACAACAAATTTTTATCATCCCTTTTCTTCCATGTAAAAAATAGTAAATATTATAACCATCTGCGGTTTTTAATAATTTGTAGGCATTTAATAATCAGAGCGCAGGGCCAGGCGAGGTGGCTCACACCTGTAACCCAGCACTTTGGGAGGCTGAGGCAGGCAGATGACTTGAGGTCAGGAGTTCAAGACCAACCTGGCCAACATGGTGCAACCCTGTCTCTACTAATAACACAAAAATTAGCCGGTGTGGGGGTGCACGCCTGTAATCCCAGCTGCTTGGGAGGCTGAGGCAAGAGAATGGCTTAAACCCAGGATGCGGAGGTTGCAGTGAGCTGAGTTACACCACTGAACTCCAGCCTGGGGGACAGAGACTCCTTCTCAAAATAATAGTAACAACAGTAGCAGCTGCTGCAGCAACAATGTAACAATTAGAGGGCAACTAAGTAAATGTCACTTTAAAGATACAAATGTCAATCTCTTCTAGCCTTCAAGCTCTGGCCCACTGCATCAAACCCAGACAATTCTAACAGAAGCAAACTACCACGTCAAGCTCATGTGTCGCGAGAACTTGGATGTCCCCTGATTTCACCACAGGTTTCATGAACATTCGAGAATCCACTATGTATCAGGCACTTCTCACTCATGGATTCTAATTATTTCAACACCTCTAAATAGATGTCACTGATGTTTTAAGTGATGGAATTCTGGCTCAGAAACGTCATGCAACACCCGGCCGCACAGGGAAGGGGCAGAGCTGCGATGGACCCTGTCTGGCTCCAACACCCGAGCTCTGGATGACAGATCCTCCTCCAAGCCTCGACAGAATCAGCCTACCCACAGGAGGCAGGGGCAGTGGCACAGTCACGGGGCGGTGGGGAATAACTGTCTGCAGAGAATTCCACGTGTAAACAGAAAGACACAGGAACAGCAGCCAGGTCTCAGATCCAGCACCAGGGCAAGGAAGCAGAGGTGCAGGACAATGGGGAGGGACATGCAGGTGGACTGGCCTACAGAGGACCTTTTCCACTTGGGGGATTCTGGGCTATGTATGTACTTACTTCTAAGAAAGAAGAGATTGAAGAGTTCAGTTTTGTACACACTGAGTTTGAGAAAACTAAAGGACACCCACAGAAAAAGGCCCTCGGGTAGTGACTGGCCTGAAGCTGGACAAAGGAGTCTGGGCTGGAGAGAGCTACCTTACCGCTGCCACCTGCACCCAGCAATGACCCCAGCCAGGACGGTGGGTGCCAGGAAAGGCCTGGGAGTTAGCACTGAAGCCCACTTTAGAGCTGGGGGCAGGAAAGGGATGCCAGGGAGGCAGCCTCAGAAACGAAGGCAGGAGACTCCAGGGAGCTGTGCCAAGTGCCCCAGAAAGGTCACCAAAGGGGGCTGGACAGGACGGTGACACTGCAGGGGCTGAAGAACTGAGGAACAGAGGACTTCAGTGTGGACAAATTTCAGGAAGCGTGGCTACGGACAGAGAGGGAAGTTGCTGTGGGACTTAGGAGTTGAGATAGGAGAGGCTGGAAGACGCAGGCAGAAGGGAGCTCCCTATACCCCCACTCCCTTCTTTTCTTGGTGAAATGGCATCTGTGGGGTGACTGGAGAAGCACGAGCTGAGGGCAAACATCAGAAGACAGCCAGCAGCATCTGCGGCAGGATTTCCACAATGACCAAGCACTCGGAGGAGGAGCTGGGGGTGCAGCCACACTGCTCTGCCAAGTCACCCATGACTTCCTCAACAAAGGCTGCTTTTTTTTTTTTACAGACAGGGTCTCACTCTCCCACCCAGGCTGGAGTGCAGTGGCGCATGATCTTGGCTGACTGCAACCTCTGCCTCCCGGCTTCCAGAGATCCTCCTACCTCAGCCTCCCGAGTAGCTGGGACTACAGGCATGTGCCACCATGCCTAGCTTTTCTGTATTTTTAGTAGAGACGAGGTTTCACCATGTTGGCCAGAATGGTCTCGATCTCCTGACCTTGCGATCCACCAGCCTGGCTTCCCAAAGTGCTGGGATTAGAGGCGTGAGCCACCGCGCCCGGCCACTTTCTTTCTCTTTACACAAGTCAGTTATTAAAGTGCTCAGCAGTTCTTCCACATGCCTTTAAGTCCACCTCCAAGTTACAATGAAATAACTACAAAACACACAGCCAAAGGCTGGCAGATGATACCACCAACCACTGTTCTACACTTTCGTACGGATTCCCTCAACCAGCTAAGAAAACACTGGAAATTCTGGAAAAAGTGTTCTGGGGAGTTGATCAGCACAACAAATTTTTGAAGTGTTGATTTTTTACATTTTTAGGTAATTCATTTCAAAGCCATAAAAAAACTGAGAAACTCGATTTCCTAAATTAATATTTGTCCTAATCAGCTCTCACAATAACTCTTTTGCAAACTTAGGTAATAATGCCACTGTTATTACTATGATTACTTCTCTCACATTACTATGTGACAGGAGTACTCTAGAAACCTTTCTATTAATCCCACAACAACCCTGTGAGTTAGGCGCAGGTCTCCCCTTTCCACAGGTGAGAAAAGCTCACACAGTTACAAAGTACCAAGAGCTTAGCTAGAGTCTGCGCCCTCAACCACCACTCAATACTACCCCTTGTACCTTGCTGCTAGCTACAAGGCTTTTTATCCAGAGACAAAAATCCATAGGAAACACCAAAAATCATCCCGTTTGTTCCTACAAGATTCCTCATCTAGCTGAGTGCTGACTCCCGCTGGTTCAATGGACATGCTGTGATCCTTAACATGACCCTGAAGATAGACCCCCTCAATACGGCACCTATGAAGTTGTATAAACATCTCTCTGCCTCATGCACTTTTTATCACAATGTACCATCATGGACCAGGCATGGTGGCTCACCCTTGTAATCCCAGAATTTTGGTAGGCTGAGGTGAGTGGCTCACTTAAGGCCAGGAATTTGAGACCAGCCTGGCCCACATGGCAAAACCCCGTCTCTACTAAAAATACAAAATTAGCAGGGTGTGGGGGTGGTGCAGGCCTACAGTCCCAGCTACTCGGGAGGCTGAGGGTGCAGTGAGCTGAGACTGTGGCACTGTACTCCAGCCTGGGCAACACATGACTCTTGCAAAAACAAAAAGAACGAACTATCATGAGTCAGTAATACTACTGAAGAATGTTTTTGTTTTGTTTCATTTTAGAGATGGGATCTCACTCCGTCATCCAGGGTGGAGCGCAATGGCACGATTACAGCTTACTGCAGCCTTGAACTGGGCTCATCTCCCGTCTCAGCTCCTGAGAAGCAGGGATTACAGGCCCGTGTCACAATGCCCAACTCACTCAGGCTATTTTAGACTCTATTTGCATGGGCTTTTTTTTTTTTTTTTTTTTTAGAGACAGTCTCACTCTCTGTCTCCCAGGCTGGAGTGCAGTGGCATGATCTCGGCTCACTGCAACCTCCACCTGCTGGGTGCAAGTAATTCTCTTACCTCAGCCTCCCGAGTAGCTGGGATTACAGGTGCACACCACCATGCCAGGCTAACTTTTTCTATTTTTTTTTAGTAGAGACAGGGTTCCACTGTGCTGGCCAGGCTGGTCTTGAACTCCTGACCTTGTGATCCACCCGCCTCAGCACCTAAAGTGCTGGGATTACATCTGTGAGCCAGCCTGGCTTGCATGGGCTTTTTAACACAAAAAATAAACGTCCCATTCGGTCTTCTCACCCATCATGAGATTTAGGAACAATGAACCCCAAAGCACTACTGTGACAAACTGTTCCCACAAAATGGAAAGACAGCTCAAAGGTACACGAATGCAACTGTCTCTCTTCAAAACTGTGCATTAAATCAGCTGCTAAACAAAAAACTTTTTTTTTTAGACACAGTCTTGCTCTGTCGCCCAGGCTGGAGAGCAGTGGTGAGATCTCAGCTCACCACAACCTCCGCCTCCTGGGTTCAAGCGATTCTCCTGTCTTGGCCTCCTGAGTAGCTGGGATTACAGGCGTGTGCCACCACACGAGCTAATTTTTGTATTTTTTGTAGTAACAGGGTTTCACCATGTTGGCCAGGCTGGTCTCAAGCTCTTGACATCAGGATCCACCCGCCTCGGCCTCCCAAAATGCTGGGAATACAAGCATGAGCCACTGTACCTGGCCAATCTTTTTTTTTTTTTTTTTTGCGGGGGAGACAGGGTCTCACTCTGTTGCCCAGGCTGGCATGCAGTGGTGCAATCAGAGCTCATCACAGCCTTCAACTCCAGGACTCACATCCTCCTGCCTTGGCCTACCGAGTAGCTGGGAACCCAGGCATGTGCCACCATGCCCAGCTAATGTTTGCATTTTTTGTACAGACAGGGTTTCACCATGTGGCCTGGGCTGGTCTCAAACTCCTGGGCTCAAGGGAACCACCCACCTCGGCCTCCCAAAGCGCTGGGAACACAGGCATGTGACACAGTGCCCAGCTGAAAACTTTATTTTTTATTATCACTTTATCGAATGAATTGCCCCACACTTATTAGCAAACCCTAGGCACCTGTGAAATCTTTAAAGCATAGCTGTTTCCAGACTAATTTTCTTCCTGAAGTTTATAGCTCAACTCTAATCCAGCATGAGGTCAAGGGGGCCCTGCGGAAACAGCAAATCAATACAACACATCTAGGAGAAATCCTTTCAAGTCCCGCCTGAACATTTGCAACTTTTACTCACTTTAAAACAGCTGGGATATCCAGACAGGACTCATAACAAAATAAGGAAGACTCCTCATTGTCTGCCATTTCTGCACAGGGGAATTTTTAAATAGTTATATTGTTCTTTATACTAAAATATTACGTTTCAAAAATTCCTGTTGAGCTCATCCAAAAAGTGCGTCCAGAATTAGGAAGTCATGTTTTACCCATATACTAAGAAAAACACAAAACACGAATAGTCTTTTCATGCATTTCAGGTTTGCACCTTTTTTTTGGAGACAGGGTCTCACTCCTGTTGCCCAGGCTGGAGTTCAATGGTGTAATCATGGCTCACTGCAGCCTTGATTTCCCTGGGCTCAGGTGATTCTCCCACCTCAGCCTCCCAAGTAGTTAGGGCTACAGGCACATGCCACCACACCTGGCTAATTTTTTGTACTTTCAATAGAGAAGGGATTTCACCATATTGTCCAGGCTGGTCTCAAATTCCTGGGTTCAAGTGATCTGCCCACACTCTTCTCCCAAACTGCTGGGATTACAGGGGTGAACCACCACGCCTCGACTAGGTTTGAGCTTTTAATAACTACACTATAATATTTGCATTAAAAATTAATAAAGTAACGCAAATTTTTGCACAAAAACAAAATCAGACTATTTTAAAAGACCAAAAAAAAAAAAAACCCAAAGTGAGCTCATTTTGTGTGTGTCCACTATGTATGGCCACTAATGATACAGCGATTCGGTCTGTAACAGACATAGAAGAACTGGGGGAAAAAAGCAAAGCTGCCGAAGACCCTAAACACTTACATTAACACCTAAAATCTGTTTCCTAGCTAGGAGCATCTTGCTGAGCTCTGCTTGGATGTGATGAGACAAAGGCCCTCACATCTCCAGCTGTCCTAGCCTCAAGCTGCCAGGCAGCAGGATCGGAACCCCACCTGATGTTTATGCCACCACTTGCAAGGTAGAACAGTGAGAGATTCTAGAACTCATAACTCAGTCAATAGCACAGTGATTTACCTATTGGGAAACTGCTCTTAGTCAATTCTTGGCTGGACTGCCAGTATCTGCCCTTGTCCACTACAGCTCAAGCAATGAAAAACTGATGCCGTCGCACTGCCTCACTCATCATCTCTAATCCCTGGCTGGCAGGACCCCCAGTGTGTGAGAAGTGCTGCTCTCCTGAGTCCCCTAGGTACCTCCTCCAGTGGTCAGCGTCCTGGTGTCTAAGAGGAAGAGGCTGGGAGACGGCTGGTAATCAAAGCACTCCTCCTCTGTCCATGAACCCCACTGAAGGGTTTCTCAGTGTGTGGTTCAAGGTCAAGTCATATCGGAATTCCCTGAGGGGCTTCCTTAAAAAGCCATTTCTGGACTTCAGCCATACCCACAGAATCAGAATCTCTGATGCATTTTAGTAAGACGCCAAGAAATTCTTGTGATAACTAAAATATACCAACAGCTCCTAGCATCATGCCTCTCCTACTAAATAAGAAATAGCAAAAATTAATAAATGGCAGTCCAGATAGTCTTTCCTTTCCTGAATATAAAATATATCCTTATATCTGTTATTCTTTACTCAAAGGAGTTATTTTAACCCAGCCTACTTTAGCATTTGTGAAATAAAAGATAGCTTCAATGTTACTTTTACTCTTCATTAAAAAGAATAACCTCTCAAATTACTTATGAAAAATTAATATGGCAGATATTTTATTAACACCCTAATATTTTTTGTCCTTTGCCCTATTGCTACAGCTGCAAAACCCAAATAAAAGTCATCCTAAAATTGCTATGAGGAACCATTGAAAAAGAATGAAATCTCTGGTTATAAAATAGTGTCCTAGAAGTTTTATCGTCAGCAAGCAAGTGCCAAGGCCACTCAGTGTACTAATATTAGAAATTCAGGGCCGTGGCTATCGCCTGTAATCCCAGCACTTTGGGAGGCCGAGGCAGGTGGATGACAAGGTCAGGAGTTCAAGACCAGCCTAGCCAACATCGTGAAACCCCAACTGCACTAAAAACACAAAAATTTGCTGGGCATGGTGGGTCGTGCCTGTAATCTCAGCTCCTCAGGAGGCTGAGGCAGGAGAATTGCTTGAACCGGGACTCGGGAGGCGGAGGTTGCAGTGAGCCGAGATGGCGCCACAGGATTCCAGCCTGGACTACAGAGCAAGACTCCTCCGTCTCAAAAATAATAATTCAGAAAACTAGTTCTAACAATGCATATTTGTATTTTCTCCTGTTTTTTGCCTCTTAATCACTCTAAGCTATAAATCACACGACTTACAAAAATCGTGGTGGGATAAAACACCAATAGAAAAACAGATTTCTTATGCTATTAACATCCAAGTTCTGCTTTATATATACAACAAATAAATAAGGCACCAAAAAATGACATCCTTTTAAAGTAAGGATCCGCACTCTCAATAAAATCTGCAAGTGTGGAGGGGGACTCAAGATGGCGCTGTGAGAACAACCCAGGATTGGAGCCCGCGTTGAATTCGCAAACGGGACATGGATGAATCTGGAAAACATCATCCTCAGCAAACTGACCCAAGAACAGAAAATGAAACACCGCATATTCTCACTCATAGGTGGGTGATGAAAAATGAGAACACATGGACACAGGGAGGGGAGTACTAAACACTGGGGTCTATTGGGGGAAAAGGGGAGGGCCAGTGGGAGGGGGAGGTGGGGAGGGATAGCCTGGGGAGAAATGCCAAATGTGGGTGAAGGGGAGAAGAAAAGCAAAGCACACTGCCATGTGTGTACCTACGCAACTGTCATGCATGCTCTGCTCATGTACCCCAAAACCTATAATCCAATAAAAAATTTAAAAAAAAAAAAAAAAATCTGCAAGTGTATTTTGTTCACTGCACTCTTAAGTTTGGGAAAAACGCCTTATCAACAGAAATTAATTCATTTGAGGAAAGGGGTATCATAAACCCTTTAAAATGTGAAAAAACATAGGCGCTCCCCCCAGACAAAGGCGGGAAACGCCGGCACAATCCCGGAGAGCGCTCGCCCGACGCCTGCGCCACCGCCCCTCCTCGGGGAACGGCTCGCGCCCCCACGGGAGGCCAGCAGGGCGGAGGCGCGGCGGGCAGGGCGGGAGGCGCGGCGCGCTACCTTCTCGGCGATGCTGTACAGGACCTCGTCCATCTTCATGCACGTGGGGTCCCAGTCGTGACCGAAGCGGATGACGACCACGCGGTCCTCCTCCGAGAGGATGGCCTGGTCCACCTGCCAGCCGTTGTGCAGGTGCGGGAGCATGTACGACATGGCGGCCCGCGCGCTCGCCGCGGCCCAAGGCCGGGCGCCAGGGAGGACCCCGCGCAGTAGGCACAGCCGTCCCTCGCTCCCCGGCCCTAGCAGCCCCGGGGCCCTCGCACTACACCCACTCCGGCCCGTACCAGCAAGCTCCACTGGGACTCCCGCCAGGCGGAACCTCTGTGCGCCCACGCACCGACGCCGTGCGTGCGTCGTCATGCGCGTAGAGGCGCTGTGCGTGCGACGTCATGCGCGTAGAGGCGCCGTGCGTGCCGACGTCATGTGCGTGTAGGCGCCGCGCGAGCGCGTCTTTGGCTGGTGGGAACGCGGTTGGGGTTCTCCAGGTAGGTGTCGGAATGGAGGTTCTTCTCTGGCGTCCAGGCGGCCTGGTGGTCCTGAGAAGCCCGGGCTCGCCGGGCCCTGCCCCGAGGCCGCCGGCTGCTGCCCGGGCTGCCCCCGCGTCACGGATGGGGACGTCTTCAGAGAGGCCCGGAACGGCCGTCATGGGGCTGGTTTTCTTCCGTTCTGGTGCCTGTTTCGGGTCGTTTGTGCCGTGTGTCAGGGAGATGGTTCACGTGTGTCATTTGTGAAACTTGATCATAAAAGCTGTGTCGTTGTTGCCGTGTCCAGCCGTAGCAGAGTCGGGCGGCGGGATGGGGTGAGCACTGGGCGGGCGGTCCATGAGGAATGTCACCAGCGGGCCGGCTGCGGAGCTACCTCTTGTAACTCCAAACCAGGTTTTCTTTTTCTTTTTTTATAAAAAAAAATTACTTTTTTTTTTTGAGACGGAGTCCCTGTCGCCCAGGCTGGAGTGCAGTGGTGTGATCTTGGCTCACTGCAGCCTCCACCTCCCAGGAGAATCAAGCGACTCTCATGCCTCAGCCTCCCCAGTAGCTGGGACTACAGGCACCAGCCCGGCTAATGTTTTTGTACTTAGTAAGGCGGGGCTTCGAACTCCTGACCTCAAGTGACCCGCCTGCCTCGGGCTCGCAAAGCGCTGAGATTACAGGAGAGAACCGCTGCGCCAGATCTGAAGCCACTTTTTTTTTTCCATAGCTTCGGCACAATCTGCAGCACCTCCAGGCCTGATCTTGCCCTGTGGCTTCGCTCACCAGTCAGAGCTCCCCAAGCCCTTATTAGTGCCAATGAACTTTCTCAAAGAGGAATAAGTTAACATTTCTCTTTTTAAAATAAAACCTCTAACCTCTTTGTTCTTCTGAGAGGGCACTTTGGGTTCATGCTAGAGACTCTCCCTGGCTTGCAAACTGATATTGACAGTAGGACTCTTGTCTACTGTCTAGCCATTCTGTTGTTCCTTTGAATGACAAATTTAAAACAAATCACAGCCGACCGCTGTAGTTCACGCTTGTAATCCCAGCACTTTGGGAGCCTGAGGCCGGCGGATCACCTGTGGTCAGGAGTTAGAGACCAGTCTGGCCAACAGGGGGAAACCCCGTCTTTATTAAAAATAGAAACGTTTAGCTAGACATAGTGGCGCGCCAGCAATCGCAGCTGCTCAGGAGACTGAGGCAGAGGCAGGAGAATCGGTTGAGGTTGCAGTGAGCCGAGATTGCGCCACTTCAGCCTGGGTGACAGAGTGAGACTCCATCTCAAAAAACTCCAAAAAACAAAAACACCACCAACAGAAAAAAAAATCATGCAGATGTTGTGGTGTCTCTCATATGGGCTGTGGCATGGTGAGAACTGCAGTCTGAGGAGCCTGCTGGCCTTGGGATAAAAATGGGTTCCATGTTTGGTTTCCTCTGGGGCAGAGCACCATAAGGTGCTTTGATAATATGCACCCACAGTGTAAATATTAGAATCACAAGTGCAGCTGACTGCCAGATTAAGTTTTTTTTTTTTTTTTTTAAATAGAGACGAGGTCTTGCTATGTTGCCCAGGCTGGTGTGCAGTGGCTATTCACAGGTGCGATCCCACTACTGATCAGCACGGGAGTTTTGACCTGTGCCATTTCTGACCTGGGCCGGTTCACCCCTCTTTAGGCAACCTAGTGGTCCCCCGCTCCCGGGAGGTCACCATATTGATGCTGAACTTAGTGCAGACACCCCATTGGCCTAGCGCACCACAGTCCAGAACCGGGTTCAAGCGATCCACCTCAGCCTCCGGAGTAGCTGGGACTACTGGCATGTGCCACCGTTCCCGGCCAGATTAAGTTTATTACATAATACAGAATATTTCCCAATTATATATGAAATGCTTTATTGTAATAAGAATTTCAGGTTGGTGGGGTGTTAGAGATCATCTTACTCTCTTTCATTTTATAATTGAGTAAAGCAGAGGCAGAGAACATAAGCGTCGTGGTTGAGGACTCATAAAGATGTGTTCAGGTTCATCTGTGCCTTGTGTAAGTTATCTCAATAAACTTCAGTTTCCTCATCTGTTAGATAGGATGAAGAAACAAAATCCCCTGTACTTCATTGGCACAAGGTACACACTGGAGAAATCTGAGCCCTTATTAAGGTCAGGTTATTGACTTCTAAAAAATTAATTACCGTCATTTTGTTAGTCATACAGTTCAGATACAAACACAGTTGCTTAACACATCACAAGCATTTTATTCACAGAAGGGTTGTTCCAAGCTAAGGTATAAGACTCAAATGTTCCCTGATCATTTATTGAAACTCATTTTTTTATTGTGTTATTTATAACAATATTTATCACCTTAATTTTTAAGGGCATCAAGTACATTCATATTACGCAACCATCACCACTGTCCATCTCCAGATACATCTTTAATAAACATTTTGGTTGAGATCTAATCCGTGTACTATAAAATTTGCCAATCTGAGGTGAAGTGGTTTTTCAGTGTTGTGGAACCAATACCACAATCTAATTTTAGAAGAATGCTGTCACCCCAAAAAAACCCTATACCCATTAACAGTCATTTCCCATTTCCCTCCCATTCCCTAGCCCCTGGCAACCACTAATGTATTTTCTGCCTCTATAGATTTGCCTATTCTAAACATTTCATATAGATGAAAACACAAAATACAGAGTCATTTGTAACTGACCTTTTTCGTTTAACATCATGTTCTCAAGGTTCATATTATAGCAGACATCAGCAGCTAGTTATTTTTATTGCTAATTAATACTTCATTACATAAACAAAACAAAAAAATTTAAAACTATTCTATTCTATGGGTATACTACATTTTATTATCCAACAGTTGATTGACATTTGGGTTGTTCATTTTTTGACTATTATGAGTAGTGCTGCTATGAACATTCATGTACAAGCTTTTGTGTGGACTTAAGTTTTCTTTTTTTTTTTTTTAAAGACGGGGGTTTCACTATGTTGGCTAGGCTGGTCTAGAACTCCTGACCTGGTGATCTACCCGCCCCAGCCTCCCAAAGTGCTGGGATTACAGGCGTGAGCCACCACACCCGGCCTGACTTAAGTTTTCCTGTGGTAACTTTAACATTTTAATGTACTGCCAAATTGTTTTCCAAAGTGGCTACACCATTTTACATTCTCACCAGCAATGTGTGAGGGTTTCAATTTTTCCATATTCTTGCCCATACTTGTTATTCATGTACCTCGTGAACCCCAAAAATCTGAGGCCTCAATTAATTACAAAGTTTATTTTTCCAAGGTTGAGGATGTGCCCGTGACACAGCCTCAGGAAGCCCTGACGACATTTGCCCAAGGTGGTCCGGGCACAGCCCGGTTTTATACCTTTTAGGGAGACACGAGACACGAGTCAGTGTATGTAAGAAGCAGCCTGGTGCAGTCTGGAGAGTCGGGACAACTTGAAGCAAGGGCAGGAAGACTCAAAGCAGGAAAGGGGCTTCTAGGTCACAGACAGGTGAGGGATGAACAGTTGCATTCTTGTGACTTCCTAATCAGCCTTTCCAAAGGAGGCAATCAGATATGCATCTATCTCAGTGAGCAGAGGGATGACTGACTAGAATGGGAGGCAGATTTGCCATGAGCAGTTCCTAGCTGGAAGGGACCCAAGATCTTTTCTTTTCACAACCTTGTATTATGGTCATCCTGGTAGGTATAAAATGATATTATGGTTTTGATTTGCATTTTGCTAACGGTTAGTGATTGTTCCTCAGTGGCCAGGCCAGTACATATCTGTCCCAAAGTCAGAGGAAGCTGAGAGGCCAAAGAAAGAGGCTGGCAAATCTAGTTTCTTAGAGAGAAACATTTAATAGGGACTTAGGAACAGAAACCACATCTGTGTCTCTGGCAGTGGTCAGACAAGATGGTCGATCCCCAGCCGTCACCCCTAGACCCTGGGCTTACATGCCGTGAAAGGAAAATAAATCTTGCAACCCCAAACTCATTAAGCCAAAGGGAGAAGTTAAGCTGGGAACTGGGTCAGGCAAACCCGCCTCCCGCTTTGGGTTCCTGAATAAGATGCCTACAAGATGAAAACCTACATGCCCCCCCCCCTCCCCCAGCCATAAAGCCCACAGGAAATTGGTAGTGAGCCCTAAGATTTTTTCCCTAAGGTGGTTCTGTTAAAATTTCACCATGGTAATGTGAACTGATAGCTTATCTTTGCAGGTACAGTCACCCCACCACCACCAGATGCAAATGCATATTTGATTGTTCCCTGCCCTGTTTTGTCTATGTTATCTTACATAATGCAGATTCCTCTGCCCCATTTGTCTATGTCATCTTATGTGAAATAATAATAATGCAGATTCACTGAGCCAGACAAAGGCATGAATGACTATTTTTCCCTACCCGCGTCTTGAAAAATGTGTACTTTTCAATATCCCACTCTTTCCCCTTTAAATTTGAAGGCCTTCAAAATCATCTTTGGAGAAAGGCATAGACCTGCCTCCGAAGCACAAGTCCTCACCTTTGGCAAATAAGCTTCCTAAAATGACTGAGTCTGGTCTCATCATTCTTCTCGATTGATAGCTGGTAACCACTAAGGGCACCTGAGTGAAGCCGGCCTGGCCGGCAGCAGCTCTCCTGCTGGTGCTTGGTACTGGTCTCAGCGCCTTGCAGCTGTTATACCCGAGCAAGTAAAGGAATGCAGCACACTCTGAGGTTTGAGTTACGAGTCCTTTATTGCCGGCGACCAAGAGACGGCTAACGCCCAAACTTCTCTCGGCCCCAAAGAGTTAGGTGGTTTTATATGCCCTACTTTGAAAAAGGAGGGGGAACCTAACTGAAGCAATTTTTCTCACAGAAGCAGAGCAAGCAAAAAGTTAAAAGATAAACTAGAAACAGTACCAGGTGCAGGGGCTTAAGCTGTCACAAAAGACATACAACCCCCATGTATGGACACGGGGGGCTCTGGGTACTTAACATCTGCATTCCCAGGGCTGCTGGTACCCCTTGACTTGGTATCTTATCAGCAAATGCATTCCTGGGTGTGCCTGGTGTCATCCGGCCCCAGCTACACCCTACAGCTACATAGCTAATGGAGGGAAAATAACTGTAAGTGAAGAAGCTAAGATGGAGTTTGTCCAGCTTCTTCAATTAAGGCTGAGTTGGTTAGACCTACACAAAGTACATTAACACATAGCCAAACCAACAGGACAATTTGCTGAAGTCCAGGACCTCTTTATTGCAGGGATCCTGATCTTCCAGTGTTTTTCAGTTGGGGACCAGAGGTTTATTTGCTGTTTTTTTTTTTTTTAAAAAAAACCCTCCTTTTTTCCTGGGAGTTTCCACTCGCTTCTATCAAGGGAGGCAGCCTGTCCGCTTCTGCATTGGTGGAGAGCAGTCTTCAGCTTGGGCACTATCCCCAGGTAAGGAAGTGGTTTGGGATATTGCCTTGCAAATTCTTGTTATTTATCTTTTTATGGTGGCGTGCCATGGTAATGGCGGACGCCCCTCCCCCACAGAGCTGGACCGTCCCAGGTTCCGCTGTGCTTGCAGTGAAACTCTCAACCCAGGGCATTTCCAATTGCTGTTTTCTTTTTTGGTGTGTGTAGGGGTGGGACCCGCCGAGCCTGATCACCTGGCTCCCTGCCTCAGAGCCTTTTCTTTTTTTTTTTTAAGTTGAACCGTTGACTCTCTCCCAGGTGTTCAGTCGGCTGCTGAAAAGGCTCCGGGATCTGTGTGATTTCTGTGTGATTTCCTGTGCGGTGACCCACTGCTCTGGCTAAAACAATGGCGCTGCCTGGGAACCTCCTGGCCTGGCTCCCTGTTTCTGTTCCCTATTTAATCAGATGAATGGGCAACTCTGCCTTCCCAGAGCTCCAATCACCAGCTTAAAAGGGCAACCAGACCAGTGTGTTTTGTACAAAGAACCGCCACACCAGGGCGTCAGCAAAATAGCTGCACCGGCCAAAATAGCCACGCTGGCAATCCATGGGGCTCCTCCGCCTGGGAATCTCCTGATCTGTGGGCAATAAAGATCCGTCTGGAAATGTGGCGTCCCCTCACCCTTTATGCTTTCACTGGGAGCTGCAATCCTGAGCTGCTCCTAAACCGCCATCTTGGATCTTCCCTCGCTTTTTTCTTCGCAGATTCTTTTTAAATGACTAAAGTTAGCATTAACAACCAGCTGGGGTTAATTTCTGCTTATGCTTAGAATGCTCAGAAATCATATGATTTGTGTGATCATTGTTAGTTTTGCTTAGCTGTTTTCTTGTATGTTTCCGTGTTGGGGTGTGTGTGTGTGTGTGTATCTATTTCAGTCCTTTCCCTATCAGATTTGACCAACTCCAAACCCTCTAGCTTATCAGTGTGGAATTCTCCATTTCAAAGAAATGAGAGTATTTTACTGCCTTCTGGGGCATTCTCAGGCGACTAAGAATCATGTGAGGGTGTCTGTGAGGAAAGCCCCTTAAGACATGCAGCAGTCTGAGCCGGTTTTCCCCTCAGAAGAACATACTTAGAGTCTAATCTCACCTAGTGGATGCATATAATGACCCCTCCCACACCTGAAACCCAGCACACTGTGCCAGATAGCAGCAAGGGTGGACTGAACTGGTTCAAGGAAAAATGGGACTGAAAAGCTGGGTCCCCTGGCAGCACACTTTGGGTCTCACACACTTCCCAACGTGGTCGACGTCAGGCCTCCATGTGCAAGCCTAGACCCAGGAAGTCTGAAGTCCTGCCTGCCTCAGCTGATCCCCCCCCCACCCCCTGCCTGTGTTTGCCATTGTCCCTGATCTCAAAGAGGAGCTTCTCCCAGACATTAAACTTCTCTCCCCACCCTGCCATCTTAACTGTTCTTATGATAATGTGAATACTCCTCACCCCACTTTGCCATCTTAACTGTTCTTGCTCTGTGAATATCCCTCCGCCCCAGCCTGCCGTCTGAACTACTCTTACGCCTTACCCTGGCTGCCATTGTAACTGAATTTATGGTATTGTATACTTTATGCCTCTACCCCCACCACTGTAACTGATCTTACTCTGTGACACCACTGCCCACCCCAAACCTATAAAACCAATTGCCATCCCATCATCCTTCACTAATGCTCTTTTTGGCCTCAGCCCACCTGCACCCAGGTGAGGGAACAGCCATGGTGCTCACACAAAGCCTGTTTGGAAGATCTCTTTATTAAATGTTTAATATTTAGTACCATTGGACGTGAATAACGTCTGGTGCCAGAAGCCTGGGACGGGAACTCCCATGGGTGATTAGTCCCCTGTTCCAGCTTTCATAAAAGGGATGTACCTACCAACCTGGAGCCATCAGACCAGCCCACACGCACCACTGGCTGTTGTGGTGAGCAGTCTCTCTTTTCTGCTTTCCCATCCTTCTGTCTTTTCCTTTCCACTTCCTCTCCCTTTCGGTTTTATCCTTTTTCCACCACAAAGACAAGGAAAATCAGGTAAACCAGGTTCTTCTGTGTGGTTCAGAACTGGAAAAAAATCTTACCTAGGTCACAGATCCGGGGACCCAGTTTTCCCCAGGGGTTTGACTGCTGTGGAGACGTTCACCCTAGTCACTCGCCCACCAGGCTCATGGCCAATACTGGTTTCAGGCTAATGTAGAGGACGCTCTCTTTGGCCACTCACCAACAAGGAGGTTCAGCCCACATTCCACTAGGGACTCTGTTGAGCGGCTGGGTTACGTGCCCATTTTGCTTGTCGCTGCTGCCCTTGCAGAACCATGGGCAATCGTCTGTTCTCTAACCCTCCCTCCTTTCCACTGGCCTGTGTTCTAAAGAACCTCAAGCCTCTTCAACTGTCTCCTGACCTAACACCCAAATGTCTCATCTTCTTCTGTAACACTGCATGGCCACAATACAAGTTAGACAATGGCTCCAATTGGCAAAAAAATGGCACCTTTGACATCTATCTCTATTTTACAAGATTTAGACAATTTTTGTCGCAACATGGGCAAATGGTCTGAAATTCCCTACTTCTAGGCCGTTCTTTACACACCAGTCCCTCCCTAATCTCTACTCCTCTTCCCTTCTGTCTGCCCCTCCTTCCTCTGCCAGTAACCCAGAATCCCCCTTGTCCATCAGCCCTTCTGACCTTTCTCCTCCCTGCCTGTCTGAACCAGGCCCTCATCCAGGACCTAACCCCACCCCCAGAGCCTTCCTCCTCCTCCTCCTCTGCCTACAACCCTCTTCCTCATGCCCCCTCCTCTCCCCACCTCATACATGGCCCAGCTTACAGTTAGTCCCTCAGCTGACTCCTCTGCCTCTGCTCAACAATCCCCCTTCCAGAGGTGGCTGGAGCCAAAGGCATAGTTAGGGTGCATGTTCCTTCCCTTTACCTGACCTTTCCCAAATTGGCCAGCAGTTAGGCTCCTTTTCATCAGATCTTCAGATACTTCACCCAGTCCTATAATCTCACCTGGAGTGATTAAATATCATCCTTACTTCTACTCTTATCCCTGAAGAATTCTTAATATGCATTTTATCACCCAATCAACCCCAACATTACAAAAAGGCACAGAAATTAGAATCTGGTCCTCAAACCCCACAACAGGAATTAAGCGACCTCACCTTCAAGGTGTTCAGTAACGGAAAATCAGCCCGGCGGCAGCGCATCTCAGAACTGCAGATGCTGCCTCCTCTGTAAGACAAACCGCAGCCACACCACTGGCTCACAAAGACCAAGGTGCCCAGACTGCAGCGTGTCCAGCCGCCCCTCCCAGACCTTGCTTCAAGTGTCCGAAACGTGGCCACTGGGCCAAGGAATGCCCGTAGCCCAGGATTCCTCCTGAGCCCTGCCCCTTCTGTGCAGGGCCCCCACAGAAAGTCGACTGTCTGACTCACGTAGCTGCTCTCAGAGCTCCAATCCTCGGCTTGGCGGCTAAAGACTAAGGCTGCCGGAGCATCTCGGAAGCCTCCCGAACCTTCACAGACGCTGAACGTCAGGTAACTGTTAGAGAGGAGGGCAAGTCCATCCCCTTCTTAATCAGCACGGAGGCACCCACCCCACACTGCCTTCTTTTCACGGACCTGTCTCCTTGGCCTCCATAACTGTAGTGGGACTTGACGGCAAGGCCTCCAGGCCTCTCACAACTCTCCAGGTCGGGTGTCAGTCAGGAGAGCACTCCTCTCCACATTCTTTCCTAATCATCCCCGCGTGTCCAGTTCCCATTAGGCTGGGATATGCTAGAAAAATTGTCTGCCTCCTTCACTGTTCCTGGGCTACAGCCACGCCTCATTGCCACCCTCCTCCCTAAACCTGCACCTCCCTC
The DNA here is from genome assembly GCF_049354715.1 of Callithrix jacchus. Lineage (NCBI taxonomy): Eukaryota > Metazoa > Chordata > Mammalia > Primates > Cebidae > Callithrix > Callithrix jacchus. The sequence goes on from NC_133514.1 coordinate 122,236,160, forward strand.
AATAGCTGCCCTATGTCCCCAACCTTAACCCTAGGGTGTAAAACACCGCCTTCCCTTCCGTTGCTACAAGTCACTCACCCCTTCTGATCCCCTTGGAACGTAACCACCCTTACCCTGCCCAGCCCCGTACCCCATCCCACAACAGGCTTTAAAAGGCATAAAGCCTGTTATCACCTGTTTATTGCAACATGGCCTTTTAATTCACTCTCCTGCTTCTTCAGCATCTATACTCAAAGGGGTATAGTGTATCCCCTTCCAAAGCCCAAATTTCTTCCCCTATCCTGGCTGTTCAAAACACCGGACAAATTCTACAGGCTAGTCCAAGACCTCTGCCTCATCAATCAGATCATACCTGATGATCTGTCAGATCAGACCATCCGCCTGGTTGTTCCAAACCCATACCCCCTTCCACAACTCACTGTTCTGTTCTTGACCTCAAAAACGCTTTTTCTAAAGCCCAGATTTCCTCCCCATCTGTTACAATCTTTCACCAGCATACAGGAGCTCTCCCTGCCAACGGTATCTAGTTACTTTCCCAAACCCCAACCCCATCCAGTAAACAACAGCTGCTCTCCTTCCTAGGCGTTGTAGGATACTTTTGCCTCTGGATACCAGGTTTTTGCCCCTGTAACCAAACCACTTTATAAACCTGCAAAAGGAAACTTAGCTAACCCCATAAACCAAAAAAAAGTCCCCCATTCTTCTTTCAGTCGCTAAAAAAGGCCTTAGAGACAGCCCCTACCCTGGCACTCTCCAACTCCTCTCAACCCTTCTCTAGCTACACAGCAGAAATAAAAGGCTGTGCCATCAGAATTCTTACACAGGAGCCAGGCCCACAGCCTGTAGCCTTTTTATCCAAACAACTTGACCTCACAGTCCTGGGCTGGCCCTCATGACCATGCAAGGCAGCAGCTGCGGCCCTGATGCTCTTAGAATCCCTCAGTCACAGGCTCCCACTTACCCTCTAGCTCTCACAGCCTCCATAGTGTTCTCTTTGCACCGCACACACTTACGTTCAGCCCCTCGCCTTCTCCAGCTTTATGTAGTTGCCCCTCTGCTCAAACCACACCTCAGAAAGTCTCTGCTTCTATGAGTTTCTGTCTGACTGTGCCCACATTCACTGCACGCGTTAACTTTCACATGTCCTGCTTTTAAGTCTCAGGTTTACAATTTTCCTCCAGGCTATTACAGCTAATGATTGTTCACTCTTCATCGGGCTCCTGTTCTCTGCTCACACCCAATCTGGTTAATGAAGTCCGTGGTTGCTTATAGATACCACATGCTTCCTCACACACCATGAAAACAAAAGCTCTCCCTCCAGTTACCCCACTGAGCCCTGCTACAGCAGCCCTTGCTGGTTCCCTTGGCATTTGGGTCCAAAGCTCCAGCCCCCTCGGACCCTTTCTCACCTTTTCAGTTTACACTTCCAGTTCCAAGCCAAGGACCTTTTTTTCCTCTGTGGTTCTTCTTACATCTGCCTTCCTACCAACTAGACAGGCACTTGTACCCTGGTTTTCCTTACTCCTAAAATTCAGTTTGCCAACGGGGACAAAAGCCTCCCTGTTCCCCTTGTGGTCATTCCATTGATCCCCTTACTTGTAGGGTTAGGAATTACTGCTGCGCTCGGCACAGGCCTTCCCACTTCAGTGGGCACCTTCTGTAGCCTCTCCAGTGATTTCTCTGCTACACTGCAGAATTAATTCAGTCATTCCTCCTTCAAGGTCAAGTAAATTCCCTGGCTGCACTTGTCCTCCAAAACCTCAGAGGTCTTATTTACTGACTGCTGAAAAAGATCTGCGCCTATTTCTAAATGAAGAATGTTGTTTTTATGTAAACCAGCCTGCCCTCGTATATAATGCCATCAATAAATTAAAAGACGGAGCCCCAAAGCTCATTAGTCAGGCAAATGGTTGTTCTGGACCTGGCTGGACTGGCTGGACACTCGCTAACGGAGTCAAGGCTTCTTCCAATACTTAGTCCTCTAATACTATCTTTGCCCTTCTCTTATTTGGACCCTGTGTTTTTCCAATTATTTCTCAATTCCTACAAAATCGTATACAAGCAATAACCAATCAGTCAATACCTCCTACATGCCCTGGAGACATTTTCTTATTGTCTTGGTGATTAACATTTGGCTCCTTACTCTCGCATGTAAACCCAGCACTTTGGGAGGCGGGCAGATCACTTGAGATCAGGACTTTGAGACCAGCCTGGCCAACACGGTGAAACCCCGTCTCTACTAAAAACACAAAAATTAGCCAGATGTGGAGATGGGTGCCTGTATTTCCAGCTCCTCAGGAGGCTAAGGCAGGAGAATCACTTAAACCCAGGAGGCAGAGGTTGCAGTGAGCCAAGGTGGTGCCACAGAGGGAGGCTGTCTCAAAGAAAAAGAAAAGTAGCTCCTCATGACTTATGCAGAGTTCTGCAGCCGGCTTGAATTTCTCCGCAGAAAATGGGTTTTTCTTTTCTATCTCATAGTCAGGCTGCAGATTTTCTAAACTTTTATGCTCTGTTTCCCTTAAAAAAGTGAAACTCCCAGAAATGAAAATCAGGATAACTAACATTAGAAACAGGATGAATTGGCCAAAAAGGTTAGACATAGCTGAAGAGGACCGGACTAAATGATCCGGCTTATGTAAAGTTTAAACACAGGCAAAGCCAAACATGACCTAGAGACACAGACATGCAGTAGAACCATGAGGAAAGGTGAGGGCTGGTTAACATGAGAGTCTCATGAGATTGTGGTGATCTCCTGGGGCACCAGCATGCAGGTGACACCTGAGGCCAGTGAGGCATCCTGGACTTGAAGGGTGTTGAGCAGGGCCCTGGCCTCCACCTGTTCTGCTAAAGATACAGAAGTCTCTACTAGAAATACAAAAATTAGCTGGCATGATGGGCGTGCCTGTAATCTCAGCTACTTGGGAGGCTGAGGCAGAAGAATTGCTTGAACTCAGGAGGCAGAGGTTGCAGTGAGCAGAGATCACATCACTCCACTCCAGCTTGGGAGACAGAGCAAGACAATGTCTCAATTAAAAAAAGAAGAAGAAAAAGAAAAATATCTAGGAAGAAGCACTTCCTAAAAACAGCTTTTTCTAGTATGGGAACACACATCTGTAGTCCCAACTACTCAGGAGGCTGAGGCAGGAGGACTGCCTGACCTTGGGCATTTGAGGCCAGCCTGGGCAGCACACATCTTGTTTCTAAAAAGTAAACCAGGCCAGGCTCAGTGGCTCACGCATGTAATCCCAGCACTTCGGGAGGCCAAGGCAGGCAGATCATGAGGTCAGGAGTTTGAGACCAGCTGGCCAATATGGTGAAACCCTGTCTCTACTAAAAAGACAAAAATTAGCCAGGCATGGTGGCACACACCTGTAGTTTCAGCTACTCAGGAGGCTGAGGCATAACGATTGCTTGAACCCTGGAGGCAGAGGTTGCAATAAGCTGAGATCATGCCACTGCACTCCAGCCGGGGCAACAGAGTGAGACTCCACCTCAAAATAAATAAATGAATAAATAACAAAAACCCAGCTTTACTGAGACATAATTCTCATGTCATACAATTCACTTAAACTGTACAGTCCAGTGGCTTTTAGTGTTGTTTAAAAACATTTAAATTGGGAGGCTGTTCCGCTGGGGTAGCTTTGGCACCGTAAGTTCCTGCCAATAAGTGGAAGCCCAGTGAAAACACTGAAGCAGAGGTGAGGCTTTACCACCAAAGCTGCCGACTGACCTTCACCAGGGGCTCTCCCACCCTCGCCAAGCCACCTGTCTACCTTGTCTTCCGGGAGGGCCTCTCCACTGTCCCCCTTCTCCCGCTCCCCACCAAGTGCATCTCCTCTCAGATGTCAACAGGGTCTTCCCAACTGCTGGTGTCTGGTACTGCCCAGCTCATGAACAGCTGAGTCCTCAATTAACCCTTTAAAACTGTAGTTTGCTGCAGTTTCCCTTTCAACAGTAGATTCACAATGTGCAGCCACCACCACAGTCAATTTTACAACATTTTCATCCCTGCAAAAGGAGACCGGGTACGCATTGGCAGTTGCCACAGGCAACCACTAATATGCCTTCTGTCCCATGGGCCGCCTGCTCTGTACACTTCACAGATGAGGACTCATGCAGTGGCATCTCCTTGGCTGCCTTCTCTCACTTCTGTCATCGTGTGTTGAATGTTGATTGACAACGACTCCTTGCTTGGCCAAACTGTAGTCAGCTTCTGATGCTTCTCTGAGGCCCATCTGTGGACTTTCTTGTAAAAACAGGTTTAGCAAATAGCAGTGCCAAGGCAGCTTATCAGGAACCCCCTGGCATCCACGCCTGGTCACCCTCAATATCTTATCAACATTCTGCATCCTGCTCTCGGCCTCTGACCTCCTGGCTTGCCTTCAGCAGGAATCCCATGGGGCTGCTTCAGCCAGAGCCCACCAAAGCCCCCAGACTAAATGATTCTTCAGCACTTTTGCATCTGCCAACCCCCTCCTTGGTCCTCAGTTCCCACATGTGCTTGGTATATTTGGAATGAAGCCCAGTTCCATGCTAGGGTCTCTCTTCCCCATCTCAATAATCCTGAATAGGCCATCGGGTGCAGTGGCTCACACCTGTAATTCTAGCACTTTGGGAGGCCAAGGCGGGAAGATCACCTGAGATCAGGATTTCAAGACCAGCCTGGCCAACATGGTGAAATCCCTTCTCTACTAAAAATACAAAAATTAGCTGGGCATGGTGGTGGGCGCCTATAATCCCAGCTACTTGGGAGGCTGAGGCAGGAGAATCCTTGTATCCAGGAGGTGGAGGTGGCAGTGAGCCAAGATCACGACACTTAACTGCAGCCTGGGTGACAGAGTGAGACTCCATCTCAAAAAAAAAAAAAGGAAAGTTAATTAGAAAGGAAGAATACTGCAAAAGGGTGCAGTGGGCACCTCAGAGAGAAGACTCAGTGTACATTGGTAGATTTTCCTTAGGAGCATTAATGGACCTTAAGGCTGGAGCTTAGGGTTGTAAAATGTTTCAGCATGGCATTCCAGAGATGTTTAGAAATTTTATTTCTAAATGTGGCCGGGCGTGGTGGCTCATGCCTGTAATCACAGCACTTTAGGAGGCTGAGGCAAGTGGATCACGAAGTCAGGAGATTGAGACCATCCTAGCTAACATGGTGACACCCTGTCTCTACTAAAAATACAAAAAATTAGCTGGGCATGGTGGTGGGTGCCTGTAATTCCAGCTACTTGGGAGGCTGAGGCAGGAGAATCACTTGAACCTGGGAGGTGGAGTTTGCAGTGAGCCGAGATCGTGTCATTGCACTGCAGCCTGGGCGACAGAGCGAGACTCCATCTCAAAAAAAAAAAAAAAAGAAAAGAAATTTTATTTACTTATAAAAGCTGACAGAAACCTGGAATTGAAGCTGTGTCATTTGTCTGGGGTAATACCCAAGGTTCGTTGCCTCACTCCAAGGAAATTGAGAACATGGACAAAAGGAGTAAGTTAAGAGTAGAAGTTTAACAGGCAAAAGAGAACAGTTCTCTCGTGCAGAGGGAGGCAGGTTCCGAGAGGATTTCCCCCTCCGCATTAAGATGCAGTTGGTTTTGTAGATGAGCTTGAGGAGGTGGTGTCTAATCTACACTGGGCACAGACGATTGGTTGGACCAGGTGTGCCATTTACATAGCACCAGAAGAAGCTGGCCAACTCACCCTCTTGTGCAAATCTGTTTATGCAAATAGTGTCTCTACCTGGCTGGCACCACAGAGCCTGCTTTTCTACTGCACATGTGGTGACAAAGAAAAGGGAAGGGGAACCTCCATGTTGAATATACCTGGCTTCCAGGTATCCCTTTGCTATTGGCACAGCTGCCGGCATTCACCTATGCAAGCTTCCAGCTGGCTTATCTATGTCTGCAGCTCCATTTTACAGGCTGCTCTTTGTTAGAAGAGAAATAATTTGGGGGCTGCTTTTCATCAAAAGGGAAGCCTTATTGAGGACTCTCTTACCTTCACTAACTGCCTAAATGATTTCTTTTTAGCTTTTGTATCAGAATCAGATGCTGTCTTTGGATACAAGGAAGTTTGATTACTTCACATTCCCCAGATAAGGAGTTTTGCCTCCGGATGCTCTGTTTGATGGTCACCAGCTGATCTTTGCTCCCTTCTAAATTGCTCACATAAGAAGTTTTGTCCCTGGGGCCTGTTCAATGGTCACCAGGTGATTTTCACCCTCCTCACAGCCTGGGCAATATAGTGACACCCCATCTCTTAAAAAAAATACAAAAATCGGCTGGGCGTGGCAGTGCACACCTGTGGTCCCAGCTACTCAGAGGGGCTGAGACAGGAGGATCGCTTGAACCCAGGAGGTCTAGGTTGTAATCAGCCTTGATTACACCTCTGCACTCCAGCCTGGGAGATGGAGAGACCCTGTCTCAAAAAAAAAAAAGAAAAGTTTTTCCGTGTGTTGTGAATGTGTTCTCCTGCTTCCCTGTGACTTTGTTCATTGGAGACTTGGCTAAGTATCCAAATTGTTTTTCAGATTTAAATGTTAGCAGCTCTCATTCATGGAAAGTTTATGGTCTGCTCTTTTAGCTGTGTGGCGGTATCTTTCCACCTGTGGCGTAAGGCTGGTTGGTTTTACGTCTGAGAAAAATGAGTCTGGGGAAGTGCCACTGCCATCCCGCAGCAAGCAAACAGCCTCCTGCATCTTCCTCATCTCATGCCTGGTCCTCCCCTTTCGTCATCTTTTCTTCCCTCACCCCATCTTTATCGTATCTCTTTTTGTCTCCAAAGCAAAACAATATTTTAATTGGTTGCATTTTTTTTACCATCCATTTTTAACTTTAAAAATATATTCATGACTTTCTCCTCCTCTTCCCTTCCTGTCTTCTCCGCATTAAATTCATCCTCTTTGTACTGCTACCTGAGTGGTTCCCCCATTCCCCCCACCCCACCCCACCCCACTTTAGGCAATTCTGAGTGGTACAAATGTTTCACATCCCTCTCCCGGGACTGTATAAGAGTCTGGTTTTCCTTTGAAGTAAGCAGTTGGGAGTTCATTCTACTTGATTTTTCTTTCTAGGTCTCAATTTTCCAGGGGCTTTAAAGGAAGAAAATCCTGTATTTAGAGCCTCGAGTCTGAATTTCAACAAAGGTAATGCTCTTTTTTTTTTTTTTTTTTTTTTTTGTAAATTAAGCAATCATCTTACAAGAAGAAAATGACTAACGTTCATGGTTTAGCAGCTCAAATGGAATGGTAAGAGGAAAGTGCGGAGCACAGTCAGGCAACGTCAGTCCTGAGCTATCACTGTTAGGCAAAAGCAAAGCTGTAAACATTCTGCCTTTTCCGTATTTCATGGAAGTGTTTATCCTCTGACTGCACAAGATGCAGGTTAATCACACACCTGCCCAGCTGTGCAGTCCTCTTGTTGGGAGGTCCCTGCCTGTGGATCCTGTCAAGTTTGTCAAGACAGGACACCAACAGGGCTGTGACCAGTGGCAAATTTATACAGCTCTGCAGCCACTTTATTCTCGCCTGCTTGGAGGAAAGAATGCGGCTGAGGGGCAGAAGTAGTTTTAAGGCAGAGGGAGAGACCAAGGCCAGATTTAGAGAAAGAGGGAGAGTTTATTACAAAGCTTTAGAGCAAGAATGAAAGGAAGTAAAGTACACTTGGAAGAGGACCAGGCGGGCAACTTGAGAGATAAGTGTCCCGTCCGACCCTTGATTTGGGGTTTTATGGGGTTTTGTATTTCTTCTCCCTTGATTCTTCCCTTGGAGTCAGCTGTCTGCTTGTGTGCTGTCCCCCCAGAACTTGGGAGAGGCTGTGTGCACCCCCCACTTCATCTGTAGGAACACTGAGAGTTTGTCTCTGGTGCATTACTACTGTTTACTGAAGTTGTACACATGCTCACTTGAGGCATTTTCCCCTTATCAGTTGAGTGTTTCTAGAGGAAGGTCGAACACCAGTCAGATCTCACCGTTGTGCCTCTTGGCGCCATGCTTCAGCCCACTCACCCGACTCCTGATCTTATCAGGAAGCTGCTGTCACCAGCTTCAGGGGTTTTCTATGTGTTTTGGAGACTGCCTTTCCCTGGCTCCTGCTGTGACCAGCTATTAAGCAGTGCAACAAGATGTAAGTTTTTGTTGTTTGAGATATAACTGGAGGGTTTTTTTTTAACCTCTAAGAAGATTAAGGAGCACAGACACAAAGGTGAAGCAAGGTTTAATAAGCAAAAGAAGGAAGCTCTCTCCCAGTAGAGGGGGGTCCCAAGTGGGGTGGACACTATGAGTCTCGTTCTGGGTTCTTTATGAACGGGAAAGGGGAAGAGATGTGCTTAGTCTGCAGGCTGTCTTGGTGAACATGTGACTTAGCTTGGCCCAGGACCAGTTAGAAAGCTTGGCCCTAGGCCAGGTGCAGTGGCTCACGCCTGTAATCCTAGCACTTTGGGAGGCCGAGGTGGGCAGATCACAAGATCAGGAGATCGAGACCATCCTGGCTAACACGGTGAAGCCCTGTCTCTACTAAAATAAAAAAACCACCCAGACATGGTGGCATGCACCTGTAGTCCCAGCTTCTCGGGAGGCTGAGGCAGGAGAATCACTTGAACCCGGGAGGTGATGTTGTGGTGAGCCGAGATCACACCACTGCACTCCAGACTCCATCTCAGAAAGAAAGAAAGGAAGAAAAAAGCTTGGCCTGAAACCTTGGCCCAGAACCAATTAGGAGCTGATGATTCATGGAGGCTCCTTAGCTTGGCCCAGGACCCATTAGGAGCTGAAGTGAAAGCTTGACCTGGGACCAACAAGAGGCTGGAGTGGTGATTCATAGGGGCCGAACTTACAGTCCAAGGACGGAAAGGAGGTTGCCCACCCAAACCCACCACAGCCCACTGTGCCCACACCCACAAAACGAGGAGAAGCTTTTTCAAAGGACGAAGGCATCGTTATGCCAGGCCTTGTGCCCTTATTCCAGTGAGCCGGAGGTTTGTGCAAGCTTTTTACTGAAATGCAGGTTTTTCCATCTGCGTAGCCAGGGGCATGTCCCTTGTCACAGCACCCTGTGCTAGTTCCCTTATTCGTGCCTGCAGCTTGATTTCCCCACACCCCAGGCTGCTTTTATTTTATGTGAGGGTGAGGCACTGACCCATGGGCTGGGGACTTTCCAAGGACTAAGACTTCCCTCTGGAGTAGAGACTGGAACTGCTGTTAGGGAGATTGGGCAATGCTTTTTTTTTTTTTTTTTTTTTTTTTTTTGCTACTTCCTGCTACAAAGGGGCATTGTGTGGGGAAGAGCAGCTAGGATTTCTCCTGGGGTTGGTTTGAGGATTCTGGAAGAAAGGCACATCCATGTGTGGTTTTGTTTGTATTACTATTTGGTGCTTGTTGGCCTCTAGGGAGAGGAGACAATTTGGGTTATAGGATTGTGTGTGCAAGCCCCAAATGTTAACATAAAGCATATAGGGGAAAGAGGTTTTAGCAGGGGAGCTAACCAGGTCCAAAGCCACGACTGGAATTTATTAAAAAGGGATCGTAGCCAAGTGGGACTAGAGTTCGTACTTTCCCTTAATTTGTTACTGACTTTAATTTGGTTTTTAAGCGCTTGTAAATCTCTCTCTGCCAGACTGTAAGTGTTGATCCAGAAGCAGCATGTTTTAGTTAAGGGTGCACAGGCGCCCCTACTTCAGCTGTAAGGACACATGACAGACTGTCGTGCTACACTGCCTTCCACCCTTGTTGCACTGTGACAGAAAGATTAAACACTGATTTTCTTAGAAGCGGAATACCACCAAACCAAGATAGGCCTTTGGTTATTGCATGTCCTGTTGCTGGTTTTTCTAATACAGGATTGCCATGTGCATGTCCTTTTTAGTTTTTTCTTTTAGTTAAATCTGCATATGATGGCATAGAAATAAGTGATCTTCTGTCCTGGAATGTGCAAGAGAATGCACTTTCCAGAAGAGAGGCCAAGTTAGGGATGTTACCTGATGATGCTACCATGTTAGTAGGGTTTAAAAATAACACACTGGGGACCACTGCCCCCATAGTGCATGTTCCTCTCTGGTGCCTGGGGAGTATTGAGTGTAGCCAGGAGCCACAGGGAAAGTAAAGCCGTGTCCCCTGAAGGGATGGTTTTATGTCGTGGTTTGTGAGGGTTTCAGCTACATTTAGTCCAGGCCTTGTTGGGTTGCCTTCCCTATATCTAATGGGAGTATCTTTAGGATAAGGATATCCATACTTAGTATCGTTATCCACAGTACCACGTGGAACTTTACATGCTGGATGGGAAGAATCTTTTTGGCAAATAGAGTTTTGAAAAATTAGAGACACAATATGCCCTGGCCAGTATCTTAGACAACCCTCCTTACAGGGTCTATTGGTTTAGTCACCCCTGTTAGTCCACAAATTTGCAGATAACTTCCATTAAATATTTTATTATTTTTTTTGAGGCAGAGTCTCACTCTGCTGCCCAGGCTGGAGAGCAGTGGTGTGATCTTGGCTCACTGCAACTTCCGCCTCCTGGGTTCAAGCAGTTCTCCTGCCTCAGCCTCCCGAGTAGCTGGGATTACAGGCATATGCCACCAGAGCTGGCTTTTTTTTTTTTTTTTTTTTTTGTATTTATAGTAGAGACGGGGTTTCACCATGTTGGTCAGGCTGGTCTTGAACTCCTGACCTCATTATCCACCTGTCTTAGCCTCCCAAAGTGCTGTGATAACAGGCGTGAGCCACCGTGCCCAAACTACTTCCATTAAATATTACACAGGGTCTGGGATTTCATGTGTGGACATCTTTGGGAGGAACTGGATTACTTTGTTTTCATACTGCTGATAAAGACATACCTGAAACTGGGAACGACAGCAACAAGAATAGATTTAATTGGACTTACATTTCCACATGGCTGGGGAGGTCTCAGAATCATGGAGGGTGGCGAAAGGCACTTCTTATATGGTGGCAGCAAGAGAAAATGAAGAAGAAGCAAAAGCAGAAACCCTTGACAAACCCATTAGATCTCAAGAGACTTATTCACTATCATGAGACTAGCATAGGCCCCCATGATTCAGTTACCCCCACCCCCATCACCACCATGTCCCTCCCATAACACATGGGAATTCTGGGAGACATAATTCAAGTTGAGATTTGGGTGGGGACACAGCCCAACCATATCATTCTGTCCCTGGCCCCTCCAAATCTCATATCCTCACATTTCAAAACCAATCATGCCTTCCCAACAGTCCCCCAAAGTCTTAACTGATTTCAGCATTAACTCAAAAGTCCACAGTCCAAGGTCTCATCAGAGACATGACAAGTCCCTTCTGCCTATGAGCCTGTAAAATGAAAACAAACTGGTTACTTCCTAGATAAAATGGGGTACAGGTATTGGGTAAATACAGCCATTCCCTGTGGTTTTGCAGGGTACAGGCTCCCTCCCAGCTGCTTTAATGGTCTGGCAGTTAGTGTCTCCGTTTTTCCAGGCACATGGTGCAAACTGTCAGTGGATCTACCATTCTGGGGTCTGGAGGATGGTGGCTCTCTTCTCACAGTTCCACTAGGCAGTGCCCCAGTAGGGACTCTGTGTGGGGGCTCCAACCCCACACTTCCCTTCTGCACTGCCCTAGCAGAGGTTCTCCATGAGGGCCCTGCCCCTACAGCAAACTTGTGTCTGGGCATCCAGGCATTTCCATACATATTCTGAAATCTAGGCGGAGGTTCCCAAACCTCAGTTCTTGACTTCTGTGCACTCGCAGGCTCACCACCACATGGAAACTGCCAAGGTTTGTGGCTTCCAGCCTCTGAAGCCACAGCCTGAGCTGTGTGTTGGCCCCTTTGCGCCACAGCTGGAGTGGCTGACACTCAGGTCAGCAAGTCCACAGGCCATACACAGTACAGGGACTCTGGGCCCAGCCCGCAAAACCATTTTTTCTCCTAAAATTCTGGGTCTGCGATGGGAGGGGCCGCCATGAAGACCTATGACATGCTCAGGAGACATTTTCCCCTTGTCTTGGGGACTAACATTCACTCCTTGTTACTTATGCAAATTTATGAAGCCAGCTTGAATTTCTTCTCAAAAAATAGATTTTTCTTTTCTACTTCATCATTAGGTTACAAATTTTCTGAACTTTTATGCTCTATTTCCGTTTTAAAACAAGATGCTTTTAACAGCATCCGTCACTTCTTCAATGCTTTGCTGCAGAGTAATTTCTTCTGCCAGATACCCTCAATCATCTCTCGAGTTAAAAGTTCCACAGTTGGCCAGGCACGGTGGCTCATGCCTATAATCCCAGCACTTTGGGAGGCCGAGGCAGGTGGATCACGAGGTCAAGAGATCGAGACCATCCTGGTCAACAAGGTGAAACCCCGTCTCTACTAAAAATACAAAAATTAGCTGGGCATGGTGGTGCGCGCCTGTACTCCCAGCTACTCGGGAGGCTGAGGCAGGAGAATTGCTTGAACCCAGAAGGCAGAGGTTGCGGTGAGCTGAGATCGTGCCATTGCACTCCAGTCTGGGTAACAACAGCAAAACTCCATCTCAAAAAAAAAAAAAAAAAAGTTCCACAGTTTTCTAGAAAGGGGGAAAATGCCACCAGTCTCTTTGCTAAAACATAACAAGAGTCACCTTTGCTCCAGTTCCCAACAAATTCCTCATCTTCATCTGAGACCACCTCAGCCTGAATTTTATTGTCCATATTGGTAACAGAATTTTGGACAGAGCCGTTTGACAAGCCTCTAGACAGTCCCAAACTTGTCTACAATTTCCTGACTTCTGAGCTTTTTAAGCTGTTCCATCCTCTGCCTGTTATCCAGTTCCAAAGTCACTTCCACATTTTCAGGTATCTTCTCAGCGACACACACTCTACTGGAACCAATTCACTGCATTAGTTTTCATGATGCTGATAAAGACATACCAAAACTAGGAACAAGAAAAGGTTTAATTGGACTTACACTTCCACATGGCTGGGAGATCTCAAAATCATGGTGGGAGGCAAAAGGCACTTCTTACATGGTGGCAGCAAGAGAAATGGAGGAAGAAACCAAAACAGAAACCCCTGATAAACCCTCAGATTTCAAGAGACTTTATCATGAGAATAGCATGGGAAAGACTGGCCCCCATAATTCAAGTACCTCCCCCTGGGTCCCTCCCACAACATGTAGGAATTCTGGGCAGTACAATTCAAGTGAAGATTTCTGTGGGGACTCAGCCAAACCATATCAAGGACCATATGTTATTTATTACCTGATAATAAGGTTGGCAAGGGTTGGCATTTCTGCCCAGGGATAGCTATTCCCGTTGGGAATTCCACCTAGGAGTTCTGGCTAGATTGTTAGAATTTTCCTATAGTCTCTCCCAGTGTTTGGTGTCACCCTTGTTCCTTCTTAGTCTCCAGATCTCTGTACTCTTAGCAATTATGAGCATACTTTTGCAATATTTGAGGTTTCCCAAGTATGGTTCTTTCCTTCTGCTTTTAAAGCAGAAGAAGACATTTGCTATCTTATTAACTTTACCTAGTCTAAGGGTGTGAGTCTTACCCTCAGGGGATGTGGGTTTTTTTTGGGGTTGCATTAAAAATGCTCCCATACCATTTAAGTTTTAAATGGCTAAACCCAGCAGAGGTAACCCCAAGACAGTGATGTGGTTTGGATGTGTTCCCACCCAAATCTCATCTTGAATTGTCACAATTCCAAAGTGTCATGGGAGGAACCTGGTGGAGGTGACTGAATTGTGGGGGCAGGTCTTTCCTGCACTATTCTCATGATAGTGAATGAGTCTCAGGAAATCTGGTGGCTATAAAAACGGGAGTTTGAGAGCATAAGCTCTCTCTTTGCCTGCCATCATCCATGTAGTATGTGGTGTGTTCTTCCTTATTTCCTTGAGGTTTTTTTGGCGCACAGGTTTGCACCACTATTTATTTACAATCATGTTCAGGTTCTCCAGTTTCCTCTGGGAGGAAAGTGGGTGGGTTTGGACAAGGACAGGACTTTAAGTGAGCTGCAGGTTTTGCCAGCAGCAAAGCTTGATATTTGAGGAGGTGATTATCTGTTAGCCAGATACTTCCTTTAGAGAATAGCAGTGCGGCTACATTGTGGGGTGTGTAAACAGGTTGTTCCTCGTAGTCAGCTCAACCATGTAACTGCAACTGCTCAGAGGCAAGCTGGCCATTTTTTAGCCACAGGGTTAAGCTTTTTTCTTAGGTAACCAACTGGCTGCTGGGCTGGACCTTGGGCCTAAGTTAAAACTCCCAAGGCTATTCTCTTTTTGAGACATAAAGATTAAATGCCTCCCCTATGGGAAGACTGAGTGTGGGTGCTTTAAGTAAGGGTTGCTTTAGCTGATTAAAGGCCTTTCAAACCTCAGGTTTTTAAGTTAGGGAGTGAGGTTTAGCTGCTTGAGTTTCTTTTATAAGCTGATAGAAAGGGTGAGCCATTACTTACCCAGGTATTTACAATTTACAAAAACCTGTAATGCTCGAAAGTCCTCCTAGCTGTTTGAGTGTTCTGGGAATGGCAAAGGGGGAAATAGTCTTATCTTCTCACCTAACGTTCTGGTTCTTTCTGACGAGACTAGAGCTAGGTACCTTACTGCAGTTTGACAGAGGTGAGCATTTGATTTGAAAATTTTATATCCTCTACCTGCTAGAAAATGGAAAAGAACCTTAGTGTTTTCTTGAGAACCCCCTCAGTTGGGGCACAGAGGAGAATATAATCTACATATTCTAAAACTTTAACCTGAGGATGAGAAAACTCAGGTTTTTGATAATGCTTGCCCAAACAGGTGGGGGCTGTTTTGGACTCCTTGAGGCAGTACTGTTCAGGTTAACTAGTTAGCCTGGTTGGAGGGATGTTTGTATAGCAAACAAGTATTGGGAGTTAGGGTGCAATGGTATTCAAAAAAAGGCATTCTTTAGGTTTAAAACTCTGAATGATTTAGTTCCCTCACGCATTTGAGATAGTGAAGTATAAAGATTGGGAACCACTGGACGGATTGCAACTATAGCTTTATTAATGGGATGGAGGTTCTGAACTAGCCTCCATTCCCCACTAAATTTCTGTGCCCCTAATATTGGGGTTTTGTGCTTGTAAATTATCAATGATGGCTTCAAGGTTTTGTTTTTTCAGCTTTTGGCTTTAGGGGGTACTGCTTTTGGTTAGGGAAGAAGGTGAATATTTTTAAGACCCCAGTAAGAGTGAACATGGTTGCTAAGACGGTGAAATTTTTAGGGTGAATTTGGATCAGTATAGTGCTTGTAGCCTGGCCAGTTTTCCCTTGATTTGCCCACACCTCTGGGTTAATATTGGTTTTTACTAAGGGGACGACGGAGTTTGTTCTGGAGCCATAAGGAAGGTGGCTCCCATACGGGCTAGATTATCTTTACTTAGTAAAGGGTAGGATTTTTAGGCATGATTAAAAACGTATGAGTAAATAACAATTCCCCCAGCTGCAACTGAGAAGCTGCGAAAAATATTGGGTTAAGGGCTTTCCCAAGACACCCACCATGGTTGTGCTACGGGAGGAAAGAAGGAATGGACTGGAGAACAGAGGCTGGCTCCAGTGTATAGAAGGAAGTTTGCCTTCCTCCCTTCTACCTTCAGAATTACCCAGGGCTCCTGAATAGTAATGTCAGTTTGAACCACTGGAGCCGAGGAATTAATCCCCGGGACTCGTTAGTCCCGCTGGACCATTTGGGAAACTAGTTCTGGACCCAGTGACCTGTCTCTGGGAACAGTTGGACTTCAGTGGTTTCCACCGCAGGCTACACAGGGCTGACGTGGCTTCTTCTTGATGTCTGGGCAATCCCTTTTGAAATGCCCTGGTTTGCTACATTGGTAGCAATTAGCAGATGCACACTGGGGATTCTGGATTTTACAGGCCTGTAATGCAGCCGCTAGAGCCTCTGTTTTTTTTTGTTTGTTTTTTTTTTTATTTATTTTATTTTTTATAGTTCCTCTTCTCCTGGGCCTCCTCCAGGTTTTTTATTGTGAAAGACTGAAATAGCCACTTTACAGAGGTTCTTAAAAGTACTATTTGGACCTGTGGGCTGTTTTCTTTTTATATTAGGAACTGCCTGATATAATTCTTTATTTTTGAGATGGAGTTTTGCTCTTGTTACCCAGGCTGGAGTGCAATGGCGCGATCTCGGCTCACTGCAACCTCCGCCTCCTGGGTTCAGGCAGTTCTCCTGCCTCAGCCTCCTGAGTAGCTGGGATTACAGGCACGCACCACCATGCCCAGCTAATTTTTTGTACTTTTTAGTAGAGACGGGGTTTCACCATGTTGACCAGGATAGTCTTGATCTCTTGACCTTGTGATCCACCTGCCTTGGCCTCCCAAAGTGCTGGGATTACAAGCATGAGCCACCGCACCCAGAATAAATTTGTTTTTTAAGATTAACTGTCCCTTAACATAATCAGGAGATTGGGAGGTGTTTTTTAAGCATTTTAGTATGCACATCAGAAAGTGTTTTTCTCCCTATTCATTTATAGAATTGTTGGTATTCCAATTGGGATTTTCAAGGGGTACTGCCTCCCTCCCTATTGGGAATGGAGGTTTTGCTATCGGCTCACCTTTTTCTCTTTTAGACTTCTTCCTTTAAAGACTTTTAGACTAGCTATATGTTTCTGCTGCCTGTAAGGCTGCCCTTTTTTTTTTTTTTCAACAGTTAGGGTTTGAATTAAAAGTAGCATATCATATTTTTAAGTTAAAACACTTGGATTAAATTTTAGAAAGCCTCTATATATTTATTACAGTTATTAGAGAACCTGCCCAGGTCCCCTTTTATTTAAGGTCCTACAATGAAAAGGAAACTTGAAGCTTCGTAGCACATTGTCCCTTGGGCATTTCTTGCATGGGCAACAGTGAAGTTGGGAATTTCTTGAGGGGCACTACCAGAGGAGCTAATGATTTGGCTACTGGGAACCTCAAATATATGGGACAGGTAGGGTACCCAGAACTTGGCATTTGAGGGTCCCCCAGGGTTTGTTTTCCTAACTCTGGGCAATCATCCTTTGAAGGCTTGATGTGGCTGCTAAGACAGTGTGGTTAACTGTACAGTGCTTAAAGATTTGGGTTATCTTGCAAGGCAAAGACAACCTGTACATTGGGAACCTCCAACCATTTGCCCTTTTGCCTACAGAAAAGTTTACTGGTTGAATTGTACAGAAATCAAGATTTTCCTTACAAATCCAGGTTTGTTTGTTCCCAAGATGATAACAAGGCCACACTCCTGTGTAATAGAATATAAACTGCTTGCTCTGTAGAGTCTTAGGGTTAAAGGAGTTCCAGTCATTTAGAATAAACTCAAGGAAAGTACAGACTGCAGATGAAACCCATCTAGAAAGAGAGTGGGAGACGAGGTGTTCCTTAGTCCTCTTCCTCCATTTGGCATGACAGAGGGTGGAAGGAGAGACAGAAAAAATGTTGCACTTTTGTCCTTCTCCTCTTTCCTCCTCTCCTCTGGATCCTGGCAACCTTATAGGTGCTGCCCCATGGATACAAGTGTGACTTTTATTAATAGATCTGGAGGAGCTAGTAGGCATGACTAGTCATGCTTACTTGCTCAAAGCACTAGCTTTTTGCCCTGTTGGATTCTTAGACCCACTCAGCCCAAAAGGCTCCCAAGGTATCCCATAGACATGGGAGAGATTATGTAGTAGTTGGACTTGGGCAAGACTCTTTAATGGAGGAAGTGTTTTATTACTATATTTGGCATTTAGATTCTCTTGCTATGGCCTCAGTGAAAAACTGGAATCCCACAGAATGGGACTGATTAACTTCCAAACACAAAATTATTTTCTTTTTTGGTTTGAATCCCAATGTAGTTGGATGCACAACAGGTGCCTTAAAAAAAGCATACAAATTGAATGGCTGCCCTTCCTTTGATTGGGATGGTATTGAAGCTAAGACCTGTTTTTATTAGGATAGCCTTCTCCTGGCTGTTGAAAGTGGAGTTTTTTTGTTTGTTTACAAGTAGGATGTGGGGCCTGATCACTGATAGAGGGACATAAAAGGCAAAAGAATAAGGAAACTAGAGGTTTGGGGAGGGCTGACAAGGCTCCCAATGGAGAAAAACCTTATTCCACTAGGTGTCGCTGTAGGATTGCAAATGTTACTAGGTAAATACTGACTCCAAATTATTTTCAGGCAAAAGTTAGAAAGAGGTTTGGGCCGGGCGCAGTGGCTCACGCTTGTAATCCCAACACTTTGAGAGGCCAAGGCTCGTGGATCATGAGGTCAAGAGATTGAGAACATCCTGACCAACATAATGAAACCCCCATCTCCACTAAAATACAAAAATTAGCTGGGAGTGGTGGTGTGCACCTGTAGTCCCAGCTACTCAGGAGGCTGAGGCAGGAGAATTGCTTGAACCTGGGAGGCAGAGGTTACAGTGAGCCAAGATCACACCACTGTACTCCAGCCTGGCTCCTGGCGACAGAGCGAGACTCTGTCTCAAAAATATATAAACAAAATAAAATTTAAGAAATAAAATTATTTTCCCACAACTTCTTAGTACCAGGGGAAAAGAAAAAAAGAAAAAGAAAGAGAGGTTTGGAATTTGATAGGCTGTCCCCATAACCTGCCCCAGCATAAGAAAATTAAGTCGTCTCATAAAGGAACTGTTTAAATTTATTGAACAATGCTGAACTTTTTTTTTAATTGCATTTTAGGTTTTGGGGTACATGTGCAGAACATGCAAGATAGTTGCATAGGTACACACATGGCAGTGTGTTTTGTTGCCTTCCTCCCCTACACCCACATTTGGCATTTCTCCCCAGGCCGTCCCTCCCCTATTTTTCCCAATAAACCCCAGTGTGTAGTACTCCCTTCCCTGTATCCATGTGTTCTCATTTTTCATCACTCACCTATGAGTGAGAATATGCAGTATTTCATTTTCTGTTCTTGTGTCAGTTTGCTGAGAATGATGTTCTCCAGATTCATCCATGTCCCTACAAAGGACACAAACTCATCATTTTTGATTGCTGCATAATATTCCATGGTGTATATGTGCCACATTTTCCCAGTCCAGTCTATCATCGATGGGCATTTGGGTTGGTTCCAGGTCTTTGCTATTGTAAACAGTGCAGCAATGAACATTGCTGGGCATGTGTCCTTATAGTAGAACGATTTATAGTCCTTTGGATATATACCCAGTAATGGGATTGCTGGGTCAAATGGAATTTCTATTTCTAAGGCCTTGAGGAATCGCCACACTGTCTTCCACAATGGTTGAACTAATTTACACTCCCACCAGCAGTGTAAAAGTGTTCCTATTTCTCCACATCCTCTTCAGCATCTGCTGTCTCCAGATTTTTTAATAATCGCCATTCTAACTGGCGTGAGATGGTATCTCAATGTGGTTTTGATTTGCATCTCTCTAATAACCAGTGTTGATGAGCATTTTTTCATGTTTGTTGGCCTCATGTATGTCTTCTTTTGTAAAGTGTCTGTTCCTATCCTTTGCCCATTTTTGAATGGGCTTGTTTTTTTTCCTGTAAATCTGTTCGAGTTCTTTGTAAATTCTGGATATCAGCCCTTTGTCAGATGGGTAAACTGCAAAAATTTTTTCCCATTCTGTTGGTTGCTGATACACTCTAGTGACTGTTTCTTTTGCCGTGCAGAAACTGTGGAGTTTGATTAGGTCCCATTTGTCTATTTTGGCTTTTGTTGCCAATGCTTTTGGTGTTTTGGTCATGAAGTCCTTGCCTACTCCTATATCCTGAATGGTTTTGCCTAGATTTTCTTCTAGGGTTTTTATGGTGCCAGGTCTTATGTTTAAGTCTTTAATCCATCTGGAGTTAATTTTAGTGTAAGGTGTCAGGAAGGGGTCCAGTTTCTGCTTTCTGCACATGGCTAGCCAGTTTTCCCAACACCATTTGTTAAACAGGGAATCCTTTCCCCATTGCTTGTTTTTGTCAGGTTTGTCAAAGATTGTATGGTCGTAGATATGTTGTGTTGCCTCTGATGCCTCTGTTCTGTTCCATGGGTCTATATCTCTGTTTTGGTACCAGTACCATGCTGTTTTGATTGCTGTAGGCTTGTAGTGTAGTTTGAAGTCTGGTAGTGTGATGCCTCCCGCTGTGTTCTTTTTGCTTAGAATTGACTTGGCTATGTGGGCTCTCTTTTGGTTCCATATGAAGTTCATGGTGGATTTTTCCAGCTCTGTGAAGAAAGTCAATGGTAGCTTGATGGGGATAGCATTGAATCTGTAAATTACATAGGGCAGTATAGCCATTTTCACGATATTGATTCTTCCTAACCTAACATTCTTCCTAACAGAATGTTTCTCCATCTGTTTGTGTCCTCTCTTATTTCGTTGAGCAGTGGTTTGTAGTTTTCCTTGAAGAGGTCCCTTACGTTCCTTGTGAGTTGTATTCCAAGGTATTTTATTCTTTTTGTAGCAATTGTGAATGGCAGTTCGTTCTTGATTTGGCTTTCTTTAAGTCTGTTATTGGTGTAGAGGAAGGCTTGTGATTTTTGCACATTGATTTTATATCCTGAGACTTTGCTGAAGTTGCTTATCAGTTTCAGGATTTTTTTGGCTGAGGCGATGGGGTCTTCTAGGTATACTATCATGTCGTCTGCAAGTAGAGACAATTTGGCTTCCACCTTTCCTATTTGAATACCCGTTATTTCTTTTTCTTGCCTGATTGCTCTAGCTAGAACTTCCAGTACTATATTGAATAGAAGTGGTGAAAGAGGGCATCCTTGTCTAGTGCCGGATTTCCAAGGGAATGCTTCCAGGTTTTGCCCATGTAGTATGATATTGGCTGTTGGTTTGTCATAAATAGCTTTTATTACTTTGAGATACGTTCCGTCAATACTGAGTTTATTGAGGGTTTTTAGCATAAAGGGCTGTTGAATTTTGTCAAAAGCCTTCTCTGCATCAATTAAGATAATCATGCCGTTTTTGTTTTTGGTTCTGTTTATGTGGTGAATTACGTTTATAGACTTGCGTATGTTGAACCAGCCTTGCATCCCCAGGATGAATCCTACTTGATCATGATGGATAAGCTTTTCAATGTGCTGTTGCAATCGGCTTGCCAATATTTTATTGAAGATTTTTGCATCTATGTTCATCATGGATATTGGCCTGAAGTTTTCTTTTCTTGTTGAGTCTCTGCTGGGTTTTGGTATCAGAATGATGTTGGTCTCATAAAATGATTTGGGAAAGATTCCCTCTTTTTGGATTATTTGGAATAGTTTCAGAAGGAATGGTACCAGTTCCTCTTTGTGTGTCTGGTAGAATTCGGCTGTGAATCCATCTGGACCTGGGCTTTTTTTGTGTGGTAGGCTCTTAATTGCTGCCTCGACTTCTGACCTTGTTATTGGTCTATTCATAGTTTCAGCTTCCTCCTGGTTTAGGCTTGGGAGGACACAAGTGTCCAGGAATTTATCCACTTCTTCCAGGTTTACCACTTTATGTGCATAGAGTTGTTTGTAATATTTTCTGATGATGGTTTGAATTTCTGTGCAATCTGTGGTGATTTCCCCTTTATCGTTTTTTGTTGCATCTATTTGGTTGTTCTCTCTTTTCTTTTTAATCAATCTGGCTAGTGGTTTGTCTATTTTGTTGATCTTTTCAAAAAAACCAGCTCTTGGATTTATTGATTTTTTGAAGGCTTTTTCATGTCTATATCTCCTTCACTTCTGCTCTGATCTTAGTTATTTCTTGTCTTCTGCTAGGTTTTGAGTGTTTTTGATCTTGCTCCTCTAGCTCTTTCAATTTTGACAATAGGGTGTCAATTTTGGATCCCTCCACTATTCTCATATGAGCACTTATTGTTATATATTTTCATCTGGAGACTGCCTTAAATGTGTCCCAGAGATTCTGGTATGTTGTGTCTTCGTTCTCGTTGGTTTGGAAGAACTTCAGTCAACATTCAAGAGCCAGTTGTTCAGTTTCCATGAAGCTGTGCGGTTCTGAGTTAGTTTCTGAATTCTGAGTTCTAACTTGATTGCAGTATGGTCTGAGAGACCATTTGTTATGATTTCAGTTGTTTTGCATTTGCTGAGGAGTCTTTTACTTCCTACTATGTGGTCAGTTTTAGAGTAGGTGTGATGTGGTGCTGAGAAGAATGTATATTCTAGAGTTCTGTAAATGTCTATCAGGTTTGCTTGTTCCAGGTCTGAGTTCAAGCCCTGGATATCCTTGTTAATTTTCTGTCTGGTTGATCTGTCTAATATTGACAGTGGAGTGTTTAAGTCTCCCACTATTATTGTGTGGGAGTCTAAGTCTCTTTGTAGGTCGTTAAGAACTTGCCTTATGTATCTGGGTGATCCTGTATTGGGTCCATATATATTTAGGATCATTAGCTCTTCTTGTTGTATCGATCCTTTTACTATTATGTAATGGCCTTCTTTGTCTCTTTTGATCTTTGCTGCTTTAAAGTCTGTTTTATCAGAGACAAGAATTGCACTCCTTCTTTTCTTTGCTCTCCATTTGCTTGGTAAATCTTCCTCCATCCCTTTATTTTGAGCCTTTGTGTATCCTTGCATGTGAGATGATGGGTTTTGGCTTTTTATCCAATTTGCCAGTCTGTGTCTTTTGATTGGTGCATTTAGCCCATTTACATTTAGAATTAATATTGTTATGTGTGAATTTGATACTGCCATTTTGATGCTAGCTGGCTGTTTTGCCCGTTAGTTGTTGTAGATTCTTCATTATGTTGATGCTCTTTAGCATTTAGTGTGATTTTGGAATGGCTGGTACTGGTTGTTCCTTTCTATGTGTAGTGCCTCTTTCAGGAGCTCTTGTAAAGCAGGCCTGATGGTTACAAAATCTCTGAGTACTTGCTTGTTTGCAAAGGATTTTATTTTTCCTTCACTTCTGAAGCTCAGTTTGGCTGGATATGAAATTCTGGATTGAAAGTTCTTTTCTTTAAGGATTTGAATATTGGCCCCCACTCTCTGCTGGCTTGTAGAGTTTCTGTTGAGAGATCTGCTGTGAGTCTGATGGCCTTCCCTTTGTGGGTGACCCGACCTTTCTCTCTGGCTGCCCTTAGCATTTTCTCCTTCATTTCAACCCTGGTGAATCTGACGATTATGTGCCTTGGGGTTGCTCTTCTTGCAGAATATATTTGTGGTGTTCTTTGTATTTCCTGGACTTGAATATTGGCCTGCCTTGCTAGGTTGTGGAAATTTTCCTGGACAATATCCTGAAGAGTATTTTCCAGCTTGGATTCTTTCTCTTTGTCACATTCTGGTACACCTGTCAAACGTAAGTTAGGTCTCTTCACATAGTCCCACATTTCTTGGAGACTTGTTCATTCCTTTTTGTGCTTTTTTCTCTAATCTTGGTTTCTAGTTTTATTTCATTGAGTTGATCTTCAACTTCTGATATTCTTTCTTCTGCTTGGTGAATTCGGCTGTTGAAACTTGTGCATGCTTCGTGAAGTTCTCGTGTTGTGTTTTTCAGCTCCTTCAATTCATTCATATTCCTCTCTAAGTTGTCCATTCTTGTTATCATTTCCTCAAATCTTTTTTCAAGGTTCTTAGTTTCTTTGCATTGATTTAGACCATGTTCTTTTCGCTCATGGTAATTTTCTCATTACCCACCTTCTGAAGTCTGATTCCATCATTTCATCACATTCATTCTCCATCCAGCTTTGTTCTATTGCTGGTGAGGAGTTTTGGTCCCTTGTAGGAGGCAGGGTGTTCTGGTTTCGGGTGTTTTCCTCCTTTTTGCACTGGTTTCCTCCCATCTTTGTGGGTTTATCCACCTGTCATCTGAGTAGTTGCTGATTTTTCGATTGGGTCTCTGAGTGGACGCCCAGATTGTTGATGATGAAGTATTTCTGTTACTTAGTTTTCCTTCTAACAGTCCCCTCTGCTCTACGACTGCTGAGGTCCACTCCAGGCCCTGCTTGTCTGGGTACACCTGTAGCAGCTGCGGAACAGTGAGGGATGCTACCAGTTTCTTCTTCTGCTATCTTTGTCCCAGAATGATGCCCACCAAATGTCAGTCTGATCAGTCCTTTTTGAGGTGACTCTTTGGATATACAGGGGTCAGGGAGCTGCTTGAGGAGGCGGTCTGTACTTTATAGGAGCTCAAGTGCTGAGCTGTGAGCTCCATTGATCATTCAGGGCTTTTAGGCAGGTACGTTTAAGTCTGCTGCAGCAGAACTCATAAAACCCCTTTTTTTCCTCAGATGCTCTGTCTCAGGGAGTTAGGGCTTTCTTTATGAGTATCCGTTGCACTGTCCTGCCCAGCTATGAGGCAGTCTAGTCACTATTTGCCTGCCGAGGCTCCGCCCTGCTGCTGTGGGCTCTGCCCTGTTGCCATGGGCTCCAATGTGCTGTTGTGGGCTCTGCCCTGTTGGCGGAGTCTCTCTGTTATGGCAAGTTGCCTCGGCAACGGCAGGCTGCGTCAACAATGGGAGTGTACCTCAGTAGGGTCCAAATGCCTCGGTAATGGCGGACGCCCCTCCCCCACCGAGCTGCACCATCCCCACAGTGAAACTCTCAACCCTGAGCATTTTGAATCGCTGTTTTGTTTGTCTCTGTGGGGGTGGGACCCGCTGAGCCTGATCACCTGGCTCCCTGCCTCAGAGCCCTGTTTTTCTTTTTTTAAGTTGAACGATTGACTCTCTCCCAGGTGCTTCAGTTGCCAGCTGATAGGGCACTGGGATCTGTGTGATTTCCTGTGCAGCAACCCACTGCGCCAGCTCAAACGTCGCTTCCCGAGAATCTCCTGGTCTGGCTCACTGTCCAAGTCCTGTTTAATCAGATGCATATGCTAATCTGCCCTCCCAAATCTCAGATTGCTGGTTTAACAGGGCACCCAGACCAGTGCGTTTTGTGTGGAGTGCTGCTGCACTGCGGCGCCGGCCGAAACGGCCGTGCCAGCCAAAACAGCTGTGCTGGTGTCCTGTGTCTCTCCTACACCTGGGAATTTCCCTGTTCTGTGGGCAACAAAGATCCATCTGGAAATGCTGCTTTCACTTACCCTCTGCATCTTCACTGAGAGCTGCAATGCTGAGTTTCTCCTACTGCGCCATCTTCTTTTTCCTCCCTGAACTTTTTTTTTTTCTTTTGAGACAGAATCTCACTCTGTGACTCAGACTGGAATACAGTGGCGCAATCTCGGCTCACTGCAACCTCTGCCTCCTGGGTTCAAGTGATTCTTCTGCCTCAACATCCTAAGTAGCTAGGATTATAGGCACCCATCACCACACCTGTGTAATTTTTGTATTTTAAACAGAGATGGGGTTTCACCATGTTGGTCAGGCTGGTCTCGAACTCCTAACCTCATGATCTGCCTGCCTTGGCCTCCCAAAGTGCTGGGATTACAGGTATAAGCCACCATACCTAGCCAATGTTTTTATATGAAGGAAAAAAGAACCCAATGGAGAGAAGTATATTCACTTGGGGTGACGTATCCTCCCATATGTTACCATGAATGTTTATTACTGAGGGATAAAGAGGCCTTAATAGGTAAAATTTTAGACTGAAATATTGAATTCCCTGTTTCTAGGAAGTTACCAACAAAAATTTTTTTTTTTTTTTGAGATGGAGTCCTGCTCTGTTGCCAGACTGGAGTGCAATGGCACAATCTTGGCTCACTGCAACCTCTGCCTCTGGGGTTCAAGCGATGCTCTTGCCTCAGTCTCCCATGGAGCTGACACTACAGGTGCATGCCACCATGCCCAGGTAATTTCTTGTATTTTTAGTAGAGATGGGATATCATCATATTGGCCAGGATGGCCTCGATCTCTTGACCTTGTGATCCACCTGCCCCAGCCTCCCAAAGTGCTGGGGTTACAGGTGTGTGCCAGCACACCTGGCCTAACAATAACTTTTTGAACTACATTCCTGATTATTAAGACACTAACTTTACCCAGCAGAATTATATCCCTAGGTTCCAAAACCACCTGCAACACTGCAGACAAAGAAGGAGTAAGAGACATGATAGCCACAAGAAGAAAGAAGGAAAATGCGATAGGAAAACACTGGAAATCGCTGGGCTGACAA
This sequence comes from Callithrix jacchus, assembly GCF_049354715.1. NCBI lineage: Eukaryota > Metazoa > Chordata > Mammalia > Primates > Cebidae > Callithrix > Callithrix jacchus. The sequence goes on from NC_133514.1 coordinate 122,262,094, forward strand.
CTGACAGGCTGCTGGGGACTGGAGTTAGTCTGAGGACCTTCAGATAACACCGAAGCATAGTCCCAGCCAGAAATCTTCAGTTGCCCTCGGACCTGCTTCCAATCTCTGATGGCTAGGCCTTCTATGAAAGGAAACTAGATTAGAATAGACAAGAAGCCTTAGAAAAAAGTGTTAATGATTCGCTTTTACTCACCCTTCAGATGAATTCCCTCTTTCCCAGACAATGCACCAAAATATGTTGTAGTCTTGGCAGTGCACCAAGATATAAGAGTCTGAGATAACACCCAGAGTTCTTTGTCCTACCTCCAAGAAGATTAAGGAGTGCAGGCACAAAGGTGAGGCTGGAGCAAAAGTTTAATAAGTCAGAGAAGAAAACCCTCTGCCAGCAGAGAGGGCGTCCTAAACCAGATGCCTACTTTAAGGCCCATTCTGGGGTTTTTATGAACTGGAAGGGGAAGATATGCTTAGTTTGCAGGTTGTCTTGGAGAACGTGTGACTTAGCTTGGCTCAGGACCAATTAGAAAGCTTGGCCTGGGACTTTGGCCCAGGATAAATTAGGTGCTGATTCATAGAGGCTGCTTAGCTTGGCCCAGGACCTATCAGGAGTTGAAGTGAAAGCTTGACCTGAGACTAATCAGGGGCTGAAGTGATGATTCAGAGGCTGGACTCACAGCCCAAAAAAGGGAAAGAAGAATGCCCCCTGTGCCCGTGCCCAAAAAATGAGAAGAACCTTTTCCCTGGGAGCCCACTGACTAAACAAATGACAAGGACACTTTTATGCTGGGCCTTTTTCTTTTATGAGTGAGCCAGAGGTCTGTGCAAGTTTTTATCCAGATGGGCCAGAGATTTTTCTGTGTAGCTATGGGCATATCTCCAGCCACATCCTGTGCTAGTTACCTTATTAGTGCCTGCAGCTTGATTTTGTTTCCCCAGGCTGCTGCTTATGTTACATGGGAATGAGGCACAAACCCATGGGTTGGGGCTCTCCAGGTACCCTTCCCTTGTTATACCTATGGCAAGCTAACTAATTCCTTTCATAATCTCCAAAGACTTTTCTGTACTCATCACAGTGGCAGGGTTTCCCTTTAGGGTAAACCGGCCAGGGCCACTATGGGCCAGGACACAGACACAGACACACAGACACACACAGACACACACACAATTTTGGGAACCCAATCTCATTTAGCCAAAGAGAAATGTCAAGCCGGGAACTGGATCATGCAGACCTGCCTCCCCTTTTGGTTCCTAAATAAGATGGCTATGAGATGAAAGGCCACACCCCTCCCCCATTTTGCTGAAAAGAAAACTGCTGGTAAGCTATTAAAACTTCACTATGGCAAAGCGAATTAACAGCTTATCTTTACAGGTGCAGTTACCCAGGCCTGCCATAAATGCTTAACTGATTGCTCCCCTACCCCATTTTGTCTGTGTTGTATCTTATGTAAAATGCAGATTCCCCATATTTTTCCTCTGCCCCCTTTTGTTCATGTGAAAACTGTTTCTCAATATCCTGCCCTTTCCCTCTTAAATCTGGAGCCCTCAAAGTCACCTCTGGAGAAAAGCACAGACCCATCTCCTGGGCACGTCCGTAACGCTGGCAAAGCTCCTGACGTGATTGAGATTTGTTTTGTCACTCTCTTTGATAGACATCTGGTAACCATGAAGGGACCCTGAGTGGAAGTGACCCAGTCTGCAGCACTCTGCCTCTCAGTGCTTGGCACTGGCTTGGGCACCTTATAGCCTGAAAAACGGGACAATTCGCTGAAGTCTGGGACCTCTTTCATCCAGGGACCCCTGAGCTTCCAATGTTTCTTGGTTGGGGATCTGAGGTTTATTTGCTGTAAAGAAAAACAAAACAAAAACCCTCTCTTTTTGTGGGAGTTTGTCTGCTTCTGCATTGGCAGAGGGTGGTCTCCAGCTCGGGCCCCATCACTAGATAAGAAACTGGTTTTGAATTCTGTCTTACAAGTTCTTTAAATGACTAAAATTAGCATTAACAACCAGCTGGTGCTAACTTCCTGCTTACACTTGGAGTGCTCAGAAATCATGTTTTGTGTGATCATTGTTAGTTTTGCTTAACTGTTTTTGTTGCTTGTCTCTCTCTCTCTCTCTCTCTGCGTGTGTGTGTGTGTGTGTGTGTGTGTGTGTGTGTGTGTCTGTTTTGGTCTTTTTCCCTATCAGATCTGACCAACTCTGAGCCCTGTAGCTCATGAGTGTGGAATCTTCCGCACTGAAGAAATAGAGCACCTTGCTCCCCTCAGTCTTTTAGGGCATTCTCAGGAACTGAGAATCACATGAGGGTGTCTGGGAGAAATGCTCCCTAAGAAGTGCAGCAGCTCCAAATAGGTTTCCCCTTTCAGAAGAACATATTTAGGGTCTCATCTCAGCTGGCAGGTGCATATAAGGAACCAACCCTCCCTGCACCTTGAGCCCCTGACACATTTGTGCCAGGTAGCCATGACACAGTAGACCAAACTGGTTCAGGAGGTAATGGCTTTGAAAATCCAGGTCCGTAAGCAGCACATTTTGGGTCCGACACATGACCCGACTTCACCAGTTCCAAAGAGGAGCTCTAAATCATGGAGAACAAGGCCTCTAAGACCCCTGCAGCTGCAGAACGCAAAACTCCCCCTTTAGAGAGTCTTGCAAATATTTAACCAAGTGGACCACTAGAACTAAAGCAGATTCTAAGTTACAATGACCTAAATGGGGATCTTTTGAGATGCCCAAATTAGTGTACCTGAGAACTAGGATGGAAAATGCCCACACAACAAATAAGTGACCAGAATGGGAGAGTTCTTTCCAGTGGCATACAGGGAGTAGCAAAAGGATGAAGACTGCCTCGTTTCTCTATAGGAGGCAAACAAGCAACCTAGAAGTGCTCATCAAGACCTCTCTCACCTCATGTCTCTTACAGAATCCTCCAAAGCCCTTACTTTCCACCTACACTCCCACTCCACCCTGACTTCTCCCACCTTCCCCAGACCAGATCCGTCCCTCTTTTCTCCTTCATGTCTAACACTCGCTCAACAAAAGGCAGTCAGGAATCTGACTTTGAGGACACCACCTGCTGATGATTCCTTGACAGCCCAGTGGCCGTGTCTCATCTGGAAGATGTGTAAAAGGGGGATCCTATAGGGACTTCTCTCTCACTCACCCCATTTCAGGAACAACTGCTAACAGGTAGGGAAACCCAGCCATTATCTACCAACCTTGGCCAAAGGCTGAATTATGAGGCATAAAGAATTTCCTGACTCCCATAAAGATCCAATCAGGTTTGCCCAAGAACTTGAGCTCATTATCAGAACCTGTGACCCAGGTCATTCAGACCTTTACCAGCCAGTTCACATGTTGGTCTCAGAAGTTAAAGCTAAGAATGGCTAGAAAAAGTACAATGGGGCTGAGCTCGGTGGCTCACGCCTGTAATCCCAGCACTTTGGGAGGCCGAGGTGGGTGGATCACGAGGTGAAGAGATCGAGACCATCCCAGCCAACATGGTGAAAACCCATCTCTCCTAAAAAGGCAAAAATTAGCTGGGCATGGTGGTGTGCGCCTGTAGTCCCAGTTACTCAGGAGGCTGAGGTAGAAGAATCACTTGAACCCAGGAGGCGGAGGTTACAGTGAACCGAGATCATGCCACTGCACTCCAGCCTGGGGACAGAGTGAGACTCTGTCAGAAAGAAAGAAAGAGCACAATGGTCAGAGCCTCTAACAGATTTGACCCCTGAAGGCCCAATAGAGCCACAACAACCAGCCCCCCAACATCCAGAAGACAGATGTAAAGCCCCATGGGAATGAGCAGTGATTCTGTTAAATACTGTTCAGCAATGCTGCCAGAACCCAAAAGATCAGTTTTAGATTATTTCACACGTTTTGATAAAACTTTTAGACAATATTCTGGGATATCATTGCATTGAAAACAATAAAAATTATACATCATGAAATGCAAATTTCTCAAACAGACTCAATGATGATTTAGCTACCCTTGAAAAATGCCACAGAAAGAACTAATGAACTAGTTAACCTAGCTGACCAATTATCTCACCCTGTGATAAAAGAAAGGCAGAAGATTGCTGGAGTTATACATGTACAGCTAAAGCAGTTGACTTCTCAAACTTCTCAGCCCCAGAAAGATTTTAATGGTCTGAGAATCCTTCCCTCCCAGGCTATTGCTATTGTAAAAGACCAGGGCCCTTAAAAGGGATTGTGTTAGGCTGACATGAAAGAAAAGGGAGGAAATGCTCCGAGGACGTACAGGAGTTTCACATCTCCGAATATTCTACCGTGACAAAAAAATTGGGAGCGATTAATAGAATAAACTGTGAGAGACAGCGGCCTTTACTGACACAGGCGTGGCTACATCTCTGGAAATTCTCAGCTTATTCAGAAACCCCATTCCTCAGAGTAATAAAAAAGTTAACATGGTGGGTGTGTCTAATAAAACAATCTTATGTTTTAAATCCAAACCTGGACCTTCCCATTTCATTGGGTTCAGCTCCCCCACCACAGGCTCTAAGTGTGACGTGCTCTGTAGGTCCCATATGTTTCTAAATGCCCTGCAGCCCTTGGCAAGCTTTTGGGCCTTGACCTCCTCAACATCCATAATGCCATTCTCTCGTTTTCATCAAAAGGGGAAATTTTTAAAAATTGGAGCTGCAGGACCAAAAAGAAAAGGAAATTTTTAAATGTCCCAACAATGTACCACGATTTAGTACTAGTAATGTCACCTTGTGACCAGGAAAATGAAATGGAGAGAGAGGAGGAAATATTAGGGAGAACAGAAGACATTCGAATAAAAAGTAGGAAGCAATAAAATTCCTTTTAGCTTCCTCAATTTTCCTGTTAACATCAGAAGCAGAACACTTGCTCCAGATGTCCCTTTCCACTTATGGTCTCAGTGAAATACAGATAGAGGGAAAATATTCTCAGCCACTACAATAAAGGTAGAGATAAACCTGAAGAAACCCCTACCCAGACTTAACATCCTCTACAGCAGGAAGCCATCGATGGAATCGCCCCTATCTCACAAGATTATCTGAAAAGGGAGCTCAGTATTCCCTGCAGGAGTCCCTGCAGCAGCCCTGTATTCCCAGTAAAGACGCCAAGTGGGAGAGGATGGAGATTTGACCAGGACTTGAAGGCACTGAATAAGATCACGATTCCCGGACACCCACATATCCTTCCATCAGCTCTGCCCACCACCAGCCAGTGTTTCAGCTGCAGACCTCTGCAGTGCCTTCTTCAGTTCCCCTGTAGAGCCAGACAGCCAGTATTTGTTTGCCTTTACTTGGAAAGAACGGCGATATATGTGGACCGTAATGCCAGGGTATACAGAAAGTCCCGCTTACTTTTCCCAAATACTAAAAGCTGATTTCGAGGATTTAATTTCTCCCCAGGGCTCAACACTCATTCAGTAGGTAGATGGCCTTCTCCTTCGTTCAGACACACTATCTTCCCCCAAGGAAGACAGTGCATACTCAAACAGCCACCAATCGACACAAAGTGTCCAAACACAAACTTCACCTATGCTAAGCACAAGTTAAGTATTTGGGGGCGTATTGTCTCAAAGGACTGAGTATTAACCGTGACAGAGTGAGCGGAATTTTAGAGTTTTAGCTGTCCCAGTGCCTGTCACTAACAAATGACTTAAAGGATTTTGGGTCCTGGCTGGCTAGTGTAGAAACTGAATGCCAAATGTCTTCCTTACGACTCAACCTCTGTAGGCATACCTAAAAAATGAACAACCTGATCCCATCTTGTGGACTCCTGAGGGACAGTCAGCTGTACAACTGAACAGCTGTCCTCTTCCCCAAGCCAGACCTTCTCAAGGGGCTGAACTGATTGCCCTGATCCTGACTGATGCCCCAGCCTTAGGGCACCCAAACTACAAACTGCCTTTCTCCCTTTTCATACACGAAACTGGACGTACTGCATCCAGGGTACTGATCCAGAAACACGGTGATCATCAGAGAACTATAAGCTATTACAGCCAATACCTGCACCCTGTGGCTCGAGGGCTGCCTCCTTGTGTGAGAGCAATAGCAACCATGGCCCGTCTGTTGAAAACATAATTATGGGCTCCCCTCTTACCATTTTTGTGCCATATTCTCTTGAGACCCTGCTAAACTCTCATCATACTCGACATCTGTCAACTGGTTAGCCTCTTATTAGATTTTGCTTTTACCGTCTTCCAATATTACTATTTCCCACTGTAATAATCCTAATCTGGCCACTCTCTTGCGAGGCCCTTTTGACAAGACCCCTCATAACTGTTCTGATGACTGACTTCTCACCCCCAGGACAGACCTACAAGAGATGCCACTGGATAATGCTAAAATAGAATGGAATACGGATGGGTCTTATTTAAGAGGAGAGGATGGAACTTTTAGAGCAGGATGTGCTGTGGTTTCCTTCCTACAGGTGACTGAAACCTGTCCTCTTCCCCAAGCCAGACCTTCTCAAGGGGCTGAACTGATTGCCCGGATCCATCTGTATTTTGTCGACTGGCAAAATACAAAGTTGCAAACATTTGCTATGCTTTTGGAGTTCCCATGACTTTGGGATGCTATAGCAAGACAGAGGGTATTTTACCTTCTCGGGGCAACCCATAAAAGATGTCCAACATGTGTCAGAGCTGTTAGAAGCTATTCTAAAACCAAAACCTTTGACAATTATAAAAATCCCAGCCACCCAAAATCAGACACCACAGAAAGGGTGAGCAATTGGCTAATGCTGCAGCTAGAAGAGCAGCACCAGAGCCATCAGCCCCAATCCAGGAAATGGCCACAAAACCCCAAACACTTAGAAACACATTGAAAACACCCAGAGCATAGCTCCTACCAAAGAGAAATCTACTTGAAACGGAGATACTTTTCTCCCAACATTGAAATATAGTGTGGACCTAATAATAATAAACCCATCATCCCAATGGGATGCCAGCTGTCCCTAATGGAATACGTTCATAATCTAACCCATTATAATGCAGATAAAGTGATATCCCGGTATAGACAGTATTACTGGAAACCATCCTTCACAATGGCATAAAAGATTGACTCTTGATGTGTTATTTGTCTCAAATACAACCCAGGAAAGCCCCTCCATGGGGCCTACGGTCATTTTCCGCTTCCAGCTGGACCTCTTGAGGTAGGCAGCTTAATTTTGTTCAGCTGCCATCATCTCAAGATTACAAGTCTGTTTTAGTAATGGTCTGCATGTTTTCCCCTTGGCTTGAAGCTTCTCCCTGCAGGCAAGCAACAGCCATGGCAGTTGGAAAAATCCTACTAGAAAAAATGATCCCCCGTGGCAAGTCCCATGTGAACTTCACAGTGACAGGGGAATTCACTTTACTGCCAGGTTATCCAAAATATTTGTAAAACTTGGCCCATTTTTAACATTTCCATTGTGCCTACCATCCCCAATCCTCAGGCCTAGTGGAGAACCACAACTGGCTAAATTCACCTCCAGGCACTTCACCTCCCCTGGCGCAAAGCACTCCCCTAGTGCTGCTTACACTCCAATCCGCCCCTTTTGGAAAGCAACTGTGTCCTTAACAAATAATAATGGGAAGACCCATAGGTATGGGAACAAACATCATCAACCCAATTTTTCTCAAGGGAGATATATTGCAATATTGTGAGGGACTTACCACCTTAAAAAAAGACAAGATTTGGTGAAGAATTCCTTTCACAGTGTGCTCCATGAAGATAAGGTGCCTGGTCATAATCTGCAACTCAGAGATTTTGTCTATTGGAAAATACATCTAATAAAGGATTCCATTCAGCCCCAGTGGAAGGGCCCATACCCGTTACTATTGACCAATCTATGCGCCACAAAATTAGAGGGTGCAGATTTATGGATTCACATCTCTCATCTTAAAAAGGTACAACCTCCTGAGTGAACTGTAACTCCTACTAAAGACCTTCACCTCCAATTCACTAAACATTGACCTTCAACCCAGGATTAGAAGCAGACAACAGCTGCTGTAACCTGTTTAAATCCAAGACACAGGACCAGGCCTGTACACAAAGAAATGCCTATGTTTATTGTCCAATAACCATTACAATTATCGTCCTATATATACTGGCATCTGCTGTCTCATAAAGAACAGGGCACTTGCCTTGTTTGATTTAACACCCTTTAGTAACTAAGATGAATTTCACAACCTTGCTATTATTAGTCATGTATCCCTAACCTTCTTGCCACTGCCACCCACTGATGCCCATGAAACAAACCTGTTTCTATAACGGGCTCAGGATTATGCAGACAGGTTATAAAAGAACACCTGCTGGATATTTGGACTCATGACTCTTTCCAGTGGCTCTGGCCTGCTATGGTGGGTATCCTCCTTCCAAAGTCAGGACTGGATAGAATACCAAAAATTTATTACATCACAGAAATGGTCTGGTATTCTTAGTGCTCGCATAACAAAAGACAGTATCTATAACTGGCCCATTAAAAACACCTTTGGCCACGTGCAGTGGCTCACAACTGTAATCCTAACACTTTGAGAAACCAAGGTGGGTGAATCATTTTAGATCAGGAGTTTCAGACCAGCCTGGTCAACATGGTGAAACCTCATATCTATTAAAGATACAAAAATTAGCCAGGTGTGGTGGTGCGCACCTGTAATCCCAGCTACTTGGCAGGCTAAGGCAGAATTGCTTGAACCCGGGAAGCAGAGGTTGCAGTGAGCCGAGATCATGCCACTGCACTCCAGCCTGAGTGATGGAGTGAGATTTCGTCTCAAAATAAACAAATACACTCTTAAGAACAAGGGACATGGGAAAAGTTTTTCAATGGAAAGGACCAGCTCATTAGCTCTCACTTTAGTATCCCCACCAACTAAAACAGAAAGTGGCAACCATGCCCCAAACAATGGCCCTTTTACAATGGAATGATGCAAACTTGGGATAGATTTACATGGTTCACCCCTTCATTTGGCCAACTCAGCCAAAATGCTCCTTTGTGCTGGGAACAAATAAATCACCACCCAGGACCTATGGCCAAACAGTAGGAGAGATAACGGGGTGGATACCTGGAGAATGTTGTGACCACACTATCATATTATAAGACACTGACTGGCTTGCCACCAATTGGGTGCAGCGACCAGGTATTTATTGGCTCGCTCCCAATGGGACATACTGGCTATGTGGCACTGACTTACGGCCGTGGTCCCCTCCAGGGTGGCTGGGATGATGCTCCCTAGGTTATGCTTGGGTACAAGGATGATTAATTCAGACCCTGCCAAAACCAGCAAACCTTTTTCATTTACAATCTTGTTGGACACATTCAGCATTCCAATGGTGTGATCATTTAGCTTCAATCTCTGTACCACAAATAGGTATTGAAGATGTTATATAGCATATAGAAGCCTTAACAAATTACACCCAAAAGGCCCTGAATGATGGAAACATGAGTATCTCTTTGCTGAACCATGGGGTCATGCTTATGAGGAAGGCTGTGCTGCCAAATCATATGTGTGGGTTACCCCCATGTAGGTACTGAGGAAGGAGACCTAAGCAGAATCCGGCATAATTAAGGCCTGAAGAATATCTCAGTTATTTCCTTCTATGTAATTATATTAGTTTACAGAATTAGGGCTTGGAGAATATCTCAGTTTATAGTGTTACTACTTAGTTATTTCCCTTTATATAATCCTCTATATATAATCATGTTACTTCATAGAGTGGGTGCTTAAAGAAAATCTTACCACTCATTTACTTCCATATATATATACACATACATACATATTTATATATACATACACACATATATATACACACATACATACATATGTATACATATATACACATACATATATACATATACACACACATATATACATACATAGACATACATATGCACGCACATATATACACATACATATATACACACATATATATACACATATACACACACACATATATACATATATACACATATATATACATATACACACATATATACATATACACACATATATACACACATATATACATATACACACACATATATACATATATATACATACATATACACACACATACATATATACACATATATACATATATACATACATATACATATATACACATACATATATATACATATACACACACATATATACATACATATATACATATACACACACATACACATATATATACATATATATACACACACATATATATACATATACACACATATACACATATATATACACATATATATACATACACACACATATATATACATATACACACATATATACATATATATACACACATATACATATATACACATACATATATACATATACACACACATATACATATATACACACACATATACATATATACACACACATATATACATATACACACATATACACATATACATATACACACATATACATACATATACATATATACACACATATATATACATATACACACATATATACACATACATATATATACATATACATATATATACACACATATATATACAGACACACACATATACATATACACACATATATATACATATATACACACATATATATACATATACACACACATATATACACATATATACACACATATATACATATACACACATATATATACATACATATACACATACATATATATACATATACACACATATATACACACATATATATACAAACATATAGACACACACACATATACATATACACACACACATATATATACATATATATACACACATATATATATATATACATATATATACACACATATATATATGTGTGTGTGTGGGTGTGTGTATCTTAGCTCATTATCGGAGGAATGCCTAGAGTAGACACAGTACAGAGCGTGAATTAAGGAATAAGCAGCTTATAGTTGGAGGAATGTCTGGAGCAGACACAGTGCAGAGCATGATTTAAGGGAAAACAGTTATACTAGGACAAGAACCCACGGCCCAGGCAGCAGCGTTCAGTACCCTAAAGATACCCGCTGTATGGCAGGCTTGGGGCAACAGCCATTCCTCCTGATAAAGGAGTTGTAGGACCTTGCCCCAGTTTTCGTGGAAGGCCGCCCTCAGACCGGCAATCACACCTTGGTGACTGTGAACTTTATCAGCTGTTGTTACTGTGCTGCTTGAAAAGCATTCCCCTATAGAACTCATTGGAAGCTGCCAGCAGGTGGTGTAGACCCTGACAGTTCTGTCTCTGCTGTGTGACTTAAAGCATCCTCCTGTATTCTTAGTAGCTTGCCCATAGATAGAGGTATTGCACACCGAACCCTCTTCACTGTGCCCAGCCCACCTCCATACCTCAGTGACCTAATGGGGGTGGACCCCTTACTGCACATGGCCCTTGCCTCGATGACCTAATGGGAACGGGCCCCTTGCTGTGCACTGTCCACCTCCCAGCCTAGGTGACCTAATGGGGTGGACCCCTTGTTTTATTGCTCATGACCCTATCACTATCCTTAAAGATGATTTCACTCACTGCCCTGCCCCCTAACCTACACACAATAAATACTCATGCTTCTGGACATTTGGGGCCTGGCCTGACTCCGCTTGTAGGTGGTGTGGCCCCCTGAGCCCAGCTGTGTTTTCCTTGTACTTCTGTGTCCTCTTTATTTCTCAGATCCTGTGCCTTAGCACAGCATAAGGGACACCCCACGACCCTGTGGGCCATCAACCCTACCCTAAATAAGATGGCTACGAGACGAAAGGCTACACCCTCCCTAATATTTTCCCCACAGGAAATTCTGGTGAGCTGTTAAAACTTCACCCTGGTGGCCGGGCACAGCAGCTCACGCCTGTAATCCCAGCACTTTGGAGGGCTGAGGCGGGCAGATCACTTGAGGTCAGGAGTTTGAGACCAGCCTGGCCAATATGGGGAAATCCCATCTCTGTTAAAAATACAAAAATTAGCTGGGTGTGGTGGCACTCGCCTATAATCCCACCTACTCGGGAGGCTGAGGCAGGACAATTGTGTGAACCTAGAAGGCAGAGGTTGCACTGAATGGCGATCACACCACTGCCCTCCAGCCTGGACGACAGAGTAAAACACCATTTCAAAAAACTAGAAACAAAAAATAAAACTTCACCATGGCAATGCAAATTGATAGCTTATTTTAACACGTGCAGTCACCCTAGCCCATCAGACTGTTCCCCGCCCCCATTTCGTCGGTGTTACCTTACGTAAAATGCAGATTCCCCACATTTCTCTTCTGCCCTTTTTTTAACGTGAAAACTCTGCGCTTCTCAATAGTCCGCCCCTTCCCTTTTAAATCCGGAGCCCCCAAAATCATCTTTGGAGAAAAGCACAGACCTGTATCCTGGGCACGTCCTTAACTTTGGCAAATACATTTCCTAAACTGATTGAGACTCGTCTCATCATTTTCTTCGACTGACCCATGTCCACACGCACATGTATGTGCGCACACACGCACGTGTCCGCGCACACACACACACACGGACGTGTCCACACACACACGCACGTGTCCACACACACGCACGTGTCCACACACACACACGGACGTGTCTCACACCACAGGAGCCCACGCAACCCCGCGCTGCGGCCGCGCTCGCTTCTCCGTCCACACCCGGGGGAGCGGCTTCCCCGCTGGGCCACGCTGGCTCCGGGGCGGCGGACGGCGCTGGGCCGCCTCTGGGGTCTTTGGCTGCCTGCGGAGGAGGCCGCTCAGAAGCAACCCTGGCGGGACCAGCGGCGGAAACGGACGGACGCCTCGCAGACCCCGCCGCCTTCGTTGCTTTGGGCCGCACCCGCCCACGGCAGTTCCCTGCTTTCAAGCAAAGTGTTCCCTGGCTCCGTGGTGCCGCAGCCGGACGGTTCTCGCGTTTCCCCGCGTGGCTCACCCTCCGCGCAGTCCACGCGGCCTCCCCACGCCCCGCCTTCCCCTGCCCCGCCTCGCCCCTGGCTTCGACCCGCCCCCTTTGCCGCCCGCTCCCAGTCTCCGGCCTAGCGCGGGTCGTCGCCCCGCCCCGCACCCCGCGCGCGTAACCACCCCCCCACTGCGTGTCGACTCCCAGCCAGCGCACGGCCCACCCGGCGTCGTCTTCGCCCCGCCCATTCACCGCCCACCTCGCGTCATCCTCACCCCGCCTACCCGCCGCCCGCCTCGCGTCAGTCCCCGCCCCCTTCCGTCTCGCCCCGCCTCGCGTCGGTCCCCGCCCCCTTCCGTCGTCGCCCCGCCTCGCGTCAGTCCCCGCCCCCTTCCGTCTCGCCCCGCCTCGCGTCGGTCCCCGCCCCCTTCCGTCGTCTTTACTCTGCCGGCCTCGCGCCCAGTTTTCTCCGCGCCTCGCACCGTCGCCCCGCCCACACGTCGCCAGCTCGCGTCAGTCGTAGCTCTGCGCCTGCGCCCGTTGTCTCCTTGGTGGCGCCGGGCCCTGCGCCCCGCCATGTGGGCTGCGGCGGGCGGGCTGTGGGGCTCCCGCGCGGGGCTCCGGGTCCTGCTCCGCAGCCGCGATGCTGCGCTCGTTCCGGACTGCGCGCGGGGACTGCACGGCTCCGCTGTCTCCTGCAAGAACTGGCTCAAGAAATTTGCCTCGAAAACCAAGTAATGCGGCGGAGGGCGGTGTCCCCGGGCGCGGTGTTCCCTGGCGGGTGGTGTCTCCGGGGGGCGGTGTCTGCGCAGCCCGGTTCCCGCGCCCACGCGGCCTGGGTCGCCAGCTCCTAACTGCGGGCGTCTGCGGCAGTTCCAGCCCTCACTGTCAACAGTGGCAGTTTTTCTGTTCGTGCACGTGTGTCCGGTTAAAAAACAAAGTGACAACGTGTGTTTATTTTGATTCTTGTCACCAGAAGCATTTTTCAGGAAATTAGTTTCATTCAGCAAATGAGGGAAAATGAAAAAATATAAGAATTTCCTTGTTAATGTTGACTTTCTGTGTGGAGTTAATTTGAAGACTAAAGCTTGTCATGATAGTATTTTTAAATGATGAAAATTAAGTACAATGAAATATATTGACTTTCTGCTAAGTCTGGCAGGGGGGGTGTATGTTTTCTACTTTAATACACTACTTTTAAGGCAGTTTTAGACCCTACAGAAAAATTGCAAAAATAGTATTGAGTTCCTGCGTCCTGGCACCCCGCTGCCCCTCTGTAAACATCGCACTTTAGCCCCTGACGTGGTGGAGTTAATGAGCCGATGTCGATAAATCGTTACTAACTGAAGCCCGTGCTTTATTCACTTTTCCTTGGTGCTGCCCGCTGTCCCTTCCTATCCCAGGTCCCCGCCCACGGTCCATGTTATCGTTACATTGAATTGTCTCCTTAGGCTGAGGTAGTGTCCCAGACTGTCCCTGTTTTTGATGGGTGTGCCAGTTTTGAGGGGTATTGGTCAGATGCTTTGCAGGATGTCCCTCTGTTGGAATGTGCCTGCTTTCCTTATGTTTAGACGTGGATTATGGATTCTGGGGAGGAAGACTGTAGAGGTAAAGGCCATTATCGCACCCTATCCAGGGTCCACGTTGGCCGCTGGCTGAGGTGCTTGGCTGGGTTTCTCCACCTCTTTTTGCCCCCTTTCCCTGCTATACTCTGGGAGAAAGTCGCTGCGTACAGCCCACGCTTCAGGAGTGCAGAATTTTGCTCATAAGTGATTGGCATTCTGCTTGGGTCTGCGACAGTTCCAGCCCTCAACTGTCAACATTGGCAGTTTTCTGTTCGTGAAGCTGTGTTGGGTTAAAAAGCAAAGTGACAATGTGTGTTTATTTTGATTCTTGTCACCAGAAGCCTTTTTCAGGAGATTAGTTTAAGGAAACGAGGGGGGAAACAAAGCGGATGTGGCCGGGCGCGGTGGCTCACGCCTATAATCCCAGCACTTTGGGAGGCCGAGGAGGGTGGATCACGAGGTCAAGAGATCGAGACTATCCTGGTCAACATGGTGAAACCCCGTCTCTACTAAAAACACAACAATTAGCTGGGCATGGTGGCTCGCGCCTGTAGTCCCAGCTACTCGGGAGGCTGAGGCAGGAGAATTGCTTGAACCCAGAAGGCGGAGGTTGCGGTGAGCCAATATCGTGCCATTGTACTCCAGCCTGGGTAACAAGAGCGAAACTCCGTCTCAAAAAAAAAAAAAAAAAGGCGGATGTGTCTCTTCTCCCCCATTAATTCATTCATATCACTAAGAACTCGTCTCATGTTGCTTTATTTTGTTCCGGTGTTTCTAGCTCTGGCTCTCTCAGCTCCTGTGTCCTGTTTGCATACCCTGTCATTGTGGGGTTTTGCTGGGTTTTTGTGTGCATTGAACACTTTCCTACTTTCTGACACTACGGGATGCTCCAGGCTTATCTTGTGTTTCCTGCCCCAGCCCTAAAATCAGCCATTTTGCCAAGGTGCCCTTATTCCTTTTATTGGAGAGAGATATTAGAAATCATGGGTGCCGGGTGTGTTCATTGCTTCTGGGGTGCATGTCTTTTGGGCCATCTCATCTGACGAAAGAGTATACATGTTTCTGCTAACCTGTGTGTAAATATGCACCTGTAAACATTTCTGTGTATAACCATCTGTCTCCAACTCCAGAGCATCCCATGTGGATCATTCTAGCCTCCTCTCCTTGCTTATCTGTAAGTCCCCACTCCAGTAGTGAGCTGAGCGTGGCTCCCACCATCCATTTGCTTAAGTGTTCATTCTCAGTCTGTGCCTAGAACAGTATCAGAATCCTCTACCTGAACTTCCATGGGAAACATCTTTCTCAACTAGAGTATAGCGTTTCTGTGCAGTTTGGTAGGTATCTTTTTAAGATTCCCTCTGTATCCTTGGGACTAGAAGTAGAATTTAAGTAAAAATTACAAGGTTGAATTAAAACCATCTTCAACCTCTTCCCCACAACCCATGTTGTTATCAATTAAGTTTTGAAATTTTTTAAGATGGCCAGTAATGTACTGTCTAAGTTTAGCCCCTTACAAACGGTTGTGGTATCATAACCTCTTAAATTAGTAAATGTAACTTTTTGACTTTGCCATGACTAACATAATGTTTATCTTCTCCCCAAAGAAAAAAGTTTTGGTATGAAGGTCCTTCCTTGGGCTCGCACTTGGTGAGTATAAGCCACCAGCCACTTTATAATCTTGATGGGAGTGAGAGTTTAAAAGTGGGCAAAATTCTTACCTGGAGGTCTTCCATCTCTGTGTGAGAGGGGACAGTGTCTGTGTGGATGCGACGAGATGCCATTGGTAAATGAAGCTTTGACCTTAAAAAAAAATGTACTGATATTAATGTCTTCTGGAAAGTTATATTTTTTATCCAACTATAATATGGTAATGTCCATTCAGTTTTTAGCGTGTGTGTACCATAAAAGTTTGCGCAATATATGGTCCCATTCTGAAAAATAAATCCATCACATATGCTAAAAATTACTGAATTATTCCCTTTAATAGGGTGAGCTTTATGGTATGTGAATTATATCTCAACAAAAACTGTTTTTGAGAAGATATTTACTTGTAGTACTTTTAATCTTGGAGGGTTATCCGGTCAAATCTAAAAGGGTCCCAGTTTATAAAGAACAAACTTTATCTTGAAAGCCGACAAGGCTGAGAGTAATAGCTGTTGTTTATCTGGTTGCCCATCAAGCCCTTCCCCAGCCCCTGTTGTATGAGTTGGTAAGTTGGGTGTAGAGTTGTAATGCTGCCCTTGGGTTGTGCTCTTCTTCTTGATGGAGACTTACAAACCATCCAAGTTGGAATTCCTCATGAGGAGCACCTCACAGAAAACCAGGAAGGAAGACCATGTGCGCCTGAGGGCCCTGAATGGCCTTCTCTATAAGGCACTGACAGACCTGCTGTGTACCCCTGAAGTGAGTCAGGAGCTCTATGACCTTAATGTGGAACTCTCCAAGGTAGGCTGCATGGCCAAAGAGAAGAAATGAGTTGAGACAGCAGGCCTGGCACTTACTTTACCTGGCCCAGTGTTGCCTGACAATTAAAAAAAAAGACTAGCATTTATAAAATCTTAGTTCTGGGTTGCAGAAATGATAGTCTGGTCATAGGAGCCCTAAAGACAGATGGTGGGTATCTGCTGTGCAGAGGCAGATGTCTCACTGCAAGGCAGGACTCCTGTGACCAAACAGCACCTGGCACATTGTCAGATAGTAGACAGTCTAAGCCTCCCACGGGAAGAGGGTACATCTGCATGTGCCTCAGTGCAGAGGTACAGAAGATGACTTCCTCCGACCCACTCAGAGTGAGTTCAGCTAAAAGGAAGTCATCAGGAGAAAAGACAGCTTCGACAATTTTTGATTAACGTCTCAGGGCAAGTGGCTGTGAGGCAAACATGGGGGCAGGATTCCGGTTTTGTTCTGCAAACTGTGGGACCTGGTGAGGAGGGGAGGGAGGTTTTGGTTTTTGGGGCCCTGCTTTCACCTGGGGGTGTTGTGCAGCAGCAGGTGGTGGCCTCCGGCACCATGCCAGAGCCCTGTCTCGGGTGAGAGGGGCTTCTGCCGCTGCCGTTTTCATCTCCTGGATGTGGTTTGTCTTGAAAATCCATGTAAACTAAAGAGTGACCTGTGTGGGGGTGGGGTCTCAGGTTTCTCTGACTCCAGACTTCTCAGCCTGCCGAGTGTACTGGAAGACAACACTCTCTGCTGAGCAGAACGCACGCACGGAGACTGTCCTGCAGAAAAGTGCCGCGCACATGAGGTGAGGACCTTTGCTTTCTGAACGTACTTGCTTTTTGCTCGCACCTTAAATTTCTCAGCTGTTTCAGTTGTAGATGGACTTTAACTTTTCATTGAGTATTTTTGCTTTTAAGGAAAATTTTGGAAGCATTTTCTTGAAGTTCACAGTATAATTTGCATTTTCATATGAGCCATAATGTAGGGTAGCATTTCTCAAAGCGTGCCAGAATTCCTAGCGATCTGGAAATTCTGTCAGGGAGTTCATTAGGGTAAGATGTTATTTTCCCTCTCCTGCTCTGTTGATGTTTACACTAAGGGTGCAGAAACCGTGAGGGAAGACTGCGGGTGCCACGCTGCCTGCCAGTGCTCTAGGGGCATCATGCCTTTTACCTATAGTAAAAGACAGTGTCATGTTACTTAAGAAAATCCCAGATGAGGCTGGACATGGTGGCGGTTGCCTGTAATCCCAGCACCTCAGGAGGCTGAGGCAGGAGGATCTTTTGAGGCCAAGAGTTCAGGACCAGTCTGAGCAAGATGGTAAGGCCCCTGTCTCTACAAAAAATTAAAAAATTAACCACATAGTTGCAGTACACACATGTAGTCCCACCTACTCAGGAGGCTGAAATGGGAGGTATCCCTGGATTTCTGTCACCCCTGGAATTTGAGGTGGCAGTGAGCCATGATCACGTCCCTGCATTCCAGCCAGGGCAACAGAGCAAGACCCTGTTTCTCAAAGAAAAAAATTAAAAAAAAAAATCCTAGACAGTTAATTTAAAAAAATCTTAATTTAATTAAATCTTAACCCTTGAGTGTGTCTTTAATATTCTTTGTGATGGGAAGTACATGTAAATCACCTGGCATCTGGAGAGTGCTGAGCAGAAAGGCATCAATGAGCAGACTGTTGAGGTTCGGTGCTTGGCAGACATTCTTTAAAAATGAGCGAGTGAACCTACCACTTTAGGACAAACAACTGACTCTATCCGTTGCCAGTGATAAAACTGAAGCTTTGAAATGAAAATCAGAATTTTAGGAAACTTGTATTCGCCACTGTGAGCTTGACAACTTCTAGGTACTTGAGAGTCTTCTGATGAGATTGGCAGTGACATTAGTAAACATGCTATTATATGATAAACTGTCAACACTTTTAAAATCTGTGTAACTAGGTGAACCGTTGTTTTCCAAATGACCAGTGCCTGAGGTTACAAAACCATACGCTGAGAGAAATCATTCAGTGGGAGCCAGAGGATGAGTTTTAATGTAGCAGAGTGTGACAGGTTGATTGGTGTAGTTTCAGATTCCTCATTACAACTGACCTTTAATTAATTTATTTATTTATTTGAGATGGAGTCTTGAGCTGTCGCCTAGGCTAGAGGGCAGTGGAGTGATCTCGGCTCACTGCAACCTCTGCCTCTTCGGTTCAAGCGATTCTCATGCCTGAGCCTCCTGAGTAGCTGGGATTACAGATGCCCACCACTAGACCCAGCTAATTTATGTATTTTTAGTAGAGATGAGGTTTCACCATGTTGGCCAGGCTGGGAGTACGCTTGTTGAGTTTCTGTGACAAAGAAGATCCATACTTTCTGAGGGCTGTTAAATTCTCTCTTTCCCAACACATACCTGTGAGGCCTGATTTTCTTCTTATTTTCTTTCTTTCCTTTTGATTTTTTTTGAGACAGGATCTCATTCTGTCTCCGAAGCTGGAGTGCAGGGGCGCAATCAGCCTCAACCTCCCAGGCTCAAGCAGTCTTCCTGCCTCAGCCTCCCATACAGCTGGAAGCACAGGTGCATGCCATCACGCCTGGCTAAGTTTTTTTTGTAGAGATAGGGTCTCCCTATGTTAGCTGGGTTGATCTCCAACTCCTGGGCTCAAGCATTCTCTGGCCTCCCAAAGTGCTGGGATTACAGGCATGAGCTATTAGGCTGGCTCTTCCTGTATTTCAGCGAGAGTAAGGACAGAGTGCAGAAGCAGCAATGAGATCCCAGCTGTCTTCCATGAAGCTGGTCTTGGAGAATGTGCAAATATGTAAACAATGCCATACTTCTCATTGATTTTGGGGGGGGTAGAATATATACTTTTTTCATTAAAAATGTCTATGTAAGCATTTAGTGGGTTTTTAATGACTTTAAAAAGACACAGCTTTTAGATTTCTCAGTTTTAGTTTCTAGTATAGTAAACATTGATATATATAACCCATATAAACAAAATCTCTTTGGGATCTTCAATCATTTTTTTTTTTTTTTTGAGACGCTCTTGTTACCCAGGCTGGAGTGCAATGGCGCGATCTCGGCTCACCGCGACCTCTGCCTCCTGGGTTCAGGCAATTCTCCTGCCTCAGCCTCCTGAGTAGCTGAGATTACAGGCATGCACCACTGTGCCCAGCTAATTTTTTGTATTTTTAGTGGAGACGGGGTTTCACCATGTTGACCAGGATGGTCTCGATCTCTTGACCTCGTGATCCACCCGCCTTGGCCTCCCAAAGTGCTGGGATTACAGGCGTAAGCCACCGCGCCCGGCCCTTCAATAATTTTTAAGAGTATAAAGGATCCTGAGAAAAAAGATTTGGGGAATTGCTAAGCTGGGTGATAATAAAGAAATAATTCCGTTTCCTCCTCAGTTTTAAAAAATGCAGAAATCGGCCGGGCATAGTGGCTCACGCCTGTAATCCCAGCACTTTGGGAAGCCAAGGCAGGCGGATCACCTGAGGTCAGGAGCTCGAGACCAGCCTGAACATGGAGAAACCCTTCTCTACTAAAAAATACAAAATTAGCCAGTCTTGGTGGTGCATGCCTGTCATCCCAGCTACTTGGGAGGCTGAGGCAGGAGAATTGCTTGAACTCAGGAGGCAGAGGTCGCAGTGAGCTGAGATCATGCCATTGCACTCCAGCCTGGGCAGCAAGAGCAAAACTCCATCTCAAAAATAAAACAAAAGAGAAATCCAGCTCACTGAGCAGCATTCTCAGAACTGGAATTCTTCCTTCCTGCCTCCCTTCTCATCATGCTCCAGGTTTAGGATGGGGACAGAAGTAGAAAAGGTGACCATGTGTGGGCTTCATTTCAGGCACCTGCCTGGCTTCCTTACCAGCAACACCCAGCATGGTGTTGCCCAGGAGTCTTTCCTAAACTGCATGTCAGAGAATGCTCATTTCATTTCTACTGTCTAACAAAACCAAGAAAATGAGAGATTCTGGACAAGTGTTGGAACAGCATTGTTTTTCAATTTTTAGGTATCAAAAATTCAGTTGAGCTGAATGTCTCTCTTCCCAACTCCTGTGGTCACCCACGATTTAGGATGAAGGTTTACCATAGCTGTGTACCAAAGATCTGTGGTCACGGCTTTCACTGGTTATATGTGCCGTGCCTGCATTGGCCTAGGTCTGCACTGTGTGATGTGCATGATGCAGGTATCATTTCTGTGTCTAATATCTGGGAACCTGAGGGTCGCGTCGTGCCAGTGCAGGTCCACTGAGTGCAGGAGGACACGCTGTTAGTGCACAGACCCTGGAACCCAAGGCCACGGTGATGAGTTCAGATCAGGTGATTTACACAGATCTCACAAGCTGAATTGAGAAAAGTAAAGGCAATTGCAGTTATGATGCATATTGATCCCTTTTGTGATGTGGTAATTGGCTAAAGATGACTTTTCTGAGCTGGTGTCATTTTTGAGTAGTACAATAAATCTCACTCCTGCCTCTTAGTGGTATCTTAAATCTTATGTTCAGCATTGTCACACCTCTCCATTGAGTGTCATGGTACAGCTGTGAGCATCTACACATTCTCTCTTCTAGGCACCTTTTGATGTCCCAGCAGACCCTGAGGAATGTGCCACCGATAGTGTTTGTTAAAGACAAGCAAAGTGCAGCTCTAGCTGAGGTAAGGCTTTCAGAAAAACTTTTTAAAAATTTAAAATTTTAATTTTTTTATTAGAGACAGAGTCTTACTATACTTCCCAGGCTGGTCTTGAACTCCTGGCCTCAAGTAGTCCTTCTGCCTCAGCCTCCCAAATTACAGGGTTAATAGGTGTGAGCCACTGGGCCCAGCTGATAACTAAGTTTTTATAACATAAACATTTATGTGAGCAAAATTTTAAGTTTAAGTTTTAAATACTGAAAAGATAATGTACAGTTAAAGAGATGTAACCACTGAGAAGGCAACAATGAAAAGTAATGAAAGAGGGTGCAAATGAAAAGGCTCCCCTTCTCCCGTGTCCCTGTTCCCAGCCCAGGGCCCCAGAGGTAATTGCGTTTTCTGGTTTGTATTGTTTTATGCTTAACACTGTAGCTCTAATTAGTAAACACAGTCTCTGTCTGTTTGTGTGTAAAGTCGATACAGCCAGAGTTGCCCTCCCACGCTTGTCTCCCCCTCCCACCTCTCGGCATGGATCTGTCTGCTGTCCTTTCACACCATTGGGGCTTGTGAGACTTAGGTCTGCCCTGTCACTAGAAGTACTTTTATCATTGTTTTCCTTGCTTTAGAGATGGGTTAACTATAAAGATTAAAACATGTAAATATATACTTATCTGGTTGGTAGTTACCTGGTAGTTATTAAGGTATGTTATATCTTCAAAAAGTCAATAAAAAATCAGCAAATAGCCTTTGCAGTGTCATAGTTAGGTTACCGTTGTTCACTGTAGGGCTAGACTGCACAGTGTCATAGTCAGGTTACCGTTACTCACTGTAGGGCTAGACTGCACAGTGTCATAGTTAGGTTACCGTTACTCACTGTAGGACTAGACTGCACAGTGTCATAGTCAGGTTACCGTTACTCACTGTAGGGCTAGACTGCACAGTGTCATAGTTAGGTTACCGTTACTCACTGTAGGGCTAGACTGCACAGTGTCATAGTCAGGTTACCGTTACTCACTGTAGGGCTAGACTGCACAGTGTCATAGTTAGGTTACCGTTACTCACTGTAGGACTAGACTGTATCAGTGTCATAGTTAGGTTACCGTTACTCACTGTAGGACTAGACTGTATCAGTGTCATAGTTAGGTTACCGTTACTCACTGTAGGACTAGACTGTATCAGTGTCATAGTTAGGTTACCGTTACTCACTGTAGGGCTAGACTGCACAGTGTCATAGTTAGGTTACCGTTACTCACTGTAGGACTAGACTGCACAGTGTCATAGTTAGGTTACCGTTACTCACTGTAGGACTAGACTGTATCAGTGTCATAGTTAGGTTACCGTTACTCACTGTAGGGCTAGACTGCACAGTGTCATAGTTAGGTTACCGTTACTCACTGTAGGGCTAGACTGTATCAGTGTCATAGTTAGGTTACCGTTACTCACTGTAGGGCTAGACTGTATCAGTGTCATAGTTAGGTTACCGTTACTCACTGTGGGACTAGACTGTATCAGTGTCATAGTTAGGTTATCGTTACTCACTGTAGGGCTAGACTGTATCAGTGTCATAGTTAGGTTACCGTTACTCACTGTAGGGCTAGACTGTATCAGTGTCATAGTTAGGTTACCGTTACTCACTGTAGGACTAGACTGCACAGTGTCATAGTTAGGTTACCGTTACTCACTGTGGGACTAGACTGCACAGTGTCATAGTTAGGTTACCGTTACTCACTGTGGGGCTAGACTGTATCAGTGTCATAGTTAGGTTACTGTTACTCACTGTAGGGCTAGACTGTATCAGTGTCATAGTTAGGTTACCGTTACTCACTGTGGGGCTAGACTGTATCAGTGTCATAGTTAGGTTACTGTTACTCACTGTAGGACTAGACTGCACAGTGTCATAGTTAGGTTACCGTTACTCACTGTAGGACTAGACTGCACAGTGTCATAGTTAGGTTACCGTTACTCACTGTAGGACTAGACTGCACAGTGTCATAGTTAGGTTACCGTTACTCACTGTAGGGCTAGACTGCACAGTGTCATAGTTAGGTTACCGTTACTCACTGTAGGGCTAGACTGTATCAGTGTCATAGTTAGGTTACCGTTACTCACTGTGGGGCTAGACTGTATCAGTGTCATAGTTAGGTTACTGTTACTCACTGTAGGACTAGACTGCACAGTGTCATAGTTAGGTTACCGTTACTCACTGTAGGACTAGACTGTATCAGTGTCATAGTTAGGTTACCGTTACTCACTGTGGGGCTAGACTGTATCAGTGTCATAGTTAGGTTACTGTTACTCACTGTAGGACTAGACTGCACAGTGTCATAGTTAGGTTACCGTTACTCACTGTAGGGCTAGACTGCACAGTGTCATAGTTAGGTTACCGTTACTCACTGTAGGACTAGACTGCACAGTGTCATAGTTAGGTTACCGTTACTCACTGTAGGACTAGACTGCACAGTGTCATAGTTAGGTTACCGTTACTCATTGTAGGACTAGACTGTATCAGTGTCATAGTTAGGTTACCGTTACTCATTGTAGGACTAGACTGCACAGTGTCATAGTTAGGTTACCGTTACTCACTGTAGGACTAGACTGCACAGTGTCATAGTTAGGTTACCGTTACTCACTGTAGGACTAGACTGCACAGTGTCATAGTTAGGTTACCGTTACTCACTGTAGGGCTAGACTGCACAGTGTCATAGTTAGGTTACCGTTACTCACTGTAGGGCTAGACTGTATCAGTGTCATAGTTAGGTTACCGTTACTCACTGTGGGGCTAGACTGTATCAGTGTCATAGTTAGGTTACTGTTACTCACTGTAGGACTAGACTGTATCAGTGTCATAGTTAGGTTACCGTTACTCACTGTGGGGCTAGACTGTATCAGTGTCATAGTTAGGTTACCGTTACTCACTGTAGGACTAGACTGCACAGTGTCATAGTTAGGTTACCGTTACTCACTGTAGGACTAGACTGCACAGTGTCATAGTTAGGTTACCGTTACTCACTGTAGGACTAGACTGCACAGTGTCATAGTTAGGTTACCGTTACTCACTGTAGGGCTAGACTGCACAGTGTCATAGTTAGGTTACCGTTACTCACTGTAGGGCTAGACTGTATCAGTGTCATAGTTAGGTTACCGTTACTCACTGTGGGGCTAGACTGTATCAGTGTCATAGTTAGGTTACTGTTACTCACTGTAGGACTAGACTGTATCAGTGTCATAGTTAGGTTACCGTTACTCACTGTGGGGCTAGACTGTATCAGTGTCATAGTTAGGTTACTGTTACTCACTGTAGGACTAGACTGTATCAGTGTCATAGTTAGGTTACCGTTACTCACTGTGGGGCTAGACTGCACAGTGTCATAGTTAGGTTACCGTTACTCCCTGTCGGACTAGACTGCACAGTGTCATAGTTAGGTTACCGTTACTCACTGTAGGACTAGACTGTATCAGTGTCATAGTTAGGTTACCGTTACTCACTGTGGGGCTAGACTGTATCAGTGTCATAGTTAGGTTACTGTTACTGTAGGACTAGACTGCACAGTGTCATAGTTAGGTTACCGTTACTCCCTGTCGGACTAGACTGCACAGTGTCATAGTTAGGTTACCGTTACTCACTGTAGGACTAGACTGCACAGTGTCATAGTTAGGTTACCGTTACTCACTGTAGGACTAGACTGCACAGTGTCATAGTTAGGTTACCGTTACTCACTGTAGGACTAGACTGCACAGTGTCATAGTTAGGTTACTGTTACTCACTGTAGGACTAGACTGTATCAGTGTCATAGTTAGGTTACCGTTACTCACTGTAGGACTAGACTGCACAGTGTCATAGTTAGGTTACCGTTACTCCCTGTCGGACTAGACTGCACAGTGTCATAGTTAGGTTACCGTCACTCGCTGTGGGACTAGACTGCACAGTGTCATAGTTAGGTTACCGTTACTCCCTGTCGGACTAGACTGCACAGTGTCATACTTAGGTTACCGTTACTCACTGTGGGACTAGACTGCACAGTGTCATAGTTAGGTTACCGTTACTCACTGTGGGGCTAGACTGCACAGTGTCATAGTTAGGTTACCGTTACTCACTGTAGGACTAGACTGCACAGTGTCATAGTTAGGGTACCGTTACTCACTGTAGGGCTAGACTGCACAGTGTCATAGTTAGGTTACCATTACTCACTGTAGGACTAGACTGTATCAGTGTCATAGTTAGGTTACTGTTACTCACTGTAGGGCTAGACTGTATCAGTGTCATAGTTAGGTTACCGTTACTCACTGTGGGGCTAGACTGTATCAGTGTCATAGTTAGGTTACTGTTACTCACTGTAGGGCTAGACTGTATCAGTGTCATAGTTAGGTTACCGTTACTCACTGTAGGACTAGACTGCACAGTGTCATAGTTAGGTTACCGTTACTCCCTGTCGGACTAGACTGCACAGTGTCATAGTTAGGTTACCATTACTCACTGTAGGACTAGACTGTATCAGTGTCATAGTTAGGTTACCGTTACTCACTGTAGGACTAGACTGCACAGTGTCATAGTTAGGTTACCGTTACTCACTGTAGGACTAGACTGCACAGTGTCATAGTTAGGTTACCGTTACTCACTGTAGGACTAGACTGCACAGTGTCATAGTTAGGTTACCGTTACTCACTGTAGGACTAGACTGCACAGTGTCATAGTTAGGTTACCGTTACTCACTGTAGGACTAGACTGCACAGTGTCATAGTTAGGTTACCGTTACTCACTGTAGGGCTAGACTGTATCAGTGTCATAGTTAGGTTACCGTTACTCCCTGTCGGACTAGACTGCACAGTGTCATAGTTAGGTTACCGTTACTCCCTGTCGGACTAGACTGCACAGTGTCATAGTTAGGTTACCGTTACTCACTGTAGGACTAGACTGCACAGTGTCATAGTTAGGTTACCGTTACTCACTGTAGGACTAGACTGCACAGTGTCATAGTTAGGTTACCGTTACTCCCTGTCGGACTAGACTGCACAGTGTCATAGTTAGGTTACCGTTACTCACTGTAGGACTAGACTGTATCAGTGTCATAGTTAGGTTACCGTTACTCACTGTAGGGCTATACTGCACAGTGTCATAGTTAGGTTACCGTTACTCCCTGTCGGACTAGACTGCACAGTGTCATAGTTAGGTTACCGTTACTCATTGTAGGGCTAGACTGTATCAGTGTTATAGTTAGTTTACGTTTACTCACTGTACGGCATTTGGTCTGCAGAAGAAAAAATCCTGTTTGACATTTTTGATATTTGTTGATCATTGTACAGGTAACACTAAAAACATTATGCAAGTAATAAGCTTGACAGATATGTGATTTTTCTTGCTGGGAAAAGAAACAAAGGAGTGAACTTATAGACCCTGTTTTAAGGAATCAAGGACAGTTTATTTGATGGCAATGTGCTGTGAGGGCATCAGCAAGGCATTCCCGGGGAGGGTGGGCCAGTCTCTTTGTCTTTGGGGATGGTGGTCCCATCAGGTGTTGTGGGTTCCCTTCCAGAACAGTCACTGGACAAGGGAGGGCGTGTGCTGTGCTTGAAGCAAGGCACACACAAGGCAGGATGAGGACATCCCCAGAGGCAGGGGACAGGCAGGCCAGGGTTCGGGTGGAATGCAGTGTCCAGCAGGGTTTGTGGGCCTTGCCCTGTTTTGTGTAGCATCCCATCTGCCCTTATGAGGAGCAGTTTTCTCTTGTAGGTTAGGCTTC
Source organism: Callithrix jacchus (assembly GCF_049354715.1). NCBI lineage: Eukaryota > Metazoa > Chordata > Mammalia > Primates > Cebidae > Callithrix > Callithrix jacchus. The sequence goes on from NC_133514.1 coordinate 122,289,309, forward strand.
CAGCTTTGTGACCGTCCCTGTCATCTTTTGCCTTGTCTTGCTGGGAGGCCTTTGTTCCCCCAAGCACACACATTCTGTGGCAAAACCGAAGCATTTTACAAAACTACCTTAGAAAGTAGTTAATGGTTAGTTTTTTAATTTAACTAACATTTAACTGATTTCTTCATACATTTGACTAACATTTACAAGTCTAAAATACAGTTTTAAAAAAGCTTCACTTTGTTATCTGAGAAAATGTGTTGTTAAAGTGTTTGAAAGCACAGGTGATTGAACAGTTCCTAAGTATCTGGGAAGAGTCGATAGAAGGAATTATGGAAAGTGTAATCAAAAGTTCAGTGGTTAAGGCAACACAGGAAGGCGCAACGCAGATGTTACGTGGAGCCCAGCTCTAAGTACGGCGGTGCGGGTGTGGCTAACTGGTTCACCCTCTGTGTTCCTCTGCAGATTGATCAGTTGCTAGCAGTCGCAGACTTTGGACCTCCAGATCAAAGAGACGACTTTGTGCGAAATGATTTCAGGTGATGCATGTGGACATATGTTTTGATTCCCTGGGGTAGATTCCTAGGCATGGAATTGCCGTTTTCCACAGCAGCTGCACAGTTCCACATCCCCAGTCGCCTGCAAGGTCCCCCAGGGCCGGCAGTCCACGTTCACAGGCTGTGCTGTGGCCTGGCCACATTTACACAGTGAGGGCCTCAGTGGTCACCAGAAGTGTCTGCCATGACTCCTGCAGTGAGGAGAGGGGCTCTTGTCCTCTTCAGTTGCTCAACACATTGTTATTGAGTGCCTACTGTATGCCTGGTCTAGCACTTAGGCTGCAGCTGTCTTTGGAATCTGCGGTTCACTAGGGGAGGCTGACAGGAAGCAGTAAACAATCACAGATGGGTCAGTCATATGTGAGTAGCGTAGTAGAGGAAGGTGGGGCTTGGGAGAGCAGTCGGGGACATGGAAGTTTGGCCTGTGCATGTACACACACATATACAACTTTTCCAAACATGTAGTGCAAACTGACAGAGCCTGCAGGTGCTGAGGTGTTTGTGGAGGGCCCGTTCCAGGCATGCACCTGCTAGAGCAGGCCTTGCCTGTGGGGCTTATACAGCAGCTTCGACATTGCCTGGGCACCCGCCAGAGTCAGGGTTAACCAGCCTGCCAGGTGCTTACCTGAGCTGGAAGCAAAGCTCCATACTGTAGCAGGCCTGCCCTGACTGGGTCAGCAAGGGGCAGTGTGGGGGCAGCAGGTCAGGCAGCTGAGCCCAGGGTTTTGGAGACTTTCCAGAGTGGAGCCTTGGAGGATACATGGCAGTGACATGACTCTGCTTAGGTGTTGTTCACCAAGAATAGACTCTTCATGAAGGTTAATGAGTAGCAGATCTGATAGACGCCACCTGTAATTCTGCTAGTTTAACTGATCTGAGGCACTGGCCATGCTTGGAGAAAAAAGTTGCAAATGCATTTTGTTTTTTCCCCGAGATGGAGTCTTGTTCTGTCATCCAGGCTGGAGTGCAGGGTGCGATCTCGGCTCACTGCAACCTCTGCCTCCCAGTTTTAAGTGATTTTCCTGCCTCACCCTCCTGAGTAGCTGGGTGTTACAGGCGCCTGCCACCACATCTGGCTAATTTTTGTGTTTTTAGTAGAGATGGGGTTTCACCATGTTGGCCAGACTGATCTTGAACTCCTGACCTCATGATCTGCCCACCTCAGCCTCCCAAAGTGCTGTGATTACAGGCATGAACCACTGTAACCGGTGCAGATGCATTTAATGCATGCAGGACAGGTGCATCTAGACTGTGCTGGCCAAATGCTTCTAGTGCTGGAGAATGCCAAAACCAAAACCCAGTTTCCTTCACTCCTGTCTCCGGTTACCCTGAGATAGACTCTTGCGAGGGTTCACGAGCGAGCAGATGTAGGAAGTGTGATGCCCTGTTGTGTTGTGGCGACAGCACTGGATTGGGGGCTTGGTTTGTGCTTTGTGTGAAGGCCCCTCTTCTCCCTTCCCAGGAACCTTGATGCCCCACGACCCTGCGGCACCACAGAGCCTGCCACAAGCTCCAGTCTGTGTGGGATCGATCACGAGGCACTCAACAAGCAGATTATGGAGTACAAAAGGAGGAAAGATAAAGGGCTTGGGGGCCTGGTGTGGCAGGGACAGGTGGCTGAGCTGACAGCGCAGATGAAAAAGGGAAGGAAGAAGGCCAAACGCGTCCTGGAGCAGGACAGCTCCCTCAAGAGTTACCTGTCGGGAGAGGAGGGCGAAGACGACCTGGACCTGGATGGCACCCTGGAGTACGAATGCTCCGCCCCAGACACAGAGGAGTTAGAGGCTGAGAGAAGAGGTAGTATAACAGAGGATGACCGCAGCTGCAGAGCAAGGGGGGAGTAGATGGCGTTGCGTCAGCTCTGCCATCCCACGTTTGCAGGGAAGGGCTTTGGCATGTGATGCAGCATGTTGCTTCATCGAGGCAGTTGATGGAGTTAGAACCATCTGCTCTTCTGCTGCTTAGACATTTTCTAGCTTTTCCATGTATCGAAACACAATTTACCCCAGAAAAGTCACCGTTTGTTCCCCCCACCATACACTATGTGTAATTTAGAAAATAAAGGGCCATATTATTACAGATTCTCACACAAAAAAATGGTAAAACAGTGTCTCTGAGATGCTGGCATGGCCACCTCCACCTGCAGAGCCCTGCCAGGTGCCAACGAGTTCTTGGCCCAAGGGGTCACACCACAGCAGTGGCCGGGATGAGAACTGAACCTGCAAACCTGGGGAGAGCAGAGGGTCCCAGGGTCTCCCAACATCCCCAGAGCTGCTGAGTAAGCACATGGCCCTGAGGCTTCGTCTCTGACTGGCCTCTTTAGCACAGCTTTGTACAGCGGATTCCACCAGGTTCAGGCCGTGGTTGGGCAGAAAGTGAGTTGGCAGGTTTGCTGCTGAAGCTTCCTGGGCGAGCCTGGCTCTTATCGTAGTTCCATCACACCTGAAGTACTGACACTTTCCCCTTGGTGGCTGTGGCCACCGAGTGTATTTTCTGATCCATCCAGATATGCAGCATACTTGGTCTTTGCCTTCTGAAGAGCGTGTGACTCTGAGACACAGACTGTAAAAGGCATCACTCGTACTGAATTCTTTGTGTCACCTCTAACACAAGGATTCATTTTGCTGTTTATTAGAAGAGAAAACACAGATGCTAACCCTTGTCAGCTACTGTTTAGTTCGGCTTCCCTCTTGATGCCCCGGCCTCTCTCAGCTGTCAGGTTCTAAATTCTGTCAGGTCTACACTGTGAGTCAGTGTCGTCCCTCCAAGCCTTGGCTTTTTGCTGGTGCAGTGGGGCTGTGAGAATCAAGACCCTGTCCCAGGGTCTGCACATGACAGGTGCCCACGGTGCGGGAGCAGAATCTGTGGAAGCAACAGTGGCTTTAGTCGCTGTGCTCCTGCCAGCCTCCTCCCACAAAAGGAGAAATGTCCAAGGGATGGCAGACCCACAGCACTGAGCAGCCTGCTGTGCTGACCACTGGATCCGGGCCACGTGCTGCCAACGTGGCTGTGGGTGAGTGATGAGGCCTCTACCCAGAAAGGTCCTTGTGCACTGTGTGGGGTAGGAACTGTAGGAGATGCTGCTGCAAGATGCTGACTTCGTATTTTTTTTCATTTATGCTCCGGGGCTAAGCTGTGTATAAGTCATCAAATGGCAGAAGCAAGATTTTTCTTTTCAGATCTACGAAATTATTTGTTTATATTCCACATTCTTACTTCCTGTATCGGGATGGGGAGGCCACTGCCTTAGGCCACGTAGAAGGAAGGATTTAAGACAATCTGCAAGCACAGATGCAACCCCACATAACGTATGAGTAGGAGAGAAAGAAAAAAAGGGAGCCGGAAATTAGGCCACGAAGCGTACACCATAGTGAAGCCTCATGCCTGTGTCACATGAGGCAAGTGTTTGGCTCTAGGGTTTCTGGTAGCCAGTTAAGGGGTGTATGTGTCTGTGGTTAATCATTATATAGGTCAGGATAATGAGGTGATCCTGCAGTGACAAACGGCAAATCTCCCGGGCCTAAAACAACCAGTTTGCTTCGTGCTCTTGGTAAGAGACTGTCGTGGGCTGAGGTCAGGCCAAGGCATTTTGTATCTGATGTTAGCGGAACATGGCTATGTGAGTTCGTTTATGTGCAGGAGACCTCACCATCCTAATGTTGGAAATGCATGGTGATGATTGCAAGCACACGTCTTTAAAAATGTTTTTGTAGGCCTGACGTGGTGGCTCATGCCTGTAATCCTAGCACTTAATGGGAGGCCAAGGTGGGCGGATCACAAGGTCAGGAGATTAAGACCCTCCTGGCCAACATGGTAAAACCCCATCTTTATTAAAAATACAAAAATTAGCTGGGCATGGTGGTGCGCGCCTGTAGCAGCTACTCGGGATGTTGAGGCAGAAGAATTGCTTTAACCCAGGAGGCGGAGGTTGCAGTGAGCCGAGATCACACCACTGCACTCCAGCCTGGTGCCTGGAAACAGAGGGAGACTGTGTCTCAAAAAAAAAAAAAAAAATGGCCGGGCGCGGTGGCTCAAGCCTGTAATCCCAGCACTTTGGGAGGCCAAGGCGGGTGGATCACGAGGTCGAGAGATCGAGACCATCCTGGTCAACATGGTGAAACCCTGACTCTACTAAAAATACAAAAAATTAGCTGGGCATGGTGGCGCATGCCTGTAATCCCAGCTACTCAGGAGGCTGAGGCAGGAGAATTGCCTGAACCCAGGAGGCGGAGGTGGCGGTGAGCCGAGATCACGCCATTGCACTCCAGCCTGGGTAACAAGAGCAAAACTCCATCTCAAAAAAAAAAAAAAAATGTTTTTATATTTCCCTAGCAAGATAATGTCAGGTTATGAGGCTCTTGTACTTGACCACGATAGCTCCATGAGAAAACAGCAGAACCAGCTTTGCAGGTGCATCCACAGCACTGCTGAGCTGGGAACAGGACCAGTGCTTGCACCAGCACGTGAGGGACTCATATTGCAGCAGCACCTGTGGAAGTCAGGCCCTGGGGCACCTGAACTGAAATGCTGCAATGTGACTCAAAACGGAGACTGAGCCAGGCATGCCACACTTGGGAGGCTGGGGTGAGAGATTACTGCACCGAGACACTTGGGGCCAGCCTGGGAAACATAGCGAGACCTTGTCTCTTAAAACAGAAAAGGGAGATTGACTCAAATTATAATGACACATTAAAAATGTACAGATAGCTCTTATATGGAGATCTCAAAAAAACCCTACAATCTCATTTACATTTATGTCACTTCTGAAAAATATACACAGGTTTACAGTTCCTTATCCGAAATCCTCAGGGTCTGGGCAGCATGTTGCATCAAAAACGTTAAGATCTACGCAGGTAAATACTGAGTAGCTTAATTAAAGAAGGTCCTTGGGGAAAAGATGACAATGCTAACAAGAATGGTGGTAAAGCTGCCACGTGCCAGTGCATGCTGGGTGCCTGTCTGCACAAACTCATTTCTCACAGCCACCCCATCAGGTGGATACTGGCAGCCCCATTCTACAGATGAAGCTGCTGAGGCGTGGAGGGACTCAGGAACTTGGCTGAGGCATTCAGGACTGGGACTGTCATGACGAAGGTTCCACTGTTCTCCATGTGCTCCTTGGGGTCTGGGCCTTATGGCGTGGAGGAGACTAGTCACCCATTTCTTCCTTGCTAACTGAAATCCAGTTGGTTAGCAAATGTTCATGGACCTTGGTAGATGCAAGGTCCTCCCTCAAAGACAAGGCATCAGGGTACCTCCATTCTTTTTGTTTTTGAGACAGGGTCTCCCTGTTGCCCAGGCTGGAGTGCAGTGGCCTGATCACGGCTCATTGTAGGATCGCTTGATCCTCCCGACACAGGCTCCTGAGTTCTTGCCAATACTGGGTGTAGAAATGGGCACCTTGGCCTGTGAAAAGTGACTGCCCCTTTTCCTCCCTCTCAGCACTTGCTTCAAAATATGCCAGTGAGGTGTGAGATGGCAGAGAAAGGTGGGCCTGGACATCTGAGCCATGAATGAGCTTTCTCCAATTTCCTGTCCCTTTTCTTCTGTTGGGTGGGTTGATGAGGCTCTTTATTGTTTAAGAGAAATTCACTTACTGCTTTTGTTAGTTGCAAGCAAAGCATCCTGACAAAATCACTGAGAATTCCCCAATTGAAATCCAGATTGGCAGGGATAGGTATGAGGTTAACTCGTTATTAGACTTACACCCAGAGGTAGTGAGTTTATCAGAGAACAGCCTGTCACTTTGGAAAGCAGGGACTGAGGCAGGTGCATAGGGGTCGCAGCAGAGTAAAGACGAGTCCACCCTGCAGGACGCTTCGCAGGTCAGGCGTTGCTGAGTGCTGTGTGCTAACCTGCTCCCCACCTTACCTGGGAAGGGTGTTAAACAAGGAGAGAACGCCCTAAATGGTGTGTCCTTTGCATACACAATGCACTTGGTGTGCCCAGGCTACGGTTTGGCAATGTTACTGTGACAAAACAGGTTGTTGCCATCAATTCGTCTCGGGTTCCTTCTGGCACCTCTGACAGTGACTAGCGTCTAGAGCCATGAGGACAGAGACCAGAAGAGACCAAAAGGAGTGGGCAGAGGGAGGGGAAGGCAGAGTTAGGCCCAGAGAGCCCCAGGCTGCTGCCCCAGACCTCTCCAGTGCCAGGCGTTGTATTGGCTTCTCACAGCAGTCTCGCAAAGTTGTTCTCAGTTTCCAAATAAGGAAACTGAGGCCCAGGGAGCGGTGAAGTGCCTGCAGGCGATCTAACCAGCTGTCGGCTCAGTGCCTCCTACAAAGTGGAGTAGGGACATGTTTCAGAGAAAACTGGCTTACGCTTCTCTGTTTTTGGTGTGACCTTCTCTACGAGCAGGTTAGGGACATGAAAGCTCACCCCTCCTGAATGGGTCCACTCCTGGGGGTTGCCACAGCTCCCCAGATGACATGCATGGACACTAAACACCCAGCAGTTGGGAGGCACTGATGGAGTGAAGTCCTCCAATGAACCTTGTGAGCTTTCTCCAAGCGCCTGTCACAGTTAAACTGCTGATGAAACATGAAATGACTTCACGGTTTTCAGTTTGATATGCTCTCCTCTGTCACCGTCTCTTACCTTGTTAGTGTTGGTCAGTGCTTCTCAGAGATCAGGGCACATTCCCTGGGGGCTCATAAAACCACACTGCTGGCCCCTTCAAGCTTCTGGTTCGCTGTGCCTTGGTAATGCAGATGGCCCCAATAAGCAACTATACAAACATTTGAACATTTTGAGGTAGAGAAGGGAACTTCATCACCCCTTGTAGGCCCCCAGAAAATGGACGCAACATCCAGTGCAATGCCTGTCAGCCTCAGCTGTGTGTCCAAAACACCTGCATGCCGTCTGAAGACACCTGGGCCTGGAGATGGGCCAGAGCCGCTGTGGTGCCAGCGTTAGAACCTCTGCTCTTCAGGTGACTTCCCTGGGTTGACTTTTTTCCAGTGTTATCTTTAGTACAGAATCTCTTGCTCCTGTAAGGGCCTGAAACCCTCTGTTAAGAATAAAAGTTCAGTTTTTCTCCTCACTCCATTTGCCCAGACGGAAAACCTAGTTTTACATCAGAAACTTCAGGTTCTTTGAAAATCTGCCAGCTACCTTGAAGGAGAGAGGGCTTGAGTGTATTGTGGTGGAAGAATGAGGGGACAGAGGGGTAGGGAGAAAGGGCAGAGCTAGAAGAAGGACAGGCTTGTGCCACCCAAGCCAGGGTAAGGGGAGCAGAGACCTTTCGGTTATTGGCTTGTGACAGTGGAAGGGAGGGAACGGGAGGACAGGGATCATGCCACTGCACTCCAGCCTGCCAACAGAGCAAGACTCTGTCTCAAAACAAATCAAAACAACAACAAAAAAAATTATTTTTAATTTTCATGGGCACATAGTAGGTGTATATATTTATGGGGTACATGAGATGTTTTGATAGAGATGCAAAGTGAAAAAGCACATCTGTTGTGGAGGGGCTAGGGGAGGTTGGAGAGAACATGGGGAGAAATGCCAGATACAGGTGACGGGGGGGATGGAGGCAGCAAACCACATTGCCATGTATGTACCTATGCAACAATCCTGCATGATCTGCACGTGTACCCCAGAACCTACAGTACAAAGAAAAAGGACATCATGGAGAATGGGGCACGCATCCCCTCAAGCATTTATCCTTTGTGTCACAAACAATCCAATTATATTCTTTCAGTTATTTTAAAACGTACAATTAAATTATTGTTGACTATAGTCACCCTCCTGTGCTGCTCCTCCACCGTGGACTCCAAGATCATAAATGTGTGTGGACGCCGTATTTCTAAAAATAATATTATAGTTTCTTTTTACGGAAGGAATATACATTCTTTGTTGAAAAATGTAAAACAGACACCAACAGAATGAAGGAAACAAAAGCCCCACGTGGTCTCAGCTCCAAGACGCTGTTAAATTTTGGTGTCGAGCCAGGTGCGGTGGCATGTGCTTGTAGTCCAGGCACTCAGAAGACTGAGGCAGGAGGATCAGGTGCAATCACTGTGCTTGCAGCTTCAAACTCCCAGACTCAGGTGAGTGTGGGACTCAAGTGAGTCTGGGAGTTTGAGGCTGCAAGCACAGTGATTGCACCTGTGAATAGTCACGCCACTTCAGCCTGGGCCACAGAGTGAGGCCCCGTCTCAAATAAATAAATAAATAACAGAATGTTAAATGAGCACAAGGACCCAAGCCCACACGGACAGCAGCTAGAAAGGCCAGCCCTCATGTCAGTTAATCCTCAGCCCTTTTTGAGGTATGCCATTTGTCCCACTGATGTCCTTTATGGCAGAGGGCCTGGTCCAGAGGCATTTGTTACGTTTACTTGTCCCCTCAATCCCATGCCCTGGAATGGCTCTTGGGCTGCCTGAGCCTTCGTGACCCTGATTTTGAGGAGTGTAGCCATTATTTTGTGGAGTGTTCCTGTTTGGGCTTGTCTCCTGTTTTCTCATGATTATATTTAGGACTCGTTTGTTTGGCAGGAATGTCACAGCAGTGATGCTGGGCTCTCAGTGTTGGGTCGTATGTTCCCGGTGATGTCCACAAGGATGAACTGAAGAAAGGGGTGTCTGTTGGGCTTCTCCCTGTGAACTTACTCTTAAGTATGTCATTTTTGAAACAAATGAAAAGAGAGACACAAGACACCAAAACCTCTGGTATGCAATAAAAGCAGTGCTAAAACAGAAGTTTAGAGCATTAAATGCCTACATCAAACATACAGAAAGATTGCAAATTAACAACCTAACATTGCACCTCAGGGAAATAGAAAAATAAGAACAAATAACAATCCAAAATCAAAGCTAGCGAATAAATAAAAAATATGAGGGCAGAACTAAATGAAGTAGAGACCAAAAGAAAAATACAAAGGATCAATGACATGAAAGTTGGTTTTTTGAAAAAAGGAAACAAAATTGATAGACCGATAGCTAGATTAACCAAGAAACAAAACAGACAATTCTAATAAGCACAGTCAGAAATAAAAATGGAGGCAATGCAACTAACACCATAGAAATACAAAAGATCATCAGAGACTACTGTGAATGTTTCTATGTTTACAAACTAGAAAACCTAGAGTAAATGGATAATGCCTGGAAACATACAGACTCCTAAGGTTGGACCAGGAAGAAGAAATCCTGAACAGACCAGCAGTGAGTGGTGGGCTTGGATCAGTAATAAAAAGACTCTCCCAGCAACAACAAAAAAGCCCAGGACCAGACAGATTCACGGCCAAGTTCTACTAGACATACAAAGAAAAATTGGTACCAATCCTACTGAAATGGTTCCAAAAAATCCTCCCTAACTCATCCTACAAAGCCAGTATCACCCTGATACCAAGCTAGGCATACAACTAAAACAACTACAAGCCAATGTCCCTGATGAACTTCGGTGCAAAAATCCTGAGTGAAATACTAGCAAACCAAATCCGACAGTACACCAAAAGGTAACACCTCAATCAAGTGAGTTTTATTTCAGGGATGTAAGGATGGTTTAACATACACAAATGAATAAATGTGATTCACCACATAACACACACACAAAACCATGGCCAGGCGTGGTGGTTCACGCCTGTAATCCCAGCACTTTGGGAAGCTGAGGCAGACAGATTACTTGAGATCAGGAGTATGAGACGTGCCTGGCCAACATGGGGAAACCCCGTCTCTACTAAAAATATAAATAGCTGGGCATAGGCATGTGCCTGTAGTCCCAACTACTCGGGTGGCTGAGGTGGGAAGTTCACTTGAGCCCAGGAGGTTGAGGCTGCAGTGAGTCGTGAGTGTGCCACTGCACTCCAGCCTGAGTGACAGAGCAAGACCTTGTCTCAAAAAAAAAAAAAAAAATCCAAACTGAGAAAATTAAATCTGTTTGCTCATGTTATGATCTTATATCTAGAAAACCCTGAAGACTCCTCCAGAGGACTTCTAGATTTGATAAATAATTTCAGTAAAGCTTCAGGATAAAAAATTAATAAACAAAAATAAGCATTTCTATACACCAGTAATGATCAAGCTGAGAACCAAATCAAGAAATTCCATTTATAATAACTATAAACAAACAAAATCCTAAGAATACATTTGACTAAGGAGGTGAAGACCTTTACAAGGAGAACTTCAAAACGCTGATGAAAGAAATCATAGATGACACAAACAAATGGAAAAACATCTCATGCCCATGGCTTGAAGAATCAGTATTGTTGAAATAACCATACTGCCCAAAGCAATCTACAGATTCAATGATATTCCCGTCAAATTACCAAGGTCATTTTTCACAGAATTAGAAAAAAATTTCTAAAATTTATATGGAATCATAAAAGAGCCCAAATAGCCAAAACAATCCTAAGCAAAAAGAACAAAGTGGGAGCCATTGCATTACCTGACTTCAAATTATACTAGAAGGCTATAGTAACCAAAACAACATGATACTAGTATAAAAATAGACATGCAGATCAATGGAACACAATAAAGAACCCAGATAAAACCATGTACCTACAACCAACTGATCTTTGACAAAGTTGGCAAAAATATATCCTGGGGAAAGGACATTCTGTTTAATAAATGATGCTGGAAAAATTGGACAGCCATATGTAGAAGAATGAAACTGGACCCTATCTCTCACCATATAAAAAAATTAAGGTGCATTATGACAAATGTAAGACCTCAAACTATAAAAATCTTAAAAGAAAGCCTAGGACAAACTCTTCTGGTCATTGGTCTAGGCAAACATTTATGACTAAGACCTCAAAAGCAAATGCAGCAAAAACAAAAATGGACAAGTGGGACTCTAAAAAGTTTCTGCACAGCAAAAGAAATACTCAACAGAGTAAACAGACAACCTATGGAATGGGAGAAAATATTTGCAAACTATACATCTGACAAAGGACTAATGTTCAGAATTTACAGGGAACTCAACGAGGAAAAAAAGCAACCTCATTAAAAAATGGGCAAATGACATGAACCGGAAATTTTTCAACATACAAGCAGCCAACAAAATATGAAAAAAAGTGCTCACCCTCACTAACAGAGAAATGCAAATGAATACCACAATGAGATGCCATTTTACACTAGTCAGAGTGGCTACTATTAAAAAGTCAAGAAGCAACAGATGTTGGTGAGGATGTGGAGAAAGGAAATGCTTATACTCTGTTGATGGGAATGTACAATTAGCACTACCTCTATGGAAAACAGTGTGGAAATTTCTCAAAGAACTAAAAATAGAATTACCATTCAACCCAGCAATCCCACTACTGGGTATCTAACCAAAGGAAAAGAAATCATTATATTAAAAAGACTCTTTCACTCGTGTTTATTGCAGCACTATCACAATAGCAAAGTCATGGAATCAAGTCAGGTGTCCCTCAATGGATGATTGGATAAATAAAATGTGATCTATATGAAAATACCAGAAGGATTTAGAGCATATGTATACACACACACATATATACACACATACCATGGAATACTATAAGAATAAAATGTTTTTTGCAGCAACATGGACGGAACTGGAGGCAGAAACAAAGTCATGTTCTCGCTTATTAGTGTGAGCTAAACAATATTTACACATGGACATAGAGGATGGAATAATACATTGGAGGCTCCAAAAGGTGGTTGAGTAGGAGGGGCATGAGAGATGAGAAGTTACCTATTGAGTACAATGTACACCATTTGGGTTATGGTTACACCAGAAGCTCAGACTTCACCACTGCGAGATATATCCATGTAACAAAAATTCACTTGTACCCCTAAATCTACTTTTCTACGTATTTCTGTGGAGCTGTTTACAGACTATGTACATGTGTATTCCTTATCAAACTTTCATTTTATTTAACTGTTTAATCAGCCTGACTCCAACTTTCCTAGTTTATTCAATAGTTATATTCTGTTACTATGTTAATTAATTTTTTAGAGATGGAGTCTTGCTATGTTACTTAGGCTGGTCTCAAACTCTTGGGCTCAAGCAATCCTCCTGCCTCAGCCTCCCAAGTTGCCGGGACTGCAGATGCACACTGCCATGCCCAGCTAGTTAATTTATCTTCATGCTTAAATTGACCTCAGTTTGGCAGAGGAGAAACTGTGTTAGTTTCCTGTAGGTGCTAATTACCACAAGTTCAGTGGCTGAAAACAGAAGTCTCACACTTCTAAAGGATGGACAACCAAATCAAGGTGTCAGCAGGCCAGCATTCTCACCTCAGGCTCTGGAAGGAATTCTTTCCTTGTTTCTGACAGCTTCTGGCAGCCTCAGGCATTTCTTGGTTTGTGAGTGTCATTGCTATTTTTGGAAATACAAGCAAATATGTGTATGTGTTTGTATTTCTCTCTTGCAAGGCAGCACATTGTGCATATTGTTCTGGATGCTGCTCTTTTCACTTCGCATTGTATCCTGAGTCTCAATATCAGCAGATAGAGAGTGTCCTTTGAGTTACCATATGGAGTAATTTCCTTCGTCTGGTACACCTTTGCTCACACCCTTTTTCTTTGTATCATTAAATTGTCAAGTATATTGCATTTCTATACATTATAGACTCAGCAATACATTATGTATACCTTGTTTTGTACAGTTTCATTTTAAATTATTTATGTGATGAGAGAAGAAAATACAACTTTATACTGTGTTTTATAATTACGTGATTAACTTTACTGGTGCTCTTTGTGGATTCAGATTTTCATCTGCAGGGCAGACCCCCCAGCCCTCTTTCAGCCTGAAGAACTTCCTTGTAAGGCGGGTCTTCTAGCAGTGAATTATCTCAGTTTTTGTTTATCTAGGAAAGTCTTTATTTCACTTTTATTTTTGAAAGGTAGCTTTGCTGGATGTAGGATTCTTGAGTGACAGGTGTTTTCTCTTTGAACACTTTGAATATGTTATCCCACTGCCTTCTGGTCTGCATTATTTCTGCTGAGAAGTCAGCTGTTAATCTTGTTGAAGGTTCAGGCCTTATTTTTCTCTTGCTGTTTTCACACTTTCTCCTTGTCTTTGCCTTTTGGCATTTTTATTGTGATGTGTCTTTGGAGTTTTTCAAGATGTATAGATTTGTGTAGATTATTGAGTTTTTGTTGTTAATTTTAGGAAATTTTAGGCCATCATTTCTTCGAATATTTCTCTTCTCCTTTCTCTTTCCTCTCCTTTCTGTCATGTGTATGTTGGTGCATTTAATAATGTCCCACATTTCTCTGAGGCATCATTCATTTTTCTTTTCTTGTGATTGCAGAATCTCTATTGATCTATTTTCTTTTTTATTTTATTTATTTATTTAGAGGCAGGGTCTCTGTCACCCAGGCTAGAGTACAGTGGTATGATCATAGGTTACCACAACCTCAATATCATGGCTCAAGTGATCTTCCTGCCCCTACATTCCAAGTAGCTGAGACTACAGGCATGTACCACCACACCTGACTAATTTTTTTATTTTTTGCTGAGACAGGGTTTTGCTGTTAATGTGGTTTGGTTCTGTGTCCCCACCCATATCTCACCTTGAGTTGTAATAATCTACACAAGTCAAGGGATAGGACAAGGTGGAGATAATTGAATCATGGGGGTGGTTTCCTCCGTACTGTTCTTGTGATAGTGAGTGAGTTCTCACAAGATCTGATGGTTTTATGAGGGGCTTCCGCTTTGCTCAGTTCTCATTCTCTCTCCTGCTGCCCTGTGAAGAGGTGCCTTCTGCCATGATTGTAAGTTTCCTGAGGCCTCCCCTGCCATGTGGAACTGTGAGTCAATTAAACCTATTTTCCTTATAAGTTACCCAGTGTTGGGTATTTCTTTATAGCAGTGTGAGAATGGACTAATACAGCTATGTTGCCCAGGCTGGTCTTGAACTCCTGGCCTGAAGTGATTTTCCCACCTTGCCTCCCAAAATAACCAGCATGAGCCACCATGCCTGGCCTGATCTATTTTCAAATTTGCTAATTCTTTGGCCAGGTGAAATGTATGGTTGAGCCCTTCTAGTGAAGTTTTACTTAGACTATTATACTTTCCAACTCCAGAATTTCCATTTGGTTGTTTTATAATTTCTGTGTCATTATTGGTATTCTGTATTTGATTCAGTGTTGTCACATATCTCCTTTCATCACGATCTCTTTTAGTTCTTTGAAAAAATTGTAATGGCTACTTTGTAGGCTTTTTCTGTTAAGTCTGACATCCGATCACTCTCACAGGGAGTTTCTGTTGTCTGCTTAATTTCTGGTTTATAGGTCATGCTTTCCTATTTCTTTGTATGTGCTGTGATCTTTTGGAAACTGGACATTTTAGATCAGGGTTTCTAACCCTGGGCTGTGGACTGGTACCCATCTGTGGCCTGTTAGGAGCAGGGCAGCACAGCAGGAGCTGAAGGGCAGGTGAGCAAGCATTACCATCTGAGCTTCACCTCCTGTGTGATCAGTGGCAGCATTAGGTTCTCATAGGAGCATGAACCCTGTTGTAAACTGTGCATGGGAGGGATCTAGGTTGCATGCTCCTTATGAGAATCTAATGCCGGATGATCTGAGGTGGAACAGTTTCATTCCAAAAGCATCCCCTAACCCATTCCCAGTCTATGGGAAAAATTGTCTCCACAAACCAGTCCCTGGTGCCAAAATGGTTGGGTACTGCTGTTTTAGATGATACGTGTAGCAGCTCTGGTTATGAACTGTCTCTCTAGGCTGGTTATTGTAATTTACTTGTTTATTTGTTTAGTGACTGGCTGGCTTATGTTATGGGAATCTGCCTACGCCCAACCCCAAATTCCAGTGTTAAATATCTAACGTTGTTCCTCGGGGAACTCAGACATGGGCATGTCCACAGTCACCCGGGGATTTAGTGGGAGCTGTCCTTTGATCAGGGCATGGCTTACTTTTACTCTCTTTTCCTGGCCATACCCAGCTAGACTAGATCCACTAATGGCTCTAGTGTTTTAACAACACTCTGGGTTGTAAATCACCCCACATTGTAAACAATCAAATTCAGGATCCTTTGAAGGGATCCTGAGGCCTGTGTTTGAGATTTGTTTTGAAATCAGGCAGGCTCCTCTGAGCTGTCTCTTTTAGCAATTCTCTTGGACAAACTAGCAGGTCTGCCAGGAGCCTACATCTGCTTTTTCCCTTTAGCCATCACCTGCACTGTTTTTGAGTGCCCTTAGGCTTGCACCTCCCCACACTTTGTTTCAGTGAAATCAATTCCTTTGGGAAGAGATTTGGAGTTATCTGTTTTACAGCCTGCTCTCTCCAGGCAAAATCCCTGGAGCTTGGTGGGTGGTGGGGAGGGAACCCTGGCAAGCTTCTTTTTGGTTGACACCCATCATCAGTCGCCTGGAAGTTGAGATTGGGAGGTGAGGGGTGGGCAGTAACCTGAGGTCTTCTTGGCTTGCCTCTCCTGTGGTGAAGCCACCACCATAATGCCAATATTTTTAGTGCCCAGTGCCCAAGAGTCTTCATCCCAGAGACAGAAGCCAGTGTGGAAGGGGGCGCTGCCCTTCCCAGGAGGGAGCCCTGTCACAGCCAGGAAGGCCCCCGGCTGACGTGTGTGTGTCTCTGTGTGTGTGTGTGTGTGTGTGTGTGTGTGTGTGTGTCTGCAGGAAATGCAAGCCTCTGCACGCATCCCTGTGTTTCCAAAACATCATGAGTGCTAGCCTCTCCACAGGTGCATGGGTGGGACCCTAGAGACAGGGACAGGGAGACTGGGTATCCCTTCTGGGGGGAGTCTTGAGGTAGGGGTGGGTCACCGGCCTCTCCAGCGTTCTCAGCGCCAGATCCCAGAGTGTGGGGGTTGCAGTGTACTGAGCCCAGCCCCCTAGCTCTGCAGAGCAGACACCCAGCTGTTGGCCCCATGTGCGGCCCCCTGTGGGTGCAGCTAGGAGAGACAGGAGCTATGCGACCCATGTTTTATCGGAAATTGTCACCTTTTCCAGTACTTTTCTCAAAACCACAGCTTTATCCACACCAAAAGTGTAGCACCACCAAAACAAGAAAGAAATCCACCTTCCTCCCTGGGATCCCCCCAGGGCCTGCAGCCTGCCCTCTTGAGGTAATCAGGGCCTTTCCTGGAAGACTCAGGGCTGCCCATGGGGGCTCAGCTTCCTCTTAGCTTCCCCAAGCACACAGTAGGCTGGACCATGGATGATTCAGGTTTTTTGGGATTTTAGAAATTCTTACATGTGGCCTAAGGGGGAAGGGAGAAATGAAGCCACCATGAGAATGTCTGGGTCCTCTTCCAGCCAGCTGTTCAAGTGGTATTTACAATGTTTTTTATTCACCTCACAGTGTTTCTAAGGATATGCTTCTAACGTGCAGCTTCTGACAAACGGCAAGAGATAAACATTCATGGGTTTCTGGTCTGCATGAAGGGTGTCCTGCAGAAAGAGGGGGTGAAGGGGCCCTGTTTCTGCAGGTGGCTGGGGTCTCCCTGCAGATGGGAGAGAGGGTGGTGACTTGAGATGTGTTTATGTATTATAATTTATCTTTATTATTTGCATTTCATGGTGCTTACTCAGCATTAGGCAGCATAGATACAGCTGTTACTCTAAGTGTCAGCAAACCCAGTGTCTTATTTTTAAGTGAATGTGTTACAGGAAAGGGGTCCTGATCCAGACCCCAAGAGAAGGTTCTTGGATCTCTTGCAAGAAAGAATTCAGGGCGAGTCCATAGAGTAAAGTGAAAGCAAGTTTATTAGGAAAGTTGAGGAATAAAGAAAGACTACTCCACGGCCTGAGCCCTGAGGACTGCTGGTTGCCCATTTTTATGGTTATTTCTTGATTATATGCTAAACGGGGGTGGATTATCCATACCTCCCCTTTGTAGAGCATATAGGGTAACTATAGGGTAACTTCCTATATGGAAACCCCTATTCAAGATGGAATTGCTCTGGTTCAAATGCCTCTGACATTTCCCCCCTCCCTTTTACAAGAGAACCCTTAATCCTAAGGGTTGCAGAGGGTCAAAGATCCATCTTCTGTAACTTCTTCAGGCCGAATGGGGCAATTATATTCCTACCTAACTATTAGGTCTCTTGCATTCAGGGTAGAGAGGAGCTCAGTCAGAAAGATTCAGTAGATGAGAGCCATTCATAACTCCAAGTTCTGGCAAAAGGTGATATCTGGAAGATTAATAAGTGCTCAATTTAAGAAAACATTCTGTAAGCTTATCCTGCATTCCCACACAGAGCACCACAGCAATATATTCCACAACAGTAAGGCAAAATAAGTACAATTTTCCCACGTAAACTAAATAAGAAGGCTTTCCATGAACTGGGCAACTGTTGGAACCAAGCTGATATGGGATCACTAGCAGATTCCAATATGACTAGAATTAGAATATTGATTCAGGTTTTTATATTACCCATCCCTCTGTTTCTTCTGAGGAGCAGTCACAGATAACTGGTTGGTTCACAGGAATAAGCAGGGTTAGTCTAAATTGCAGGAAAAAAAATTCTTACAAACAACTGATGAGACTAGAATCTTAGAACAGGTGTACCAGTTTTTGAAACATAATTTCTCTCTCCCTAGTCCCCCATTTTCACTAAAGACAAATCACTGTAAAACTGATTTACCTTATTATGCTTGGCCTGATTATTTGTATAAAGTGCAGCAAGAATAATTATTTTTCACATAGACTTTTAAAACTGGCTTTGCTGAAACTCTGTTCCATAGAAGGAATCTCAGATAAGACCTTTTTTTTTTTTAAGCTGAGTCCAGCCATGGTTTTTACCCTCAAATACTTATGAGTTAGGTAAATTCCACTCCTCTTGAGGTCCCAATATAACTTGGGGCTCCTGAGCCTGTAATAAAGTGACATTCTTTACTTATCACAGGTCAGACACCGTGTACAGGGACTATGCAGACAAGGTATGAGTTTCCCCAAGGGGCTTTTATTGGCTCTGCAAGTCAAGTTTGATTCCTTAAAGGAAAACATACCATTTCAGTCAAAGCCTTGGTAAAACAACCAGTTTCTTCAATTTTGTCCTGTTATAAATGAAAACAGATTCGTATTGAATTTATGCAAATAACTATATTGCTAAAAATTAAGAATACTCACAAATAGTTTCCAAGTTCTGGAGAAATCAGGCTCAGGGAAACAAATATGCTCAAAATTTTGTTCACAGGAGTATGCTTTACTTAATTGTTAAAAGCTGCAAATAGCTCAAGTTTCCTTGACTCTGATAAATAAAACAAGGATGAATAACATTTTAAACAAAGTTGAAAAGTACTTCAGACTTCTTCAGTTTAGTCCATGCAATTAACTCTAGTTTTGCTTGATATTCATGAACATTTTAGCTTTCCATGATTCCTGAAAGTTTTTTCCTCTATTCTAACATCACAATTTCCAAAGTTATCAGAAACCTGCATTTAAGTACTCCTGTCAAAGTCCTGTAGTTGATTATAAAATCACCTTTTAAAGAGGACCGAAATAAGAGAATTGTCTGTGGATGACAAAAATCTTAGGATAGCCACTATTAAAGTCACAATTGATAAGGAAATTTGGTTATTTCTGTGGCATATAAAATTTTACATAACAATTATAACTATTAAAAACATACACTAAGTCATATCAGAGTTATAGAAGTTTCTTATACTTTTGGAACACATACCAATAACATTTAAACAGATACAGCCCAAAGAAAGCCAAACATTATTTCATATTTGACAATGCTTCCTGTATGATTTTTATACCAAATTAGCCAAGTTTCACCTTCACACTATTTAATATTAATAGCGTACTATTAATATTAAACCCAAATCTTAATAAAAACTTATAGACAAATGTATTTAATCTTAATCAGTTTGACCATAAGATTTTTTTTTTTTTTTGAGATGGAGTTTTGCTCTCATTGCCCAGGCTGGAGTGCAATGGCATGATCTTGGCTCAATGCAACCTCCGCCTCCTGGGTTCAAGCGATTATCCTGCCACAGTCTCCTGAGTAGCTGGGATAATAGGTGCCCAACACCATGTCTGGCTAATTTTTGTATTTTTAGTAGAGACAGGGTTTCACCATGTTGGCCAGGCTGGACTTGAACTCCTGACCTCAAGTGATCCACCCGCCTGGGCCTTCCAAAGTGCTGGGATTGCACATGTGAGCCACCGTGCTCAATCTGAAGGTAAGATTCTTATACCTTTTATAACCCTTTATGATTTTTTTTGTTAAAGGGAAGATTATAAGCAGGATTTTGCCTTAAGAAAAACCTGTTGTGCTTTTATTACAATGTTTAATTTACAGAAAAAGTGAATACCCTTTACATTTAGCCAATGTTTATATGCAGAATTTCTTTTACAATTAATTTTTTTACAAACCTTTCATAACTTGTTCAAACTTTTAGCTTTATCCTAACTTAAAATAATTCTTTAATCCTTTAGTCTAGGCAAAAACATCCACATTCCCATTACTTCTTATAATCTTTGTGTAAGAAAGTATATTCTACCTTCCTTACACATCATGGGTGTAGAACCGTTTCTTGTATAGTCTCAAATAAAATGTTAACTCTTAGCAACTTTTACTTTTGGGAAAAACCTTGGTAAGTAAGGGATTTTAATTATATACCAGATGTGGAGCCTAGCCTAGGACCCACCAGACAGAAGTGAGATAAGGGCAGACTCTCCAGCATAGCTAGGGGTGTGGCTCTCCACGAGTCACCATGCCTTATCTAGAGTCAATCTAATCTCTCCAAGGTAGGTAAATTGAACAATTTTCAAAAGTCAAAGAAGCAGTTTATGACCTTAAAGCGTTTAGTAAACTTAATATCCGAACTGCCTAATTTAGACCAAATGTCTTTATGAATAATCTTTAAAACAGTTTTTATTTCCTGAAGATTACTTAAGTCACATGAACTAAATAAAAATCATTACACTTTTTACTTTTCTGACAAAATATTTGATTTAAGCATTTATTGTTATTAAACTAATTAATCAAAACTCTTTTATATTACACACACAACACATATAAATAAACGATAAAGGACTCATCCCCTAAGACAGGAAGTGGACCTTAAACCTGGGCCACCATTGTGAAAAAAGAAAGGACAGCCACATGGTTACAAGGGCGAGCTCTCAAAGACATACAAGACAAGGGGGAAATCTCATCCAGGTTTTTTTTTTTTTTTCCAGGGACCTGCAACAACGTTTACAACCGACCAGTTTGCTGGGCCATCTTGAACAGCGGGCTTACAGGAGTCCTAGGCCCACATTCTGTCCTAAGGTACCCCTCATTATGACAGAACAATACAGAAAGACACAAAGCACACCAGATTCACTATAGCTGAAGATTAGCCTCATGAATCTTCTTTCCCATTAATCAAAACTTTACGTAGGAGATAAACAATAATTTTTTTCCCCATTCACTCAACTGGTTTTCACACAGAGAGAAAGAGTGAACCCAGCATCCAGGAAAAGCTTCTGGGTCCCTTTCCCTGAGAGAAATTAGTGACTGGGCTGGCTCCATCACAGCCCTGGGTGTCAAGCTGCATCATAAAGGAAAATTATCTTTTCTGCTCTGACCAGAGCAAAATACATGTGACAAAACATAGACAGAAGCCACTCTGCTTAGCACTCAATGTCAAACTGGCAAACTTCAAACTTGCCCCCAGTTGGGCCCCATCATTGTTAATCCAGCCTCTGACCAGGAGTTTCACCTTGTGTTTTCCGGACAAGATGATCATCCTCAGTAACAGAAAAGATAGGAAACAGGAAGGAGAGAGAGGAAAGAGAAGAAAGCATTGCCTGTGGCCGGCTGGGGAAGACGAAGAGCTCAGGGAGGCCAGAGAAGGATCCACTCATTGCAGTGACATTGAAGCATTCAGGTGGCTGCTTGTCAGTTGTGAAAGGATCTTTTCCAATAGTCCCATCAGCTCTCAAGTTTCTCTTTTGGGGAGAAAAAAGCTCCCCATGTCCCACTGTCCTGTACATGCCTGATTCTGTCACCCATCGCCATTAGCACAGAGTTCAAGACAGATTAATCCAAAGAGAATAGCAGTTAACATCCCCTAGTGCCAAACCCCTTCTTAGCCAAAAGGGACTTTACTAAGAACAGCCTCTAATCCCTTAAGTTTTAGGCAGGACTCTAACCTTCCTACATTGGGCTTGAAACCCAAGTTTGGTCAAGCTTCCTTGCCTTTTATTAAGAGGGGCCTTTAACCCTCTCTGTCTTAAGAGAGACTCTAACTCCCCTAAGTTGGGCCTCTAATGCAATCCCATCCATTAGCCGGGTACCCCACCACTTGCCCAAAGTTGGCCAAACATTGCTGCAGTCCATTTCCTTTGGGTTGGGGGTCTCCTCAGTATTGTCCTTCCGTGGTTCTCCAGAAGAATGTTTCTGGACCCTACCACTCACCCAAAGTTAGCCTTTGGGCCAAAGGTTTCCTTAGTATCATTCCTTCTGTGGTCACCAGAGAGATGTTACTGGAAAGGGGGTCTGGATCTAGACTCTACGAGAGGGTGTTTGGATCTCACACAAGAAAGAATTCAGGGCAAGTCCACAGAGTAAAGTGAAAGCAAGTTTGTTAGGGAAGCAAAGGGATAGAGAATGGCTACTGCATGGGCAGAGCAGCCCTGAGAGCTGCTGGTCACCTATTTTTATGTGGACTATTCATGTTTTCCCCCCACCCCCACCTTTGTAGAGCATATAGAGTTACTTGCTGATGTTGCTATGGCATTTGTAAACTGTCATGGCGCTGATAGGAGTGCAGG